>NC_063339.1:51354618-51360505 GCF_021869965.1 Rhincodon typus | reverse complement strand
TGGGCCTAGACCCTTCTTCAGAAAATGATTTTCTGAAGAAGGGTGTAGGCCCAAAACGTCAGCCTTCCTGCTCCTCTGATGCTGCTTGGCCTGCTGTGTTCATCCAGCACTACACCTTGTTATCTAAAAATCAATTGATTCATTTTGTGAGAATTTCAAGGATTGACGACTGAGGAGAAATTCCTTTTATTTTCATCCAAGTGGGAGTTTTGTTTTTTTTTGTAAGCTGTGTCACCATGATCTCCGGATTCCTACTGTGTCAGAAACCTTTCAGCAACTACCCTGTCAGCCCCCGCCCCCGCAATCTAAAATTTCAATAAGATCTCTTATCATTCTTTTTAAACTCCAATGAATATAAGCCCATCTTACTGAACCTTTCCTCCTCAGAAAACCTTCTGTTCTTCCATGTTCATAATCTATTGACATTTTTTTTTTGCCCACCCACTTAACCGTTGCCAGTTTCTAAAGTTTTTTTTTGTCAATTTGGGGCTATTTTCCCTAAAATGTTGGAGGCTGAGGAGTGATCATAGAAGTTTATAAAATCCTTAGGGGCGTGGGTAGGGTGAGCAGCTAAGGCCTTTACCCCAGGGTAGGGGAGTCCAAAACTTAAGAGGGCATAGGTTTAAGGTGGGAGGGGAAAGATTTAAAAGGGACCTAAGGGGCAGCTTTTTCAGAGGGTGTATGGAACAAGCTACCAGAAGAAGTGGTGGAGGCTGGTACAATTATAATATTACACAATGCATCTAGATGGGTATATGAAAATGAAGGGTTTAGAAGGATACAGGCCAAATGCTGGCAAATGGGACTAGATTTATAGGATATCTGGTCAGCACGGACAAGTTAGATTGAAGGGTCTGTTTCTATACTGTATGTCCAGACACAGTCATAGGGATTAGCACTAAGCTATGCAGCTATTGGATCTTCCTCTATAAACCATCCTAAAATCCTTAACTGCAGATGGTGCACCTGCTTCTGCCTTCATGGAATGTACCTTTTGAGAGTTATGAAATCTCTCCTTAGAAGTCTGCCACAGCTTTGCTACTGACTAGCTTTTACTTTATTTTCCCACTACATTAACGAAATCTGTCTTTTAAATTCTAATAAAAGCAATTACAAAGGTAACACTAACTTTGAGCCCCAATTTCTTATTCAAACTGGACGTGAAATTGTCATGTTCTGTTCATTTTTATCTAGAGGATCCTTTGCTGTGGGCTCACTGGTAGTGTGTAATGAGACAGAATTAATTAAAGCTAAAGTAACCTGTTTCTTGATTGTTTCTAAAATGTATTGTTCTGGTCATACAATCAATGAATACAACTCATCCTTAAAGCTACATTTGATTCAATTCATTCAAACTATATGAAAATTAAAATCTCAATTATTACTGGTAGCCATTCCTGTCAATGACTTTCTTTGGATGTTCTGAACCAAGATCATTTCTCATTACTGAACTGATCTCATCCTTCGTTCTTTTTTCATTTCCTGTCCTGATTTAATCAGATCCCAGCCATGGTCACTTTGTAACTTTGTCCCTGAATTGGCTATCGTATCGTACTTTGTATTTGAGCAACCAAATCATCATCTGTCTGCTCATAAAGAACCTATAATTCTGTCCCTTCACCATTTTTCTTTATTCTGACCTTATTTGCTGGTGCTCTTATGTTTATGTTCTGCCACTTCCTGCAAAAATTGATACTGTTAGCCTGTGTTATTGTCTTGTCTTATCTCTCTGAAATTTCTGAATCTTCTCTTGTACAAACCATTTGCATCTCCTCTGTAAATATTGTGGTTTTAAACTACAACCCTAGGTATCTAATTTGCCAAGATTACAATTCTTCCATGCCAACTTTTAAACCACACATCCATCTATCATTTCATTTTTACTGTCAGTTTACATGTGGCTTGAGTAATAATCCGGAAATTACTTCCTTTTGTGGTTCTAATTTTTAACTTGATCCTGAAGCACTTGGCTGAATCTCTTCTAGTTCTAACGATGTCAGTGGTAACTGCATGGACTAATTGAATCCTTTCCCTTTCTGCCAATAGTACCAGGCAAGGAATGCAGCTTTCTGGAATATCTCATCTCTCTCAAATGTAGAGAATAGTGTACTCCCCTCTCCAAAACAAACACCATTACTGTCACTACTGCCCTCCCCAAACATCTTGTATGGCCACTGCATCATGATGCTATGGTCAGCTTGCTCAACCTTCTTGCAATCTTTTGCTGTTCTTCATTAGCATCAAACCCACTGGATGATTGCAAGGGCTGAATCTCCTCCTTCAATCCTTCTAGAAGCCTATATCTACTGCTTCAGTTTAGAAAGGACAAAAGGTTTTGTATGCACTTGGATAGCCTGATAACTTTAATCTAAAAACATCAATGTTGATTCAGCTTTCCCGTAAGGCGGGACCAATGATTGTTTGCTTAGCCTTGTGAATACTGTCACGGTCACCTCTTCTGATGTCAAACTACAGTTTTGAGTTCAGTTTTGCAAGTTATCCTGAGACTTAAATATGCAATATTTAGGTTCCAAATCCATTGCCATATTTATAAGGTTGGCACATATTACTGCTAATCTAAGATAACAAGGTGTAGAGCTAGATGAACACAGCAGGCCAAGCAGCATCGGGGGAGCAGAAAAGCTGACGTTTCGGGCCTAGACTCAGATTCTCCAGCATCTGCAGTTCCTACTATCTCTTACTGCTAATCTATACTGCTTTAATCTATAATTATACAGTAACTTCATTAAAAAGTATTGTTGAATGAGACTTCTGGGAGACCTTGGCTGTATATTTAGACATTGTCTTGTTGATTGGATTTTGTTTGTCGTAACAAATGGACTCAAGTTCCAGAACAATCTATTTCTAAACCTCCGAGTGTTTAAAGGTTTCACTTTGTTCCATTTGCTACAATTATTAATATCATCTTACTATGCAAGGTCTGTTACAAGGAACTGAACGTATTCCAAAAAAAAATTGGAAGAGCACTGGACTTCATGTTGAAGAGTCAAACCCTAAGTCTTTTTAAGCACCCTATTCTTAATTTCTCAGTCTAATGTATGCAGGCCTTCATTTGAAACAAGCATCTCTGTAAGACAGCAGCTTGACAGTTTTGTTACAGATTGTTAACTGGTTTTATGCATTGGGTATTACAAGTTTAGTGAATTAATAAGGTATTGACTAATTTTGATAGTAACTCTTATTCTACTGTAGTTACCTTTTTAATAGCACAAATTATGGGTTTCTTAAGTATCTGTTTTCTTTAATACTTTAAAGATGCAATGTATCCGCTGTTCAATGCCGAATCTTCCAATTTCTAGTCCTGTTCCATCACTAAGGTCATATTTTTATTCAATGAGATGTTAAACAAAGTCTGATCACTTGAAACAGTTTCTCTTACTCATAATTTAGAATTTCTCTCTTTGAATTAAAATAGTTCTTTCTTTTGTCTTTTTTTTAAAAAAACAATTTAACCCATTCAAATTTCTGATTTTTGGTTTTGAGCAAACAATGATTTCAGATTGACAAACTATAAATGAAGTGCTGGAAGTTCTGGTACCCTGGGAAACTACAGAAACTGCTTATTCCTGTCAAGCAGTTCTTTAAATATTGCTGTTTGCAAAATGATTGCAGGTTTTGCTCACTGCACTGAAATGTACAAAAAGGATATGTTTTCATTTGTGGGAAGCGTGCAGTGCAAGTCCTGCTTCCCTGCCCCTCTTCCCTTTCAAAACCTTGGATGATATTTCTCCAGTATTGTTTTGCCTTCCCTGTTTGTATTTGCCATTTTTGATCTGTTTGCTTCAGCCGTGTCACCCCTATGAATATCTAATTCTTTAAGCAGCAAGAAAACTAGCTAATCTCTAATCGGCATACCTTGTGGTAAAGCTAGGAATATTACCTACAACATGGATCTCAATTTAAGCAGAACCTAAATCACTGATCTTGTATCATCTTATTTGTCATCTTTTAGCATTTCTATGGGGAGGCAATGGCCTAGTGGTATCATCACTGGCCTCCAGAGACCCAGATGATGTTCTGGGGACCCAGGTTCAAATCCCATCATGACATGTGGTGGAATTTGAATTCAATAAATATCTGGAATTAAGAATCTAATGACCATGAATCCATTGTTGATTGTTGGGAAAAACCCATCTGGTTCCCTAATGTCCTTTGGGGAAGGAAACTGACATTCTTACCTGGTCTGGCCTACATGTGATTCCAGACCCACAGCACTGTGACCCTTAACTGTTAAGGATGGGCAATAAATGCTGCCTGGCCAGCGACGCCCTCATCCTGTGAATGAATAAAGAATAAATCATCTCATTTGCCTTTTTTTTAATGCTCTCCTACACCACCATTACAATTTATTTCTTTTTGATTATGGTGCTACATTGTATTTGTGTTCAGTTTTGTATGCAAGTTTGTTTATTTTTGAATCTTCAGGTATTTTTGAACACAGGCGCCTGGAGTTTGCAGATCAAATTAACAGAATGGAAGTTAGACCTAGACGTCAGTCACTGAAGGAAAAAGAACAGCGAGAGGTGCAGAAGGAAGAGCAACAAAACGAGGAACAGGAGGGTAAGGTGGCTCACCATGAGGAGGTGGAGGATTTGGGTAACCAGAATAATGATGTAGAAATGGAGGCAGCAGAAGAGGAAGTGGAAGTAGTTGCAGTTAAAAGTGTAGAGAAACAGCAGGAGAAGCAACAGGAAGTGGAGGCTGAGGAAGAAGAGGAGATAGAGGAGGGGGAAAACAACAGCCAGTCAGAGAGTATGCCTGTTGATGATAAGGAAGTAAGCCAAAATGTGGAGAACGATCAGGATATGGTGGAGGAAGTAGATGAGTGTAGGGAGGAGAGAGTAGAAGAAGTTTGTAAGGAACCTGAGCCGGAGCCGGAGCCAGAGCCTGAGTTGGAGCCAGAATCTGAACCCAAGCCAGTACCTGAGTTCAAGAACAAACTGGAATCCGAGCCCAAGCCTGAGCCAGAGCTTGAATGTTCGGTTGGGAATGAACCAGAGCAAGCAAGTCCTGTAAGTACTCAGCCAGTGGATTTACAAGTAGAGCCAGTTAGGGTGTCACCAAGGAAAAGCACAAGTAGGAGCAAGAGCAGTAGCAGGAGTAAAAGCAGAGGTCGTGAGAAGACCAAGAGTAAAAGTAGGAGTCGAAGCAGCAGTAGCACTAGCTCTAGTAGTAGTTCAAGTACCAGTAGCAGTGGCAGTAGCTCAAGCAGTGGTAGCAGCAGTAGAAGCAGTTCCAGCACGAGCAGTAGCAGTGGCAGTAGTAGCAGAGATAGCAGCAGTAGCACTAGCAGCAGTAGTGAGAGTCGAAGTAGAAGCCGTAGTCGGGGTCACAGCAGGGACAGAAAGCGTAGGAGGAGTTCAGATCGGAAACGTAGAGTTACTTCAAATGCGGACAAGGATCGTAAGTCATCAAAACCCAGTAGCAAAGATTTAAAAGGATCCAGGGAAAAAGGGTCACGGATAGATAGGAAGAGATCTATAACAGAAAGTCATTCAGGCAAAAGATCTTCACGGACTGAAAGAGATCATAAATTGGACAGGAAAGACAAAAAACACTAATTCACAGAAGACTGAAAAATGACTTTAGGAAGGCTATATACAATGTACCTGATAAATGGAAGGATGTTTTCTTTCAGCTGGAGGATAAAGCCGCCTTAAGTCTTGCTTGCTGTATAGTACTTTTATTTGAAAACCATGAGACTTAAATTTGCCATTAGTCCCTGTACTTTTACAATGTTTTGTATGCACATGTTTCTCTAATTATAATTAAAGTGTATTTCTCAAGATGGCATTGTATGGAAAATATTGTACTAAGCTTACTAGAAGGGCTAGCCTTCCTCCCTTTTCAGTGTTTTTAAATCTGT
>NC_063339.1:51329118-51354118 GCF_021869965.1 Rhincodon typus | reverse complement strand
TCTTCAACTTTCTTTTAGAGGAAGGACAGCATCCACTGTGACTTACAATTTTTGTTTTGGTGTGTTAATTTCTGTTTGAATCACTGATACAAACAACACTGAGAATTTCACTCTCAAATCAAAATACTTCTAATTGCTTTTAAACCAGTTTTTTTGACGTTTTGGATCCATTTCTTCCTGTGAAATAGTATAGGTACCTTCAGTAGGTTTGGTCATAAATCAGGTACCAAACCAGGATGATGCTTTAAGTGGATACTCATCCAAACATGTGAAAAGTCTTTAATAATGAAATACAGACTGTTAAGTACCTGATTATTCAGATATCATAATCACTGACTGTAATGTGTATTTTACAGTTCAACTTTTCAAATGCAAACTGATCTAAAAATTTAAGATGGTCAGAAACTGAACTGTTTTCTTAAAATATATCTGCAGGGAGTGATGATGCTTCATTGTTTTTCTGTTCTGAAGTTCTTCAGTTCTAAACTCTTGCTCCAGTGTTTAATTTTCATAGATAGTGAATTTTATCACTCTGGTGAATTAGATATAAGTCTAACTTTTTTTAAATAGTGTGGAGAAAAGCGTGACAGCAATGAATTTTGAAGAAGATTTGATGCCCAGGCAATTGCCTGTGGATGACTGGGATACCATTGAAGACTTTGATCCTAGTGTGCCACCCAGAACACCCCAGGAATACTTGAAAAGAGTTCAGTAAGTAAAAGTGGAAAAATTGCCAAAATTGCAATTAAATATTTGATATGAGTTGAAAAGTCTTCCTTGTGAAGACTTTTGTATTCCGTGTAACATGAGTTGTAAATGTTCTATTATAGTTTAGATTTAAATCAAATACAGCTTGTGCCTTGTACCATTTGTCATCCTAGTATGGCATTAGTAGCGGGCTGGGAAGATATCACTGCAATAGGTGACACATGATCATGGGGATGAGAGCAGACATTCAAATGTAACTCAGGTGAAAATTGCTAAGTACGAAATCAGTAACTGCACGATTTTGGTTCATGTTCGTTATTTAGTTTAACCTACACATTGTAATTTAGAAATTGTTTTAATTTTTGCACTCAGGATTGAAGCTTCTCGATGTCCTGAAGTAGTAGTGGCAAAAATTGACCCAAGAAAGTTGAAACGGAATCCAACAGTGAATGTCTCGGTAAGTACAATAATTTGATATATTACATGAAAACCGTACGAAATTTGTTTGGAAAGAGCATGTTTATATTTTTAATTGTTTCTTGTCCACTTTTATTTCTGTAGTATCAGTCTATATCAATACATAAAATTTAGCAGAAAGATGAAACTGATTGAGGAAAATTGGCTCTATCTTCACAGTAGGAACTGTTTCTTAAAGAGAAATTGAAAGAAAAGTAGCTTAATTTGCCCAAGGAAATACATTTTTAGACATGCTTTTCTGTAGTGCTGAGCATTTATTATAGTTTTAGACGTTTTGTATGTCACATTAGGAAAATGACTTTTCAGAGAAGATTAAAGAGTTTTATCAGTATCCTGACCAACATTTCTCTCTTAATAAATTTCATCCAAATAAGTTAACTGGATATCCATTCACGAGTTGTTTGGATCTAGGTATGCGTACATTTCCTGCTTGACAATAGTGATTGTGCTTTGAAATAATTGTTGGTACAGTACTTTAAAAGTAACCAAGGAACTGATAGATGCATGTTTTTCTTAATGAAACAACAAAAAATATTATTTTCATCTGAGCCTGTTTTTTTTCGATACTTGCTTTTAAGCTTTTTGTCCTTTAGTGTTGTGCACGTGATTTTCAGATCATCTGAAACTGGAACACAAGTAGGTTAATTGGCCCATTGAGCCAGCAGCAATGAGATAATGGCTTTCTGATTATGGTCTTACTCCATTGTTTCCCGTATAACACTTAGATGCCTTGTCAATCAAAGATCTAACTCAGCAATGAAAATATTTAATAAAATTTTGGCCATCTTATGTACAGTTTAAACATAAATTGGGCTTGTACATTGACCATGACTAGAATGGATTTATTTTGAAATGTACGCATGGTCTTGTAGGATTGTGGCAAAAATAATGCACAGTTTTTTTCCTCTCAAATGATTTTGAAAAGTTTAAATATTATATTGTCATTGTATCTATTTACGTGATGAGATACTGTAGTCTTATCCAAAATCATGTTGAATATTTTATTCAAATTGCCACAACGTTTTTCTATGCCCTCCCATTCTGCCCCCAAAAGTGAAAACTTAATCTCTTTAAAAAAAAAAGCTGTGGATTGCAATTCAGAAGCCTAAGCAGGTGCTCAAAATGCACTGTGTTGAAGTCAATTTAATTTTTTGCCATATCTGTCAAATAGCGCAGCTCCACTCTTATTGTTACTTTCTTTAATTGATTTTTTTCAAACAGAAAATATTAAAATCATAAAACATAAATATAATTAATATAGTTACATTGTCATATGAGGAATTGAATCATCCAGTCCATCCCTGCTCAGCTGTAAAATTTGTTCTATTACATCATAAAAAATAAATATAGTTACATTGTCATGTGAGGAATTGAGTCGCCCAGTCCATCGCTGCTCAGCTGTAAAAATGCAGCCCACATTCATCAGAGTTTAAGCATAGATATTTTAGGTTACCATGTTGTTGCACATTTTATAAATTTATTGTAATATATGTATTTTAGCTATCAGGATGTCAACCTGCCCCTGCAGGATTTTCTCCCAGTCTCCGTTGGCAGCAGCAACAAGTAGCTAATTTTTCAGTCCTCCGACAGGTAAAATATTTGCATTGTTAAATTATTTCTGTAGATATTTAAGAACTTGGTGATGAAAATGCATTCAGAATTTATTTTTGTAGGAAACCAGTATTAATTATCTGGCTGGCAGGCAATGTTGTATAGTAAAGAAGCTGCTTGTTGAACATGGTACGCTGTGACTTCTAATTAGTACATTATAATAAGCAAAATATTAATATAGTGATTCTGTGGCATTTCATACCAAGTTCTAATTTTAAATTGTTTACAGTATAGCTAATTCAGTGGAATACATTCAGTTTCAAAAGGTTTAAAAACGCTCACAAAATGGTGTTTGTTTTGATATTTGAATGTGTAATTCAAAAATGAAAATGTACAGTGAATGATTGTGGCCATCGGGGTGTCCCTGTGCTAATTTATTATGCAAAACATTAATAGGAAATGCTGCAGGATAAATTGTAGGTGTGGAATATAGTCCCAAACATCATCACTAGCTAAATGCTTATTTGAAAGTATAACTTTATACGGGTTTTCTAGCAATATTTGGTGTTTTTTTTTTGTTTTAACATCAGTACAATGATGCGTGTATTTTTGGAAAAAGACGTTAATTTTTTACATCTTTATTTCCCAGAGTATTGCCAAACACCGGGATCATTGGAAGGCACAACCTTTGGACAGTAATGTAATGTTGGTATGTGGTTTACACTGATTCAACACCCTTTCTATTGAAATTAACGATTTAGTAGTGGAAATGTTAATGGATGTGTCTTCAAAAGGGCTTGTAAACCTGTTAGTGAATGATAGATGCAGGAAAAAAATTGATGTTGAAATTTTCATCGAAAGGATCACTTTATGTTACAAGAAATCAACCAGAATAAATTGGGATTTGAATTTTACATTTTGGGAAATAAATTTTGAGCATGAGCTTGGTTTCCTCTCTCTATTGGAGACTGTGCTATTGAAGCTGAGGGCTCCCTCTTTTGCTGGTGCATGCTGTGCACCCAGCTGCTTCTGATGTTGTGTACCGTTTTGAGTGGACATCCCCTATATGCATCAGAAGCAACTAATTCATTGCTTTCCGGACATCATACCACCTGAGCAGCTGATATAATGCCCATCTACCATATTTGGACCACATAAGTCCATTGGATAAATTTAGTCATCACTCCACAAATAGCAAGTGTTCCACTGCAAGATGGGCCCTGCACTAGCTTATTTCTTTTTTCTTGCTTTTTTGCTCTAATCAGAAGTGTTAATACACACAACTGAGCACTTTCCCACCACCAAAATCACTGCGACTTTTTTTTAAACTAGCAACCACTACCAATAAAGACACGCATGTATCCAATTGAGTACTTACAAGCAAAGCCTGTTATGCGCAATGCAAACCATCAAAAGTGAGGGGTGGATCGGCTGCAGCAGCTTTTTTTTTAAATCAACTTGTTCAGACACGTAATGACACATGTTTGGGGCAGGTGGAACTTGAACCTAGGCCTCCTGGTTCGGAGGTAGGAACACTAGCTCTACACCACAAGAGCCCCCCTGGAGCACCTTATTATTTTTAAAAAATATTTATTTAACCTATTTTCTAATCAACCTCTTCAGAGATGTTATTATGCACCTCTGGAGCAGGTGGGATTTGAACCTAGGCCTCCTAGACCATCGGTATGGTCACTACTATTGCACCACAAGAGCTGCCTACAGCAGCTTTTTTAAAAATTTGATTAGTTTCCACAAACACGGCCTAAATAAATGTGCTGAGTTTGTGGCATTTTGATCCATTCAGGAAGCAAGAACTGAGGCATATCTGACCCAGGTACGGGGACTGTGTTGTATTGGCTTCTGATCTGTAACATGGCCAGGACATGGATCAGAGTATATACACAGAGGAGGAAGGTTCTCTACAGAAGACGGCCACTAAGAGTTTTCAAAGATCAATTCCCCTACTTTCAACTGATTTGTCACATGCTTTTGCCAGTTTTTGTTTTCCAATATTGCTCTATCCCAGTAGCTGAAGTATTTCTGGTGGACAAATTAAGAATTTCATGGAGGAAACTGCACCTGACCTTTTATTATACCTGGACTTTGAGGAGCCTGGCCTTGGACTCGCCAGCTCAGTATTGGCCATGTTGACTGGTTAAGAGGCAGTAGCAAGAGCGTTGCCAAAATTGTGGTGGTGCAAGGAGAACTTGCACAGTTGCGCTTTCTGATGAATTGCGGTGTGAGCTACCCTTTTCCCATGATCTGGCAGTTTGCCCAGTAACTCACCACAACTCTGCACTAGCTTCTAACCTACGTGCAGGCCTAGTGCCTGAGATTGTGTGATCAAGTGACAGTGCTTCCTAATTGCTGGCGTACGCTTGCTTCCCCTTTCCTCATGGCTTTTCAAGCTGGCCAGGAGGAAGATCTTTTGTATCTTAAAGCATAAAGTATGAAAAGGGACAGGGGAAATGTTGGGGTAAGAGATAGGTGGAAGGAAATCCAGACATCCAAGAACACCCCACTGGTAAGTTTCAGTTTAAAAGACCTGAGGAGAGGGGAGAGTAGAGAGTTGAGAAGGGACATAAGGCTTTAAGCCAACATCTCCTGAATGTTCTCAGTGGCATTAGATGTCACAGCCTCTGTTGCTGCTGGCCCTGTCATCCTGAGCACCTGTCCTCTGAGTAATTGAATAGAGTGGTGGATCCCACCCTCATCGCCATGGAGTTGCTTGTGCCACGTCGTGTTATAGATGTCCTTTAGCATAAGAGAGGTCTGTTATTGCCTGACACTGGTGATGTACATTGCAAAACCTGAATAACTGGAGCTGTCTGGAAACAATGAGATTAGGATAGGAGACTGACATAATTGCAAAGTGTATAGGTGAGGTCATATATGTGAACATTAGGTATGATTTCTAAATGTTGTTAAGTGTAGCTGGGTGAGTGACGGAGGTGTCATACCGTGGCGGCTGAACAACCTGGTGGTTTGGTGGATATGAGAACTGGTGCAAAGGTGCATTCATTGAACGGGAGTACTTGTATGAGGTCTTCTTTATGACCCGTCCTCATGGCCAGATCTAAGCATTAAACCCACTTTCCCTTATCCACTTGCTTCCACATCCTTTAAGAACATGATTTGGGAGTCTCCTCTCCTTTAGCTGGTGCTGTATTTTTCTTCAAGCTGAATGCATCAGTTTCCAGTTTCTTTCAGACTTGTGTTGCAGTACAGCATCTATTTGAGAGAGACACTGCTTTGAAGAGCAGGAACGTATGCTAGCTATGTATGCTGTTAGATGCCCTAATTCATAGTAGCCATCCAGTAATGGAGGCTGCAGGAGGTTACATATCTCAATCATGGTAATGAGGAGGCAGCAAAAGTTTGTTTAGGAATTGTTGAGGGCAGATCTGGAAATGGCACTGACAAATCTAAACTCTTTACTAGGCTCATGTAAATCACTATTTTGATAAAAAACAAAGTCCAGAAAAAAAGTCACAATGGACTCAAAGTTAACTCTGTTTCTCTCTCCACAAATGCTCCCAAACCTGCTGAGTTTCTTCAGCACTTTGTTTTGTTGGTGCTTTTGATACTTTTTTTCATAATTTCAAACCTTTCCTTAAGTGAATCAATCACATGGTTAGTTTTGGGAATCAGCTGGTTAATCAGCACTTCTGAGCAATATGTGGGTTCCAAGTTTAATCTTCTGAATGTGTACTGAATTAGTTGATTTATGATAGGACTAGAGAAGGACGGTTGAGTTTTGCTCCTGATGAGCAAAGGACCTCTGAATGATACGACATAGATGACAAGTATTGGATTTGTCTGTAACGTGCTGCACCATTGAATAATCTGCCTACTCGCTAGATGGTTTCCAGGATTGCATGTAAAGACCAGTCATTTGGGTGAAACACTGGAGGTTGACTGTCACCCATACAACTTTACTTCAGCAGGGAATCAACATCTTCAAGAAGATAGGGTGGGAATGTTATTATTTATATAATCTACTGAGCTGAAGCAAGTCCAGAATTAGTGGTTAATCAGACACACAGACCAGAACTTTAAACAAGTGAGCTTTGTTCACCCACATCAGTTATGTTTCTAAGTGCAGCAATCAACACAGTACTAACAAAGACTATTTTCTGGCCTATAGCTTCTTACTTTCAGTTCAATCCTATTCAATGCTGAACTTATTGCTTGCCTCGTATCTTACAGGCTGGAGTTATTCCTGATTAAAGGCAATTATATTTTAAAGGAATAGCACCTTCCTTTGGACATCCTGATATTTTATTTATCTTAAAATTTGTACTGTCCTTCCAAAGCTTTCACAAAGCTGTAGTTCATATACTCTCCCTCTCTGACTTTGATATAGTGATCAGTAGGTGAATGTAGATTTATTTCCTGCAGGTAGTGTAAATGTGTCAGAATCACATTGTTACATTTAACCAATCTATACATTACACAAACTGCTAATTGTATCTTTTGGTTACGAAGGAAAAGCATTCAGCAATGTCTTGCTGCCATCTAGTGATAGGCTGTTATAGTCACATACTCAAAAACTTACAGATAAGACATGCCGTCACCATCAATGTGTATGCCGTATCCTACCAACAGAGCAGACCCATTGAAGGAAGATGGTTGTGGCTATTGAGAGTCAATCATTTCTATCCCAGGAATCACTGCAGGAGTCCTTAGGGGTGTTGTCATAGATTCAATCATCTTGAGCTGCTTCATCGATGACCTTCCTTCCATCATAATATCAGAATATGCTATCATCAATGAACAATGTTCAGCACCATTCCTGATTCCTCATACTGAAAGAATCGTGTCTACAAGCAGGAAGATCCGGAGAACTTCTAGGCTTGGGTTTGCGATAAATGAAAGTAACACTTCCACCATGCAAATGCCATGCATTTCCATCTCCAACTAGACAATCTAACCATTTGCCCCTGATGTTAAATGGCGATATCATTGCTTTATCCGACACGATCAACATTCTGGGGACTACCATTGACCAAGAATTGAACTAAATTAGACACACAAATGCTGTGACTTCAAGAGCAGGTCAGAGACTGTGAATTCTGAAGCGAGTAACTCACCTCCTGACTGCACAAAGCCTGTCCACCATCCACAAGGCACAAATGATGAGCATGATGGAATACTCTCCGCTTGCCCAGATGAGTGCTGATCCAACAACAATGAAAATTCGACATCACCAAGGACAAAGCACTTGTTTGATCGGCACTGCATCCACCATTTTAAACATTGAGTGACAGCAGTAGCTCCATGTATAGTATCCAGTGATGTAATTCACCAAGGCTTGTTTTATAGCACCAACTAAATCTGTGGTATCTATCTCCTGAAAGGATAAGCACTGCGGATGCATGGAATCACGCCCACCTACAAGTTCTCCTCCGAGACACACACCATTCTGAGCTGGGATTATATTATTGTTCCTTCATTGTTGCTCAGTCAGAATTCTGGAACTCACTTCCTAACAACACTGGATGTATCTGCACACAAAAGACTGCATAAAGTTCAACAAGACAGCACACCGCCACCTCCAGGGGAAGTAGGGATGGTCAATAAATACTGGCCTAGCCAGTGATGTCCACATCCCATGTACTAATATTTAACATAAAGATGGATGGCCCCTTTCATGTAACATTCTCACTGATTCAAAGATTGACATATCATTTTTATTTAAACAGATAGAGTTTCCTTGAAGACAATTAAACTTTTTTTTTCTGAATTATTTGAAATCCCTGTTAACTTCACAGCCAGCACCTGATGATGAAGAAGGATGGAAAAAGTTTTGTCTTGGAGAAAAATTATACTTTGATTCATCTGTATCACCAAACACTAGTGAGACTGATAGCCCAGGAATTGACTATGTGCAGGTAATTAATTTATTATTTACATCTAAATAGCAAAATTTGAAATCAACTGCCTCTGCACATTGGGGATTAGCATCAAATAAACCTTTGTGTTAAGCTAAAGAAATTAGATCTTTTTTATACATGGAATTGATGAAAATAATGAAGAATTAGTTTTTTTTTGCACTGTTCTTGGTTTCATTTGAACCCTTTCTATTAGAAATGCAATGTAGTCAGGTTGCTGTTGCAGGGATGCTAGTTCAGTTAAGTTTATTAGAAGTTTTGACACCAATCTTGTCCTAGTTGTCAAGCATAAGAATATATTACTATGCAAATTTATGTGTATTTTCCTACTTAGGACAGAGTATTGACCTGAAGATCATCAAAACAAAACCAAGATTACATTTATCACTATCCTTAGAAATAATTCATTTAAATGAGGTGCTTTGAGAAATGTGATCACTTGCTATATAACTGCAACTTTTTACCTCTGCCTGTCGACATAATAGCCAGTGGTATTGAACATGAAAAAACTATTAGCTGATGCAGTTGTTTGCAAATGGGTCTTAGGATCGTAAAGTAGACTGCGCTATTGGAAGGCATGCTACTGAAGCTTTGGTGAATTAATGAACATCTGGCATCAGTAACATTCGAGCCTTTCAGCAAATATAAATTACTAGTGCCAGCTGCTGGTGTATTTGTTTTATGGCTGCAAGAGAAGGATGCATATCAAAGGTAGAAGCATAACAGCTGGATGCTCTTCATATGTGTTGCATGTCCAGTATCCTGCCAATATAGTAGCAGGTCTGTTGTGAAATGACCCTCGTCCAGATTTGGCAATCACAAGGCACAGTATTTATTCATCAGGACAAGTGCAGACACTTTCACATTCAGTGTGTGGGTCTGGAACATTTGTTATAACAGATGCCTAAGTATGAGTACCGAAAGGAGTCAGGATAATGTGACTTGCAAAGGAAACAGCAGAAAGCAGTGTGTGCCATAGTAAAAGGCAGCAATTTAAGGTGCAAAATATCTCATTACGGAAATTGTTTGTAAAACATGGGTGTATATTATATTTTCGAGTAGTATAGAGAGAAGTTACTTAAGAAACTCAGTTTCACAAATCTCTCTCCTCAATGGTGGGTGACATTTTTTTCTAAACAAGGGTGGGGACTAGGTCGGGGTATGTGTGAGGAATTAAATCCTGTAAAAGTACATTGGTTCCACATCCCAAACTGATGTACAGCTGTTGGTTAAGTAATATAAATATGTGAATGGGTAACTGCAATTTTAACCAAACACACTGGCTTTACAGCCAGAATATCTACTTCCTCAGTTGTCAGTAACTCACCAGGGCCAGTCAGGTGAGACTAGGAAGCCTTTGATCAGTGAAATAGAAAAGTTCAAGCCATGGCCGGGTAATAGCCTACTTATAACACACTTTTCTCGGACGCTTTCATTGCTTGACAGGTGATTACCAACTTCTTGGAAGTCATTTCAACCGTCCCTCCGTCATAGCATCAGAAGTGGGGATGTTCGCCGATAGTTGCACAATGTTCAGCACCATTCGCGACTCCTCAGATTCTGAGGCAGTCCATGTTCAAATGCAGAATGACCTGGACAATATCCAGGCTTGGGCTGACAAGTGGCAAGTAACATTCGCCACACAAATGCCAGGCAATGACCATCTGCAATAAGAGACAATTTAATCACCACCCTTGACATTCAGTGGTGTTACCATCACTGAATCCCCCACTATCAATATCTTTGGGGTTACCATTGACCAAAACTCAACTGAACTGACTGCAAGAGCAGGTCAGAGGATAGGAATACTGCAGTGAGTAACTAACCACCTGATTCCCCAAAGCCTGTCCACCATCTACAAGCCTCAAGTCAGGAGTTGGATGGAATATTCCCCACTTGCCTGGAAGAGTGCGGCTCCAACAACTCAAGAAGCTTGACACAATCTAGGACAAAGCAGTCAGCTTGAGTTACACCACATTCACAAACATCCACTCCCGCCACCTCCACCGCTCAATACCAGCAGTGTATACTATCTACAAGATGCACTGCAAAAATACACAGAAGATCCTTGGACTACTCCTCCATCCAAACCAATGACCACTTCCATCGAGAAGGACAAGGGCAAACGTGGGAACAAGACCACCTGCAAGTTCCTCTCCAAGTTACTCGCCATCCTGACTTGAAAGTATTTCACCACTCCTTCACTGTCACTGGGTCAAAATCCTGGAATTCCCTCCCTAAGAGCATTGTGGGTCAATCTACATCACATGGACTGCAACAGTTCAAGAAGACAACTCCCCATAAAGGCAACTGAGGACTGGCAATAAATGCTGACCAGTCAGCAATGCCCATGTCCCATGAGCAAATTTAGAAAAAAAACTCATTTGCACTTCACTTCCCTTCAACTGCACTTTCCACAGGCTTTACCACAGCATGGCTCTACCTTGCACTCTGATAAAGATCAAAAGAAACCACACCAGCACCAACTGTATTCTCCTCAGCGACATGCCGGTCACAGTACAGAGAGGTTGGCTGCACAGATCCACACCAAGAAAGTAAGACCCAGAAAACTGGGTATACGGGCAGAGAATTGGTCTTTTGATACATGTAAGCACCAAGAGGTTCAGGCATTCATAGCAGATTGCTGTTGACACATAGCATCCTGGAAAAAAATCTTCTTCCAAATGGAGTAGATGGGCACATATTGCCAGCAGCTGTCAAAGTGCCTATCACTGGAGGGCCACAACCAATTGCTTCATGCCATCCACTGTAAGTCTCTACTTGTCCCTGAAGTGTGGTCTCTTATCAAGCAGAGAGTTATGAGTTAACGTTTTGGGTCCGGTGACCCTCAGTTCTGAGGAAGGGTCACCGGACACGAAACGTTAACTCTGTTTTCTCCTCCACAGATGCTGCTAGACCTGCTGAACTTTTCCAGCAACTTTGTTTTTGTTCCTGATGTACAGCATCCACAGTTCTTTTGGTTTTTATTTAGAAAGTTATGAGTAATTGTTTGTGTCTAGGAAGAATAGATATTTGCGGAGAGTTACTGTGAGGCATCAGTGTAAGAGGTGAATAGAACGTGTCTAAGTGAAACATGAATGAGTCGAGCTGCACTTTGAAAGGCACCTCCTTTCTCTTCCTGAGCACTCCTCAGGACAATGCTGCAAAGTCAAGAACGTAGGTTTGGCACCTAAAGAGGTTAAACAATTCCTCTTTCCTGCCCTCCTAAGATTCTGAAACTAATTGGTGCACTGTCTCCAATTGCATCTGTAATTACAGTGACCACATTTCTCCTCCTGAGTAACTTGGCTTCTGTTATGCACACCTCCTTAGCTGGAGAGGTTGTTCACTTCCTCCCATTTGCGGGCAAGATCACCTTAGTGTAGACCTTTGAATCTTACAGCAGAAACTGCATGTAAAAAAACCTTCTCAAGTCTCCTCTCCCATCTTCTGCTACTGCAGCTTCAAAAATTATAGTTCAGCCATTCTAACCTATCTTGGCACCCCTTTTAAGTAAACATCTTTTCTTTGACAGGCAGGCTGATAAGCTGTATCTGTCCTGTGATTAGCTGGAGGGCCCAGAGAGGGAGATGCTAATGTTATGGCTAAATTGAAGAGAATAGCAAAGCCTGTTACAGATTGTAATGCATTCCCAAACCCAATACAGGTCCCCCACTGTCTTGTCAGCAACCATCGTATGAAAATTCTAGTCCCAATGTGTTGTTGTGCAGCTTCTTTAGGTTCACCTGCTGGGGCCTAACTGGGAATCTGTGAAATCCTTATCTTGTGATTATCAGAAATATTATACGAAACATGTATGGTGAGATGTAATTGTTGTTTGCATCTCTTATGCATGCTAATACTTTTGGAGTTTGCCATTGGTATTATTTAGATTTTTGTTTTCTGTTTTATTAATGTGATGAGTTTAAATTACTATAGGCCGTTGATTATTTTGCAGGTAGGATTTCCTCCCTTGTTGAGCATTGTCAGCAGAATGAGTCAGGTATGTGTAGATTTCACACTTTGTTTGCTTTTTAGCAGTGTTCACATGCTGATCTTCTGAGAAATTTTGGTGTAAAGACTAAAGTCTTCATCTACAATCTCAAGTTATATAATCTTAAAATGTGAAGGCTTTCTGAACTGCAACTATATTCTAACCTAAAAAGTTTCTAAACCAAGCAATAAATGACTTCTAACCTTTGAAGTTGTGCATATTAAAATACTTCTATCATGTGACCTTGCAGCAACAGTACTGCATCTTAAAATACTGCATGTTTTAAATAAAAGCTAATTCTTTGAGTACATTATTTGAACAACATCATTGGAAATCCACAAGCAATATGTTTTTAACAAGGTGCATCAGAACAACACAGGTTGCACACAGATGTCCAGCTTTGTTATGGGTGGAAAATAATTTTAAAATGTAGAATGTTTCCAAGCTGCATTCTGGCCTTCCATTCTAATTTGTCAAACTACGATTAATTAAAATCAAATTTGCCTGAACTTTCCTGAGGACACAATAATACCTTACTAAAGTAATACTTGCTACCTTATATAATTTAATAAACATGGGGGTGTTTTATTATAAATCATCCAGTGCCAGGCTTGCTGTATTTAGGATTGCCTCTTGCACTTGGCTATAAGATCACACGGGGGAGAGTGAGGATATTACAGGGCAGAGGGAGAAATGGAGATTGGGATGGTATCAGCTGGCTGTTGCAAGTTTATGGAGGAAAGTTGGTAAGCATTTCTTCCTCCTGATCCCCAAGTCATGTTGGAAAAGCACATGACCTCTTGGATCTGGCAGAGTTCCTGGAAACTCTCGCTGGAGGTGTTGCATCCAGATAGCTGAGAAAAGCTGAGGCATTATGTGTCATTTATTTTGATTCCCAACCCTACATCCACCCTGGTTAAATCGAAATGGATGCATTTGTAGCTTTTTAGAACCCCTTTTTGGACAAATGAATTACTCTCCTGCCTTTCCTGAGATGTGCATTAAAATTATCCTAAAGGAATAATGATGTGTAACCTCAAGGGAAAGATAGTGAAAAGCAAAGGTAAACATATATGCCTAGAGATTTAATTACATTAACCTCTGAAAGTATGCCTGTAGGCCGAGTAAATTTTCAGTGTTTTTAAGGAGTGTAAGAATGAAGAAGTAATGTCGATTATTAATAAACATTTTTTTTGTATTTTTGTGCATCTAAATTGAATAGAATATTAAAGCCATAGAAAGCTTACAGTGCAGATGCACCATGACGATGGCAAGGAACTAAAAGCATAGCTGTTTCAAAGAGAAACTTAAAACACTGGAATGTTTTAACTAGAGCACCAAACATTAAAATGATATTCAATTCAGTTTTAAAATTATCAAGGATTTTGATTGGGTGGTTACTGCAGAATTATTTTCTGTAGTTGAGGGTGAAGAACAAAAGATTATAGTTTTGAAAATTGAATGACAGGCTGAGAATTTCTTCACACAGTGAAATTTTAGAACATAGATTGTTTCTATTAGTGTGTAGCCAACAGGGCAGGCTTTATTGTTTTTCAGGAAGTGTGGTGTCACCTGTGGTCACAGTACTCCCAAAATACTGTTGGATAAGGACATCTAAAACTTTGGCCCACCATCAATGAACAAATGATGATATCTAATAGCCACCCAACTTTGGCAATCTCAGGACCAAGATCGTGTCAGATTTCAGATTGTCCTTGATTTGCAACCAGCTCCTTCACACAAATCGTCTCTATTGCACAATTTGTAGATCACAAGACAAGAGTGCTTAAAAGGTACAAGGCCTCATAACCATTGTGAGCAAAGCCATTGAAGCTTTAAAATTTTGATTGGGCAAATGATTAAACATCTATTAATCTTACATTGGAATAATTCTTGCAGGAAAAGAGTATTTGCTTGAACTGTAAAAGTTGAGACCGGGAGAAATGGCTGATGTGCTGCAATCACGAGGGTCCTGTGTGCACACAACTCTCTCACTGATTGTTTTCTGGGATCAGCTTGACAGTAGTTTCTTCATTCCTGCACTTACTCTGGGAATGGTGCCCAAGAGAACAATATCCAGTTTTTGCATAACCCTGTTTTTTTGGGTAGCTGAATTTGAGATGCACTCTACCTGTGTTTCTGAATCATAACAGTGTGTGACTTAGAGGAAATCCTGCAGATGGTAGTGTTCCTATGCCTGTATCACTCTTGTCCTTGCTGATAGATGTTGAATTGGAAGCTTCTGGAGAAAAAGCTTTGGGCAAGTTGAAAGTGCACCATGTAAATGGACAATTGGAGTTACGTCGTATTAGGTGCATAGGGTGCTGATCATTTAGGTTGTTTGTCCTTGAAGGTGTCAAAATTCTTTAGTGGCGTTGAAGTTGCACTCACAAGTGGTAGATTTTAACATCACTCTCCTGACTTGTGCATTGTAGGTGTTTTTCCACACTTCAAAGATTCAGTTTAGTTACCTGCGGCAGAATTCCCCATTGCTGTATTGATCAGAGTTTGTGGGGCTGGTCTAGTTAAGTTTCTGGTGATAAACCCAGGATATTCCTTGTTGGGTATTTGATGATTGATTATGTTGCTTTGAAGGGTATGGGGAGATGTTTAAACTGTCTCTTCTTGGAGTTGATTATTATCTGGCCCTAATGACACATGATATCGAGATCTTGACTGCTGTCATGGGATGCTTTATCATCTGAAGAATTGTAAATTGAACTGAACACTTTTAATTTGTTGATGAAATGTTGGTATTCAATCTTTCCCTCATTCTATTTTGCATATGTTTGTTAAAATAAATTTTATTTCCAACATTTAAAGTACATCAGCAATGTTTTGTGGTTTGCAATGCATTATATAATCCTCTCCTTAAAATTATGGAACTCGAATACCTGAAGACTTGAAAAAAATCTCCAGCATCCCTGTAATATCCTAGTTTTTCTTCTGTTAAATGCAATTTAACTTCATTACTATGAAGTAGTGACCCCAAATTAAATACAATGAAGTTTTATCTTCAGACGCAGCACAAGTATCACCATTAGGAAGTTTTTCACTTAATAAATATGTACCCACCGAGTTATTGCATTATTCCTCTATCTTGAAAACATTTAATAGCTGAAGTAGATCCATAGGTTGTTGTATTGCCTCCCTTACTCAGTTGTTGAAGGAGCAGCTATTTTTAAATTATTTGGTTGTTTTATTAAATAGAATCTCTCAACAGTTGAGCAGCAACACTACCCAGATACTCTCTCAGCGTTTATATTGGGTATCTCAATAACTTAGAAGGTTCTTGACTATCTTTATCAGTTACTTAAGGTTATTAAGGAACAAACTGATCACCCATGAGTTCTATCAGTGACTAAAATTGACTCTGAGCTGTACCATAATTGGCTTCTGATTAAGTGGTCTGTATGTGTGTGGAGATGTAATAATCAATTTCAGGGAAAACTTAAACTAATATGAACACCTTATGTGTAAAGTTTCCCAGTAATATTTCACGTGTAAAATATTGCAAAATATGAGTGTCTTTGTCTTTTTCAGAAATTAAAGAATCTTTCTAGCATTTAACTGTTTTTGTTCATTTCACAATGCTGGTTTCTTTTTAAATGTGTTCATCACCAAGCTTATTTATATACTAAGTAAATGTTCTTAGATACTGGTTTATATTTTCAGTCCATGGTATTCCAATACTTAGACGAGGATAGCCTGCATTGTGATTTATTAATTGGATAACTATGCTTAATTAGTTTCCAGTTTTAGCAACACATGAATCAGTACTTGATATTTGTTTTGTTAAAACTCACAAGATAGCCTGTGCTTCCTGTGTTAGATTTAACTCTGCTTCAGTCACTTGTTTCTGTGTAACTTTTGCAAGAATATTCATAATTTGTTTTTACTTTTTTTCCAGCCCACTGTATTTAACACATTGGAGTATCTCATTAACTGGTTTGGAGATAAAAAATTATATCCAGAATTAGTAAGTGATTACTTCCCTCTGGTCTACATAGATTGTTTTAAAATCAGTTGGAAGTATCTTCTTTGGCATACTGCCTGTTGCTGTAGATGACCATAAATCATAGATGTGCATAATTTACTTGAGGCATCAAAAAACTTTTTTCCATCTTCTACTGCTTGGTCTACCAATGCAATGCAGCAGCAGCAAAGGCAACAGCTACTGACCTTATATTAACTATGATCTGTCTGATCAAGAAATCAATTGCATATTAGAATTCTATTAAACTTTTTTATTGTTAAGGTACACCCAAACTAGCTTAGTTTCCAATTGATTTCAACTTCGTTAATGTGTTTGACTCTATTGGCTTACCATTTAAGGAATTATGTTTTTTTTGTTACCATGCAATAGTTTTTGTTTTCTAACCTAGTTTACCTTTAACCAATATTCTGGATTCACCTTAGCAAAATTTACCAGGATGATAACAGGATTGGGTGATGTGAGTTGCAGGGAAAATCTGAATCAATAACTACCCTAGGTTTGAGTAGGATTTTATGGAGGCATTCAGAATGATAAAAGGAATAGACAAGGTTTTTTCACAATTGATAAATTGAGATCAGATGGCCATGATCTCAAGATAAGAACATAAATTGAGAGGTAGAATATGGTATATGAACAAGCTTTGCCAATGGTGTGATTGATGCTAAATTTATTACAGCAATCAAAATGGATTGAATCATTAATTAAAGAAAATTGCTATGAGAGTGGTGGCCGTTTGAGGTGGGTTCTTGTGGCTCAGTGACAGTGTCCAAAGTTCAAGTCTCACCTGCTCCAAAAGGATGTCATAACATCTCTGAACAGTTTGATTGTAAAAAAAGGGGGAAGAAGTTTGAAAAAAAGGATGTGGGGGAGAAAGTTGAAACCTTAGGATAGACTTTCCACTGGCCGGTTGTCAGATAAAAGTTGCACTTGGGGACTTGGCCACACTTAACTTATGCACCTACACTTGACAGAAGCTGTTAAAGTGGACGTCAGGACTTCGAAATGTCAGACTATGGTTGCTGACTGCTGTGGAAAAGGGGGCTGAGGTTTGCCTACTCTACAAAAGAACTGTCAGAATGGAAATAAGGCTACCCATTCCTGAGGGAGACCTGAGCGAAATCTCCTCTCAAATGCAGAGCCCCCTCCTTTCATAAAAAAGGATTGGCCTGAGTGGCAATCTACATGAAACTGCCACTCGTCAGAAAATCTGGCCCAATAAGTTTATGGAAAAAGCAAAGTCTTGTGAACATTCTCCCAGTGCACCTAAATTTCAGATTCTAGTTTTCTTTCTCATATGGCCCTAGCATTAGGAAAAGTCTCAGTGGACTGTGCTGCTGATATCATTTGTAGATTATTAACATAGATTGCAAAGAGTCTGGTAGGATCCTTATCTAATGACTACCCAAATAGGTTCTAGAGCTTAAGAACTTTTAATCTTTCTCAATAGTTTATTCTTTTTGTGCTTCGCCAAACTAACATCTATGCAACGTTGACCCTTTTAACACCAAAAATTGTACACTATGCTCCAAGGATAGTCTACCAATTCATTGTGAAGGTCATGACCACTATAGACTTGTGTGTAGTTTGCTGTGTCAATACTGTGTTTCAATTTTTTTCACAGGGCAGATGGTTGTATGCACTGTTAGCCTGTATAGAAAAGCCATTACTACCCGAGGCCCATTCACTTATTCGACAACTGGCTAGAAGATGCTCTGCAGTTCGTGCTAAACTAGTAAGTTTTTTTTCTACAGGAAATATAGTAAATGCATGAAATTTTAAAATAGCTTTGTTCAATGTTGGAACTTCATCCTCCTTACACTTTTCATCATCAAAATATATATATTTAGTATAATTGTGGCACAGTGTCCTATGTGTGTACATGTAGATATTGGTTTACAGTTGCAAAGCCAAAAATACATTTACTGCAGTTAATTACTGAGCATATTATTGCAGGTGTGAGTCGACATTCTATTACTCCAGAGCACAGTAAATAAGAGCTTCATTGTATTTGTACTGCAACAAACAGCAGTGACAGATCTGGGGTAAAAAAGGGATATTACCATTAGGAATAACAAAATTTCTGCTGCACAAGAGGATACAGTTAAATGAGATTGATGCAATATTTCAGCAATAGGTTAAAGAACTGGGGTATATCTGTCTCTGAGGTTCTGTCAATGAAGGATGATAAATAGGAAGTGAAACTTCTGAACCGTATTTATCCAACCCCCAACCTCTTTTTGTCCTTATGGTTTTCTCCCTTTTCTGAATTTCTTAATTTTTTCTTTCTTTATTTTTAAATAATCACCTTCCCAAACAGCTATTCTTCCTAAGTCCAGACAGTGTCATTAGTGGTTTATATGGATCCTTGCAGCTGAGCCTGAGCAAGTCCTCAACCATTGTCTGCTGTTGTACTTCCAACAGCTGAGAGTCAGATTTATTTGGATTATTTCTTGCACCAAACTGTGGATACTGAGACCCATTTAGAAGTGTCCTTACTAAGATTGCATGACAGATGAGGGAATGAATCTGGGGCTCTCCTCATCTATAAATCATTTGCTGCTGCCTGAACCATTCAAGAAATTAGGAATTACATGACATTAATTTCTCAATTATTTTCAGTTATTTCAATTTTCAATTATTTCAATTATTTTCAGTATATGCTTTTGAAAGATGAAGACTGCTCAAAAGAGTGCAGGCACTTCCTGGGAACACTTAATGTGCACTGGGTTTTTTAAAAATAAAGTTACTGATTTCATGTCTATCCATCAGCAAACCGATCATTAGAGCATAGTAAATTCAGTTTCTTAGCCTGTTTCAGTATTAAGTCAGATTGTGGCTCCTCTGTAAACTAATTACACCTACCATCTTTTATTAACCCTTAATAAGTTAACCTACCTTAACATAAAGCCAGGAGAACATGGGAGTGCTTCTGAAATTGCTAGTGCAGAGAAATGATAAACAGCTTGGTTCATTTTATATGTTGCAAATTCGCAGGTATTGATTCTTCAGAAACTTTATGGGCTGGAGTTTATGTGCCTCCACTTGGTCTGTTTTCATTGTGGTCTATTTTCCTAACGCCATAACTAGGGAAGTAGTGAGGTTTTTAAATTGAATAGTGGAGGCAAGAGATCAAATTTGGGAAGATGTGGTAAATGAAAGAGTACAGTCAAAGCAAAAGAGAAAGGTATTAATACGGTAAATGATAAACAGATCATGACAGGAAAGGATAGAGTATGAATCTCAACCAACAGCTAAGACTTAAATTTGTGAAGAGGGTTATAAAGTGTAAACTAAAGGCTCTTAGCAGAATACAAAATAGATGAACAGAAAATGCAGATAGGAATAAATAAGCGTGATCTGATAGCCATTACAGAGACATGAGATGACATTGATTGGAACCTGAATCTTGAAGGATAGAGAACACTTTGGAATGACAGTAGTAAAAAGTGGAGAGGTGGCTTTGTTGGTTAATAATTGATTTTGCACAATATGGAGAGATGACTTCAGTTCTGGAAACTAAGATGTGGAATTAGTTTGGGTAGAAATGAGAAATGATAAAGAAGTCACATGTGGGATTGGTGTAAAGACTCCCTAACAGTAACCACAAGAGAGTGGCATAAAGGAAGAAATAATGAGTTTGTCAGAAAGGCAGTGGGAAATTTTAATAGGAAATTTTAACCTGAATATTGACTGGAAAAGTCAGATGGCCAAAGGTAGCCTAGATGACAAGTTCATAATTTTTTTTTTCCAGGGTAATTTCATAGAACAAACTATTCTTGAACCAACCAGAGACAGCCTATACTAGTTCTCATTCTGTACAACAAGATTAATTAATGATCTCCAATTGAAGGCACCCCTAGATAGCATTGAGCATAATATGACTGAATTTTACAGTCAGTTTGAATCAGAGAGCAGTAGGTCTGAGAATTTCTTTTTAATTTAAATAAGGACATTTAAGAGGTCATGAAAGCAAAGTTGACTAAAGTGACTTGTCAAATTAAGTTCAAGGACAGGTCAGTGGAGATGCAGTGGCAGACATTTAAGTGGACATTTCAAAGTATGTAGAATAGACATATTGAAGCAAGTAAGAAAAATTCCCTGGTTAACTAGAAATATAGAAATAATAGTATCAAACTTCAAGAAAAAGCATTTAATTGTACAAAGACAATTGTCAGGCAGGTCAGACGATAAATCTGAGTCTAAAAAACGGCAAAGAATCAAAGCATTTAGGACGAAATTATTTGATTAGGAGAGAAATCTAACCAGAAATAAAAAAGCAAATAGTAAGTTTCTAGAAATACTGAAAGAAAAGGAGTGAACAAAGTGAGCTTTGGTCCAATAGAAAGCAAGGTTTGAGAATTAATGGCCGAAAATAAGGAAATGACAGATGGATTGAACAGATATTTTGCATCAGTCTTCACTATAGACCAAAGAAGTAACATGCCATAAGGATTGATTAATCAGAAAATTGGGAGAGGAACTCAAGAAAATCACAGTCACCAGTGAATAGGTACTGTATAAATTGTTAAAGCTGTGGACCAACAAGTGCCTGGGTTCTGATGGATGTCGTAGAGTCATAGAGCTGTACAGCATGGAAACAGTCCCTTCGGTCCAATTCATCCATCTCAACCAGACATCCAAAATAATCCAATCTAATATGCCAGCACTCGGCCCATATCCCTCTAAAGCCTTCCTATTCATATACCCATCCAGATGCCTTTTAAATGTTGTAACTGTTCCAGCCTCCACCACATCCTGTAGCAGCTCATTCCATACAAGCACCATCCTCTGTATGAAAAGTTGCCCCTTAGATCCCTTTTCAATCTTTCCCCTCTCACCTTAAACCTGTGCCCTCTAGTTTTGGACTTTGCTAACCTCAGGATGAATGACCAAAGCCTTTTCCCATCTGTGCCTCTCATAATTTTATAAATTTCTAAACACCTTAGCTTCTGACCCTCTAGGGAAAATAGCCCCAGCCTATTCAGCCTCTCCCCATAACTCAAACCCTCCAACCCTGGCAACATCCTTGTAACTTGTTTCTGAACCCTTTCAAGTTTCACAACACCCTTCCTATAGTGGGAGACCAGAAATGTATTCCATAAGTGGCCTAACCAATGTCCTGTACAGCCACAACATGACCTCCCAACTCCTATAGTCAATGCAGTGACCAATAAAGGCAAGCATACCAAATGCCTTCTTCACTCTCCTATCTACCTGCATCTCTACTTTCAAGGAACTATGAACCTGCACTCCAAGATCTCCTTGTTCAGCAACAATCCACAGAACCTTACCATTAAGTGTGTAAGTCCTGCCCTGATTTGCCTTCCCAAAATGCAGCACCTCACGTTTATCTAAATTAAAATCTATCTGCCACTCCTCAGCCCACCGCCCCATCTGATCAAGGTCCCGTTGTACTCTGAGGCAACCTTCTTGGCGGTCCTCTACACCACCAATTTTGGTGTTATCAGCAGACTCAGTAACTATACCTCCAATGTTCACCATCCAGATCATTTATATAAATGACAAAAAGCAGTGACGCAGCACCAATCCTTGTCGCACACCAGTGGTCACAGACCTCTAGTCTGAAAAGCAAGCCTCCACTACCACCCTCTGTGTTCTACCTTCAAGCCAGTTCTGTATCCAAATGGCTAGTTCTCCCTGTATTCCATGTGATCGAACCTTGCTAACCAATCTACCATATGGAATCTAATCAAACACCTTACTATAGTTCATATAGATCACATCCCCATCCTCGGGTCCTTTGAAAAATTCACTAGTGCGACAGTTGCTGCATTGGTTTTAATTCTCCAACTTGAGTCATTCCATTAAATTGGAAGATAGTGAATGCAGCTCCTTTAATCAAACAGGGAGACAGGAAACTGTCAGCCACTTAGCTTAACAACTGTAGCAGATATTTTCAACAAGTTATAGCAGGATACGTTCAAGGTAATTGGGCAGAGCCAGCATGGTTTTGTGAAAGAGAAGTCATGTTTAACCAATCTATTGGAGTTCTTTGGTGGCATGTGTTGTGGATAGAGGAGAACTAGTATATATACTACACTAGATTTCCAGAGGTCTTTGATAAGGTGCCACTTCAATGACCTTCAAAGGTTATTGCAAAAAAAAAGTTCATAGTATAGGAGATAACATATTGGCTAGAACAGAAGATTCACTGGCTAACATGAAGCAGCAGGTAGGTATTGATGGTTATTTTTCAAATTGGCAAGATGTAACGAGAGGTGTACCATAGACATCAGAGGTGGAACCTCAGCTGTTTGCAAATTATGTAAGATTTTGATGAAAGAAGAAAAATATTGTTGCCAAATTTGCTGATGACAAAAAGATAGGTAGGAAAGTATGTTGTGAATTGAACATATGGAGGTTACAAAAAGATATTGATACATAAAGTGAGTAGACAAAGATATGACAAATGGACTGTAACATGGGAAAATGTGAAATTGTCCATTTCAAAAGGAAGAATAAAAAGCATGTTTAAATAGTGAGAGGATGGAGAGGCATTAGGTATTTTCTTGCTTGAACTACAAAAGCTTAGCATGCAGCTATAGCAAGTAGTTAGGAATGCAGATAGAATGGTTTCATCATGAGGGAAATTGAATACAGTAGGAGTGTATGTTTCAGTATTGCAGGTGTTTTGATACAGGGATAGTAAGCCAAACCAAATCAGCTTTACTATCACTGGATTTGCAAAAGAATGAAATTAAAAGGTTCAATAACCCTCAAAATTTGCCCCTAGTTTTGGACTAAACTTTACAAGTAAAAGATCTTGGACTCCAAGTTTATACCTTAAATTATTAATTTTTGTTTATTATTAAAGTGTAACTTTAGCAGGACAAAGCTAAACAACAAGCTAATCTAATTAATATCTATGATTTTAAAAACAAACATCTTTATCAAAACCTCCACACACACATAGACCACCAGACACAGTGAGGGATAAATTGAAAAGCAAAATAAAAGAATTGTAACTTGCCAGTTCAATTAATAGCTTCAAACAATAGATGCCAAGCCTTTGTAATCCTTGGCTAATGAGTTATTCACTTGTACTTAACTGTAAATTCTAATTTCTAAATCACCTGAATGCAAACAGTTTCAGTAGACTTCCAGAATTACTTACTTATTTCTTAGTCTTGGATTCTTTTCTCATAATGTTCAAAAATTCTTTAAGTGGACAAAAAAGACTAGAGAGAATAAAAACAGCAGCCAATGTCAAAGCTTTCAACAAATTATTCTGAATCAGCCAAAACCAGTCAGAACTGCTTTGCTCTTTTTCCTATTTTTTTTAAATCAGTATTCTGTGGTTGGTTGGTTAGCATCAATCTCCCATGACCAACTCAACATCCAACCAGCTGCCAGTCCTGGGCATGGCAATACTCGGCGCCACATCATCCATAATGTTCTTTAGATCAGTAAAGAAGTTACATTATCTTCTAGCCTCCTCACCAACAGCAAACATCAGCATTTGTTTTCTTCTCTTTTAAAAGGTGCAGCCGTTCAAAGTTCAACTAACCCTTACCTCAACTCTCAGTTCCAAAAATAAATGAAAGAAATATAGTGAAGGTCATTACACTGGGCATTATGAGACCGCTTCTGGAGTACTGTGTGCAATGTTGGTCACCTTAAGGGTGTGAATGCATTGGAGACCATTCAGAGAAGCACTAAACTATTACCCGGAATGGGTGTGTTGCCTTAATCAAGAATCACTCGCATCCAGTAGAGATTAGAGTACAAAGTGACTTGAAAAATCCTGAGCAGCCTTCACAGGAAAGGTATGCAGAGGATGGTTCCTCTTGTAGGTGAATCTAGAACTAGGAGTCACTGTTTTTAAAAGAAGGTTTCCTGTTAAAACAAATGAGGTGAAATTTTTGAGGCTAAAGGTTCTGTAGAACTGTCCCCAAAAATTTGATGGAAGCAGACGGTTTTAAAATTTTTAAGACAGAGTGAATGGATTCTTGTTGAGCAAGGGAGTGAATGGTTATTGAGTAATCAGGAATGTGGATTTGAGCTTAAAATCAGCTGTGATCTCAGTGAATGGCAGAGCAGACTCGAGGGCTGATTAGCCTACTCCTGCCCTGATTTGTATCCCATTCATATGAGGCACGTAAAATAGATTGGTGGATAGCCAGCCACCTTCAAACCCATCCCAAACTCTCAGCCATCATACAGATGGTAGCTGGGTGTTGAAATCAGCAGCTGGCTCACCATATGTAAATAAGTAATTAAGGATCTACTGAGCTTAAAAAATTCTGTTAACTCAAATTACTTTGCCCACTCCTTAAAACGGTTGGCTTAAGCAGCCAGGTAAAACAGAGGGCAGTTTTAAAACAGCCAATAGTTAAGGGGTACTATCAATGACAGGTA
>NC_063339.1:51321651-51328618 GCF_021869965.1 Rhincodon typus | reverse complement strand
TAGGCCTGTTGTGTGTTAGATGGAGTTAAACTCCAAATTTTGGATATTCCCCTCATTTTCCTTGTCAGCCCTCTGCAAGGACTAATTTCTCCAGGATACCTTGGTCCACTCCTCCTCCACTCCCAACACCTCCCACAGCACCTTGCCCTGCAACTGCAGAAGGTGTAATACCTGCCTGTTTAGTTCCTTCCTCCTCACTATCCAAGGACCCAAACGCCTTCCAGGTGAAGCAGCGTTTACCTGCACTTCACACAACCTAGTCTACTGTATTCACTGCTCACAATGTGATCTCCTCTACACTGGGGAAACGAAGTAGACTGCAATGCAGAATTCCCACGTTTTGTCTGCAAAACAAAGACCCTTAGGTTCCAGTTGCCTGCCATTTCAATACACAACCTTGTTCTCTGGCCAACATCTGTCTAAGGCTTGCTGATCTCAGCGCAAGCTAGAAGAGCAGCACCTCACTTTCTGCTTAGGAACTCTACAGCCTTCTGGACTCAATATCGAGTTCAACAATTTTAGGGCTTGATGCACCTTCTCCCATGTCCTTACCCTAACCCCCACACACCAGGCCTTATTATCACATGCTCTGCTATTACACGCAACCCATTGTTAGCCACCAGTAGACCCCATTAGCAGCTATTCATTCTCCTAGGCTGACCAGTATCCACTCCTTTGTCTATCCACCTCTTCTTCTCTCCATCTATGGGCTGTATCTCTACGTGTTATAGAATCCCTACAGTGCGGAAGAGGACCATTTGACACATCAGGTCCATCCGACTTTCTGAAGAGATCCCACCCAGACCCATCCCTTTACCCTATCCTTGTAACCCTGCATTTCCCATGTCTAATCCACCTAACGTGGACGCTATGGGCAATTTGGCATGGTCAATCCACCTAACCTGCATACCTTTGGCCTGTGGCAGGAAACCAGAACACCCAGAGGAAACTCACACAGACACAAGGAGAATGTGCAAACTCCAAACAGTCACCCACGGGTGGAATTGAAACTGGGTTCCTGGCACTGTGAGGCACCAGTGTTCACTACTGAGCCACTGTACTGCCTATTGTTTACTCCTTACCCTCTCCCCCACCACATTTTCTGCATAAAAACAAACATTTTCCTAGCTATAATCAGTTCTGAAGAAGGGTCACTGGATCCAAAACGTTAACTCTGATTTCTCTCCACAGGTGCTGCCAGACCTGCTGAACTTTTCCAGCACTTTGTTTTTGTTTCCAAATTTTGCATACTACGTGCCAATTTGTTGCTGCAGTGGCCTACCTAAATCAATTCAGTAAGAAGAAAATGCTGGAGATACTCAACAGGTCTGGTAGCATCTGTGGAGAGAGAAGCAGTTAATGTTCCAAGTCAAGAATTTTTTCATAACTGGTTTTATTTCAGATTTCCATCATCTGCACTATTTTGCTTTAATTTTCAGTTGAAATTCTTTTTAAAAGGTGCATCAAGACAAGCTGTGGTAAGTTACTTTGCAAACACAAAGCCTTTCCTCTTTAGGTGACAGTCTAGACATCAGTGAAACTGAAAAGCAAACTTAAAGCAGTTCATCAGATCACAGAATGGAAAAACTAAATGACAGACAATCGTAAAGGCTATTTTCAGCAAAGAACATGGAACGTAATATTTGCAAAAATATTTACAACTCACTGGGGTTAAATATTTAAGGCTTATTTCCAGAACTGGCATATTTTATGTCATTACTACTGATGCAGTCGGATTTCAGTTATATTTCCCATTACAGGGAATGGAAATACAGGCTCAGGGCAAGGCACAGCTAAACCACACATGAAGAATAATATGTAGTTTCTGCTATTCACAGTGAACGTGCTGGAAGGTCAGCATTAGGCCAGAGCCCTGCTCTCCCCTCCCTCAAACTGCCCATACTCACCAACCTCAGGGTCATGACCTCCCAATATCACATGGCCACTGGCAGCCAATCACCACCTTCCCCTTGCCCTGCCCTATCCAGATCTTTAACAGCTCCCCTCCATCAAATACTCCACCTAGAGGTAGAAGCATCATTCCACTTCATGTTAAACCGTCGCTGTACCAGTTTTATGTAACCGGTGTGTACGATATTAACCAGAACGTACAGTATTGCATACTGTCCCATGCGCAGTAACAGGGGACGGTAAAGGGACGGTAACGCGACTGCGCAGTGACGGAGGACGGTAAAGGGACAGTAATGCGACTGCGCAATGATGGAGGTCTGTAAAGGGACGGTAATGCACCTGCGCTGTAACGGCGGACGGTAAAGTGACGGTAAAGCGACTGCGCAATGACGGTAGACTAAAGTGAAATTTTGATGGGTCGTATCCGAAATGTAGACTGCTCCTTTCTTTTAGACGTTGACTGGCTTGCCGTGTTCTTCCAGCTTCCTGCTTGCCTACCTTGGGATTCCAGCATCTGCAGTTGCTTTTTGTTTCTATGTAAAGTGATGTTACTGAGGGTTTTTGTTCTATAGAAATGATGATAAAGAAACGTTTGTATTGTGAGAGTAGGAGACTATACCGTTGGTAATGATGGGCCATAATTTTATCCACATGTACTGTATTATGTAGCTATCATCGATGCACTGCGTTTTGGTGGAGAAATAACTTTTTTTTTGTAATTTCGTTATTGAGTTCAGCTTACTCCAGTTCATTGAGACTGCCTATGGATAGTCTATGCATTTGTGCCTGTTTTGACTCTCCTGGTACTGGAAGTAAAACACAATATGTCCTCGCTCAAAGTTGTGTTTCTTTAAAAAAATCATAAATTAAAGTTGTAAAGTGAATTATAGAGTCCCATTGGAATCAATGTTGATTTTATTTTATTATTGTCACATGTACCAAGATGCAGTGAAAAGTATTGTTTTGCATGCTAACCCGACAAATCATGCCTCACAGAAATATGTCAGATTAGTAGAACAGAATGCACAATGTAATGTTAAGCTACAGAGAAGGTGCAGAGAAAGATCAGCTCTAATATATGAGAAATCCATTCATAAGTCTGACAACTGCAGGGAAGAAGCTGTTCTTAAATCTGTGTCTTCAACTTTTGTATCTTCTACCCAATGGAAGAGGTGGAAGATGGTATAACTGCTTTTTATGGCTGCTTTCCAGAGGGAGTGGGAAGTATAGATGGTGTCAATGGAAGGAAGGCTGGCTTTCATGATGGACTAGGCTGCATTCATAACTCTCTGTAATCTCTTGTGGTCTTGGGTAGAGCAGTTGCCACACCAAGCTGTGATGCATCTGGATAGGATGCTTTCTATGGTGCACCTATAAAATTGGTAAGAGGCATTGTGGACATGTTGAATTTCCTTAACCTGAGGAAGTACAGGCGTTGGTGTGCTTTGTTGACTGTAGCATCAACATGGATGGACCAGGATAGATCATTGATGACATTTACTCCTCGGAACTTGAAACTCTCGACCACCTCCACCTCAGCACCATTGATACAGACAGGGGTGTGTCCTCCACTCTGCTTCCTGAAGTCAATGATCAGCTCCTTCTTTTGCAGACATTGAGGGAAAGGTTTTTGTTTTCACATCATGCCACTAAGCTGCCTATCTCTCTACTGTACTCTGTCTCATCGTTGTTACATCTAAAGTTAGGTTCCTTAAGACATTCTTGTCTTGGGAAAAATAATGCACAAGGTGAAACATTGTTCCCAGCTGAAATAATGTGCAAAATAAAATACATCAATCAATATATAAAATAAGTACAATGCCCAATACCCTCTGGACAAAGTAAAACAAAAAATCAGTATCTCCTGCCACTGCAGTGAACAGGAAGTCAATACAGCACACATCATTGGTAAGTGCTTAGCATTAGACGTAGACTCCCATGTACATGAATGGTGCCGCCTGAGGAACCCGTGCTACTCCCATTCCATTTGGTGCTCTGCTTGGCACTTTGCTCACTACTGCACCACTTGCTCCCACAATAGTTGCCCTACTCTTGACTCTACTGCCTCCCTTCTGCTTGCTGCATTGCTCCCTCCATCCATAGGAAGTTGGCATTGAGCAAAACATAATCCTAGGATTTTACTTGATTTAGGACGTTTGAAAATCACTCATTTTCTCAGTCCTATTATTAGAGACAGACAATTGTTTGTGGCATCTCTGGCAGTGACTATATGGCCTGTGTCTGCCTTTTGTGGTTCCAGTGGCAGTATAGGCAGCTTTAAAAAAAAAACTCCTATAGTTTTAGATTGACCAGCTGCTGCCTCAGAGCTTGAGACCGCATAATATCGACTTGCTTGTTTCGAATCTTAATTTGGGAAGCTTTGCCATAGGTGAACAATCTGTAAGGAGTAAGAACTGCAAATAAAAACCTTAATCTAAATAGTTTCATTTCTATCAACTCTCAAATCACTTGCTGGTGATTCTACTAGGGCAATCTCATATGTTTCTTTATAATCCAGAGGTGTGTATTGAACCTAAAATACTTTAATTTCACTTTAGAATTGAACAATCAATCAGAATTGTCAAAAAGCATTCTCTCGAATTATATTCTTGCTTGTTGCCACATTTCTGATTCACATGTAGTGTTGCTGTGTTAATTCCCTTTCCTATTATGAAAAATCTCATTCCCAGATGATTAGTCACCCTATTTCCAGCCATATATTTCCCTGTACACTACTTATTTCAGCAGGATGTAACTGACCCAAGCAATTGAGCAATAATGTTCTTAGTCTTGTTACAAAATCCAATAAATCTTAAATATTTTACTGCATTTTTGTCAAAGGCTGACCAATTATTATGCATACCATACACCAACCTATGTCCTTGTATTGTACGATTAAAAGTCATTATTATAGTGAAGAAAGATCTTTGCAAACATTCAAGCATGTGAAAATGCTAGTATTGAAATAACATTGGGTAGGTTAAGCCTGCCCTATGGGACTGTGCGAGCAACCTACTTCAACTCCTGGGAGTGGCAAAAAATAATTCAAGACCATTGGAGGGGAAAGACGTGGAAATTATTCTTATTATTGTATACAATAAAACTAGTCCAGAAAGCTAGATTGGTCATGTGTTTTTACATATCAATTCACCTAACTCTATAAAATGTGACTTGGGCCTTGCTGCATTCCATGGTCAATATCACAGGATTGGGAGACCCTCAGAAGACTTGGGCTGTCAAGTCAGGTCATGGCTGACACTTGTGATTTCATGCAAGAAGACATCCTGGGCACTTATTGCCTGTGGTCAATAAGGCACTTATCACTCAAGGCCATCCAAGTACATCCACACACCCACCAAGAACACTACCCCATTGATCCCCTCCTCAGTCTCTTGTCTTCTGCCACATTGTGTGCTCTCTTACAATGTGAGAAGGCAGAGAGGTATAAGTGTTTGAGTAGTAAGGGTGGAAGGAAAGTAAGAATAATTGTGAGACACAGGTGTGAAAGGACAATTGGTTGTGGAGAATTTGAAGTGTGGGCTGCTCAGATGGAGATATAGTATGCCTTTGGAGAGAGGAATGAATGGCTCTGTGATGTGTGTTTTCCTGAAGAGCATTGAGCAGAAGAAATCTAGGCAAGTCAGAGTGCAGGTGTTATCTGAAAATGTTTATGCCACTTACCTGCTATGCCTTCCTGTGGACCTGAATTCCCTTAATACATTTTGTCCAAGGTAGAAAAACCACATCTGCCACGAACTACCTCAGTCATTTCCAGTTGGAGAGATTTACCACTTCCTCCAGTTCTTGGGAGAGATTTCCTCAGTGCAGCCCCTCACTCCATCAGTAGACATTCAAGTTTAGAGTTAGAGACTCATGGAGCAACCTTCCCATGTCCCTTGTTCATTTCTGTGTTTCTGAAGACCCAAATATGCAAATCTTCGTGAGATTTTCTCACTCGTACTGTGGTCCCTTTAATTAGAAAACCTTTAACAAAATGGATATGCAAACACTTCCACTCTCCCCAATGGGTGGGGAACCCAGAAGTGGATATTAATGCTGTATGTCTGGACAAAGTCTGCCAATTAATGAATTACATCATCAACCTACAAATGGTGTCACTTTCTATCAGGGACCAAATGTAGAAAATTCTTAATAAAAAAATGAAAGAACTGCGGATGCTGTAAATCAGGAACAAAAACAAAGTTTCTGGAAAAGCTCAGCAGGTCTGGCAGCATCTGTGAAGGAAGAAACAGAGTTAACGTTTTGGGTCCGGTGACCCTTCCTCAGAACTGGTTTTGTTGTTGTGGTTGTGGAAAATTCTTCCCTATATAATTTCCTTCTTTTCAACTGGTTTGTATGCATTCAAATTAAATGAGCAAAAAGAGTAAAGAAGCTAAATTGGATAGCCCCTGAAGTGCACAGGAATTATTATGTGTCTTTAACTTGTGCTCAGTCAACGTAATGCAGACAAGTTGCCAAGTTTGTGCTGCTAAGTCTTTGAATGATTGCTGCTTGTAACCAATGTATCACTAGGGGCCCCAGATTCACAATTTGCTAGCACCAAATAAAGCTAGTCTGCACCTCTTAAGGGGAAAGTGCATTGTGACTGGAGTAGATATTAGCTATCACGCAGGAAATAGGTCTGACCTGGGAACTAAAAATGAAGGCATTATATGGAAGAAAGTGGCTCCAAGGTTTTTGGAATCTGAACTGGACTCGTTGCTGAGGTGATTTTCTTTATAAAATTTGTTCAGAATTTTTATTTTGTGGTGGGTTTTCTCTTTGTATTTTTGCAAGCAGATAATGAAATGGTCAGTGACAGAGTCAGTAAGATGTGGACCTGTTGGTGACTGGGGAATTGGGTAGTGGTTACTAGTGTCGCACTTGAGCAGCCATAGCAAAGAGGAACTATCTTGGTTTTCTGAGATAGTAGGAACTGCAGATGCTGGAGAATCTGAGATAACAAGGTGTAGAGCTGGATGAACACAGCAGGCCAAGCAGCATCAGAGGAGCAGGAAGGCTGACGTTTCGGGCCTAGACCCTTCTTCAGAAAGGG
>NC_063339.1:51229903-51316651 GCF_021869965.1 Rhincodon typus | reverse complement strand
TCAGGTTTCTGAAGAAGGGTCTAGGCCCGAAACGTCAGCTTTCCTGCTCCTCTGACGCTGCTTGGCCTGCTGTGTTCATCCAGCTCTACACCTTGTTATCTCAGATTCTCCAGCATCTGCAGTTCCTACTATCTCTGGTTAATAACTGAGCTATTCCAGAATTGAATTGTATCTACTTAATCCCAAACAAACACAATCACATGACAAACAAGGCAGTAGACCAGTGCAGATGATTTGGTTTTATAAAAAGACAAAAGGAGACAAAGAAACACCTTTGTGGGTCAGTGTCTGAACTCAAAGAATGACTTCTCATGGTTTCTCAAGCTTCCTGTTGACAAAATTGGAACACTGACTGCCATAGAATAACAGAAAATCTTCAGATCAGAATATTGTTCAGATGGAAAGTCAGTTAGACTTAGGTCTTTGAATAGAAGTATCAGATCAGCCTTGGGGGTTTATGATGTAGTCATAGATACTGATAGCTGCAACTTTTTCAGGTTCCTAGAAATGCTTCGCTGTGAGAGATCTGTGATGCTTCTCTTGCTGTGAGGTTTCCTATTACTGCTTTAGGAGAGAGAGAGATAGAGAGACTTGTGTTTTACATACTTTAGAGTTTTTTCTACTTCTAATGCCACAACCAGGTACCAGCTCCAGAAGAGCTTTGTAAGGCAATCTTCAGCATAAAAGCACCATCTCTTCCAAATCAAATGTGCCCAGCAATTGATCTTCATCGCTTATCTCTCTTAAAAGCTTTGCTTGTCTCCTTTCCAAAGTTACTTTTCTTTTCAGTAATTAGTAGATGAGTCACAGGTCACACTCCTGTTGAACCAATCCAAGAAATTGCATGCCCCTTGAAAACCTTGGTAAAACTTTTAAAAATCCAGAATATCCAAGAATTTATACAATTCAGTACTTAAAAATATTCTGGGAGACTTGAAGTATGCAAGATGTGTGTACTGTGGAAGCTCTCAGGAAACGGGCACAAACCTGCATTATGCTTCTCTAGGGATCACGCACAGGTTGTACATACATGGGTTGGAATTCTTTATGTTTTAAAAATGCAACTGGCTGTTCCCAGGGAGCTCTCATGGCTAAATTCATGTAGTCAATGATCCATTGCACTAAAGGAAATCCACAGAATGTGGCTGACTGTGCATCCTGGCTGTCTTCCTCAGTTGGTGTGGATAAAATCATAACTGAGTAGGATATTGCTCATCTCCGTTATGCACCTGTCTATTGCAGTTCATGAGATACCACAGTCATTGCCTATTGTTCCCTGGAAGCCAATGCTGGTGTAGAAGTTGAGTGTTGCTGTAACCTTGAGAACCCTTGGCATGAGGTTTGTATCAAATCCATGTGACTACACATCTTGCTGAACTCTCTGTCATATATCTTTCATCTTTTCCCAGGTCATCCTCAGATGTCTTTGCACCCCTTGGATATCTGAAGTGATCCAGAATATCCAGGAGGAGTATTAAAGTTATAGGAATGTGCAAGAAACGTCACATGTGCCATGATTTTAGGGATTTATTTCAAAATATCTAGTTTATTCTTGCCTGTTGAAGGCATTGATGTGCCAGTGCCTGTCTTTGCCGATGCCTTCCCTGGAAGCTTGTATTCAGACCAAAATGCCACTCACGTGTTGCCAGCCGTGGGTCTTAAGATCTCTGTTGTTGGACAGCAAGAGTTCTTCTTCACATTCTCTCCTCCTACTCCCAAGGTTGCAGGAATAGCCTGATTGCCCATGGTTCCCATCCATTTAACAATTATTTGACATTAGGGCACTGTCTCCAGAAGATAAGAACAAACTATCTCGGCATGTCAGAGAGATGATTACAGAGATGTTCGAAGATGTCCTAGGAAATGATCACTGAGATATGGTTGGTTTGTTCAGCAAGACCTGGAGCCATGATGTTTATTGGCCGGTTTTTTTTTAGAAACCAGAAGTGCTCTTGCAGGCAGCTGAACCCTTTTGTCCCCATCATCAATCACCCATGGCATTTTTTTCATCTATTAACCACCACCAATAATTGGCCAGTTTTAAGCATCATGAACTCCACTCACAGAAAATTATCCTCCTCCAACTTCATTCATGCTTACTTGTAGAATAGCTGTGTTTGAAATAAGATGATGGTGCATGTGACTTTTCTTACATGTCCCTATACTTGTCCTCTTGTTCTCCTTGTCACCCTTGACCAACACATAATTTTTCCTCTCCTCTGTTTCATTTGAATCTCCCCTAATAGTAACTGTATTACTATTTGCGTGTTCTATCTCTCTCCCTGTATGTACAGCAATGACCAGCCCACTCTAACCTGAACCCTCCCATGATCCTTCTCATCTTCTTGTTCACTCGCATGTCCCAGCCCATGAGACCTTCCAACTGACACTATCTCCATTTTGAATACCACTTTGAGTATGATTGTTCTCTCCTCTGTAAAGACACAATTTGACCCCATTATTGATCCTGATCTTTAAGCCCATCACCCAACTTTCAATGTCTGTTCCTTGAATAATTCCTCCCTTGCAAGATTACCACATCCAAGTACCAAACTTCCAACACCCACCTCCTTGTGCCACAGAGTTCAACGTGGACAATTGCATAACTTAGTAACAACCGCATAAAGTCAACTTGTGAGCATGCCATGGGAAACATGGGCCTGCCAGGTCTGTTACGTTTGATATTAAAGCAGATCACATTGATTCTTAATAATTACAAATGATTACAGCAAACAATTTGTGTTATGTTATTTTAACAAATGAGAAAGACATGGAAAAATCACCTGTATCACTTTACTGGTTATACTATTTTTAATTTTCAATTTTCTACCACTATATTTAGGTGTAATCACAAAATAGGCAACCGAGGTGGAGGCATAATGTAAAAACACAAAGTGCTGGAGAAACTCAGCAGGTCTGACAGGATCTGTGGAGAGAGGAACAAAATTTCTATTTTGAGTCCAATGTCATTTTCAGAACTGAAGTGAGGTGTGACAGTCATTAATTTCTGCTGTAGAAAAGTTGAAAGGGATATATAGAACAGAAAGGCCAGTTTGGGAAAGGAGATTGGAGTCAAAGGGTCATAGAACAAAAGACAAAAGGTGTGGGAATATTTATAGAGAAGGCAAGGCATGTATCTAGTAACAAAACAAATTTCTGGGAAAACTCAGCAGGTCTGGCAGCATCTATGGCGAGAAAGCTGAGTTAACGTTTCAGATCCAGTGACCCTTCTTCAGAACTGATTGTAACTGGGTAAATGTTGATATAGATGCTAAAGTGGGCTGGGCAGGGGGTGGTGGAGAGGGAGAGGAGTAAATGATAGATGGAGGGGAAGCCCAGACAGAGAAAAAAACATCAGTTGGGCAGGCAAAGGACAGAGTAAAGGTCAGCTTGGGAGAATGAATAGCTGCTAATTGGGGCTATTAGTAGCTGACAATGAGATGGTTATGGTAGCAGCCCATGTGATGACAAGGTCTGGTGTGTGGAGGTTGAGGTAAGGACATGGAAGAAGGTCCTCAAACCCTAAAATTATTGAACTGAAAATTTAATCCCAAAGGCTATAGAGTCCCCGAGTGGAAAATGAGATGCTATTCTTCCAGTTTGTGCTGAGCTATGCTGACGCACTGCAGCAAGCCTGAGACAGAGATGGTGGCCAGGGAACACAGTGGTGTGTTGACATGACAGGCTACAGGAAGCTCAGGGTCATTTTTTGCGGGCAGTACGTAGATGTTCTGCAAAGCGGTCACTCAGTCTGTTTTCATCTCCCCAGTGTAGAGGAGAACACATTGCCCATTTGCAAATAAACATGATCGATAACCACATGAGAAACTATAGAGTCATAGAATAATTTACAGCACTGAGGAAAGCTCATTGCACAAATATCCTAACCTTGCATTTTTAACCTAGTCTTTGTATCATTAGTTAGCAGGAAAGTTTTTCCTTGTGTTGAAGATGCTACACTGGCAGTACCTGTGAATTTGAGCAGGTTGTTGACATATTTCCTATACTGGTCCCAGCATTGGTACACAACCCCATGGCTGGTCACCTCTTCTTCCATCTGTCTCCAGGCCCCAAGGGTCTGGCGGCAGGGCCTTCTGATGGCACCTTTCACCATTCCCTGACTGTCTGGAGGGGAACATGCAGGCCAATATTGCTAAACTGTGGGGCTGGTTTGACAGGTCAAGGAGGCTCATCTCCTCTCCACCTATTTGCTCCTTTATCCCTGATAAGTGGGAGGCGTTCAAGAATGTGATGACGAGAGTTCAAAGGCATTATATTCCTGTTAGAGTGAAGGGTAAGGATGGTAAGATTAAGGAACAATGGATGAATAAAGATATTGAGGTTCTAGTCTAGAATAAAAGAGAATATTATTTTAGATATAGACAACTTGGTTCAATTGAATCTCTTAATCAGTCTAAACAGTGTAGGGGCATTCTTAAGAAAGAAATAAGGAAGGCAAAGAGGGGATATGAGATAGAGTTGGCAGATAAGGTTAAGAATAATCCAAAGCGCTTCTACAAATACATTAAGAGCAAAAGGGTAACTAGAGAGAGGGTAGGACCTCTTAAAGATCAAGGACGTCATCTTTGTGTTGAATCCCAGGAGATGGAACAGATATTAAATTAATGTTTTGTGTCAGTTTTTACTGAGGAGAAAGAAATGAAGTCTAGAGAATGCAGAGAGATAAGATTTGATGTTTTAAAAACAGTTCACTTTACAGAAGAGGAAGTTTGGGAGGCCTTAAGGAATATAAAAGTGGATAAATCCCTGGGACCTGATCTAGTGTATCCCAGAACATTGTGGGAAGTAAAGGAGGAAATTACTAGACTCTTTTCAGAAGTATTTGTATCACGTAAAACTACAGGTGAGGTACCTGATGACTGGAGGGTGGCTAACGTTGTACCTTCATTTATGAAAGGTTGTTAAAGAGAAATTGGGGAATTATAGACCTGTGAGTCTGACTTTAGTTGCAAGTAAGTTGTTGGAGGTGATTATAAAAGATAGGGTTTATGGACATTTAGAGAGGCAAAATTGATTAGGGATAGCCAGCATGGTTTTGTGCAAGGAAAATTGTGACTCACAAACTTGATTGAGTTGTTTGAGAAAGTTACCAAAAAGATTGATGATGGCAGTGCAGTAGATGTTGTTTATTTGGATTTTAGTAAAGCCTTTGACAAGGTTCCGCACGGTAGACTAATTAGTAAAGGTAGGTCACATGGGATTCAGGGTGAATTTGCCAATTGGATACATAATTAGTTTAATGGCAGGCCAGAGAGAATGATGGTGGAGGGTTGCTTTTCGGACAGGAGGCCTGTTCCACAGGGATTGGTTCTGGGTCCTCTTTAGTTTGTAATTTATATAAATGATTTGGATGAGAATATAGAAGGCATAGTTAGTAAATCTGTGGACGATACCACAATTGGTGACATAGTGAACAGTGAAGAAGGCTTTCTAAGATTGTAAAGGAATCTTGATCAAATGGGTCAGTGGGTTGAAAAATGGAAGATAGAGTTCAATCTGGATAAGTACGAGGTATTGCAATTTGGTACAACAGACAAGAGTAGTGCTTATACAAATGATGATAGGGCCTTGGATAGTGCTGTAGAAGAGAGGGACCTAGGGCTGCAGGTACATAATTGTATGACGTTTGTGTGATACATAGGCAAGATGGTTAAAAAGGTGTTTGGCACACTTGCCTTCATTGCTCAGTCCTTTAGGAGTTATTAAGTCATGTTGAGGTTGTACAGGACTTTGATGAGGCCTCTTCTGGAATACTGTGTCCATTTCTGGTTGCCCAGTTATAGGAAGGATATTATCAAGCTGGGGAGGATTCAGAAGAGATTTACCAGGATGTTGCCGGTTGTGGAAGGTTTGCGCTGTAAAGAAAGGCTGGATAGGCTGGAACTATTTTCACTGGAGCGTAGGAGGTTGAGAGGTGACCTGATAGAAATTTATAAAATAATGAGAGGTATAGATAGTTTTGATGGTGCTTGTCTTTTCCCTAGGATGGGGAATTTCAAGACTGGGGGGTACATTTTTAAGGTGAGCGGAGAGGGATTTAGTAAAGACACGTGAGGCAATTTTTTTTACAGAGAGGGTGGTTCATGCGTGGAATGAACTTCCTGAGGAAGTGATGGATGTAGGTACAATTCCAATGTTTAAAAGACATTTGCATAGAAACATGAATAGGAGAAGTTTGGAGGAATACGGGCCAGGAGCAGGCAAGTGGGGTTAGTTTAGTTTGCGATTATGTTCAGCATGAACTGGTTGGACCGAAGGGTCTGTTTTTGTGCTGTATGACAGTATAACTCCATGACTCTATAACTGAAATAAGTAAAATTATTCTCATGATAAAGTTGATAAAGTAGTGCTCCCATTATAGAGCTTTGTGTATTAATTTTGGAAAATGAAATGAAACATGAACAATGCTACAGGATTCAAAGTATGTCAGGAAATAGATGCAGAAAGTAATCAAGAAACCTAGTAGAATACTGGCCTTTATATCTAGAGAACTGGAGGACAAGGATGCAAAAGTTACGTTGCAGTTATATAAAACCCTGGTTCAACACCATTTGGAGCACAGTCGATTCTGCTATTATGCATGTTCCGGCAATGTAAATTGGCTGTAACTCGACTGATGAATAGGGGGACGCTATTTCTAAAACGTAAACTTGTGTTGGCTATAATGCGATTCCATTGGTGCGCGGAGGAGTATGCGTCAACATCACATGATCATTTTGCAGGCTTTGTCCTGAGTATGCGCAATGTTAGCGCTGAAAAGGTTTCCGTGCCGGCGCTAACATTGCAAACATCAAAGTGCTATTTCTACCCCCAAACACAACCTCTCTCCTTCAACCCATGGACCAGGGTGCAATTGCAGCTTTTACAGCTTATTATTTAAAGCGCACATTTAAAAGGCTGATTACGGCCACTGAGGGGAATAAGGACAATGTTCTTCAATTTTGGAAGAACTTTAACGTCAAGAATGCAATTGATATTATCGTGGAGGCCTGGGGTAATGTCAGTAAGGACTGCTCGCATTCAGTTTGGCAGAAGCGTTTCACAGATCTTTTTCAAGATTTTAAAGGCTTTGATCCATCCGAGGAGTTCCCAAGAATCAAAGAACATTGTGTTGATCTTGCAAAGCACATTGGATGTTGAAGAATTGGAGGGTGAAGATGTTGAAGAGCTGCTTGAGTCCTACTGTGAAGATCTCTCTACAGCTGTTTTACAACAACTTTTCGCTGAGCGGGATCTGGAAGCTGGAGATGAAGAAGATGAAGTCCAGGATGCAGTACCACAAGATTTTTCCACTTTCGTTTTGTCTTCTATCCTAAAGGAAATTGAGAAGAAGTTGCAGCTCTTAGAGGATGATGATTACAATGCAGAACACAGCAGGGTAGCAGTTTGTGGAATAAGATCTTATTTGGCACCCTATGAACCGCTTCTTCATGAAAGAAGAAAAAGGGCAAAGCAGCAAAATCTGAGTGTCATTTTTTTTAAGCAACCCTCAAGAAACAGTCAGAAGACAATGAATCACAGCCACCCACTTCTGGATTAACTATTTTTCGCTCTAACCCTGCAGTGACAACTACACCTGAAGGTGATGATGATGATGATAACCCTCAGGCCCTGCATTAGCAACAGAGCAACCTCAAAACCTCCTCCCCCATCAAGTCATCTTGACATTTTTTTCAAGGTAAGGTGTTAAATTTACTTTTATTTCATTACTAGATATGAATGAAACATTTATTCAAATCGTGCTATCCTTTGTGTTAGGCTTTTGAGTGATTTTTGAGGGATTTTGAATGGTATTTTTTGATGGTCTGCCCCTAACCCTGCTTTTCCCATAGGCTCCGTTATTTCTAAAGCATGATTTTCTATACTGTGATGTTGTGCAGAAATGCAACTATTATTGCGTTGTAGCAGAACTGACTGTACTGTGAGCAGATCTGGGCACCACACCTTAGGAAGGATATGCTGTCCTTGAAGGGAGTACAATGTAGTTTTATAAAGATGCTACCTGGACTTCAGGGTTTAAGTTCTGAGGAGAAATTATACAAATTAGGCCTGTTTTCTCTCGAATTTAGAAGGTTCAAAGGTGATCTGATTGAAGACTTCAAAATATTAACTGGAAAAGACAGGGTAGATAAAGATAAACTATTTCCACTAGTTAGGGATTCTAGAACTAGTCTGAGAATTAGGACCAGACCATTCAAGAGAGATGTTAAGAAACACTTCTACACACAAAAGGTGGTAGGTGTTTGGAACTCTCTTTCACAAATGGAAGTGGATGCTGGATCAGTTACTAATTTTAAATCTGAGATAGATAATTTTTTGCAAAGGTATTCAGGGATATGAGCCAAAAGCATGAGTATGAAGTTGGATTACAGATCAACCATGATCTCATTGAATGATGGAATAGGCTCGAGGGGCTGAATGGTCTAATCTTGTTCCTATGTGTTAGTCTTTGTAACTTCAGTTTTTTTAGAAAAGAAATTCTTGTGTTTATCTTAATACCCTTAAATATTTACAATGATTTTTCATAAATAATGCTAATCTTCCTTTGTGAATGAATCGGTGGAGTTAAAATTTGTCTGAATCATGATTGAGATGTAACAAATTTGCTTGAGACATTGTACCTGAATCAATGTTTCGATGGAGCAGCTTAAAATAGTCAATGGATAATCTTTGTGCTGCAACCTCTTCAATCATTCACTGTGTTTCGATCTTAGAAAAAAAACTGCACTTTACACGAGTAATTAGACTTCTAAAATGTGTTGTCTATTGCTGAAATTCAGCAACAGATTGGATTTATTCAATGTGTTGAGGATTAAAAATAAAAGAAAAATTGGATAACGTGTTTAAATCAGGATTTCCATAACCGTTGCACATAACTAATTGGTAAACCTTTGAAGAATAGCTCACAGAATTTAAGCTTAATCAAAAATGGCACTTAACTAAAAGATATATTGTGTACAAATGAGACTGACTTCTAAAATGAGCTACTGTGTTTACATGGAACTTGGTTGCGGTTTGACTGTATTCAGTTAAACTAACTCTAATCACTACATTGTATTTTATGTTTGAGCTATGATTATTTTCTTTAAATGTGTATCCATGAGAAATATTTTAAATGAATGCCATTTATTTTTCATGGATGTAAAAGCAAGACCAGTATTTGTTGGTCATCTCTAATTGCCCTTGAAAAGAGTGGCTTGCTAAGGCCATTTCAGAGTGAGTTAAGAGTCAACCGTGTTATCATGGGTCCAGAACCACAAATCAGATAGACCAGATCAGGCGAAGGTTTCCTTCCTTAAAGGACATTAGTGAACCAGACGAGTTTTTACAACAATTGATGACAGATTCAAGGACGCCACACCGAGATTGGCTTTATATTTTGGGTTTATTAATTGATTTTAAATTCTCCATTCTGTTTTTTTGGGTACTGGAAAGATAACTAGTCTTATGCCGGTAAGCCAGATGGTGTGCCCCTACAGGTTGAAGGTGGCCATGAAATATTTGGCGCACAATAGTTTAATTGCAGACTGATGATGACCATTGGGTCACAGATTTTAGAGATTAGGGTGAAATGGTGCTGTAGTGGTAATGAAATTGGATTAGTAATCCGAGGCCCAGGCTAATGCTCTGGACGTTCAACTAGTAGCTGGCAGGGACAGTCATCAAATGGACAAGCTGTGAGGGAAATCCAAGCAGGTTTGTAGGTAGCTTTGTGGAGTTGGCTTATCCTTTATTGAGCTTTGGGGGAGCGAGGATTTTTCTGGCTGCCCAACTGATGGATAGGCTCACCGTTACATCATGAAATTCAGTTTCCCTCTCCACAGATACTGCTGGGTTTGTTGAGTATTTCTGGCATTTTCTTCTTTCATTATCTGTCATTAGGCCATTGATTCTCCAAGCTGTCTAGGTTACATTACAGATCCAAGCTGTCTGGACTTCATCACCTGGAGGACTGTGGATCTGTGTGATGTGAATCTCAGATTAAGGAGTGTATTGCACAGTTGAATTGGTTCCAAGCTATCACCAAGAAATTAGACATAATATTCAGACTTGTTTCCACAAAAAAGTGCATATCTTTCACTTGAAGAATTTTTTTAAACTCGGTCGAAACAGTAGAGTCAACCCAATTAGTCAATTCAAACTCAGATACCACATGAAAACAGCCAATCAAAACGATACTCATTGTACTTGGATACCTAATTAATAACTATTTCTAGTCAACACAGCCTAGTTGGAAGTTGCAGAAACAATTACCAGTTCTTTAGTGACAAACTAATCAATAAATACTATCTAATACCTGTGCACTGCAGTTTACACCAAGCACAACTTAATTAGCTGCCCCACGACTCTGCTGACTGCCTATTTATTGAAGATATGCGATTGGGGCTATTTTTGTTGTTTTGAAAAATGCATGGCTAAGCTGAAAATTCATTGTTGCATGGACCACAGTACCTGTGTAATTCCAGGTATGTGGGCTGTATGTCTCAAAGATTTGTGAATCAGTTCAAACAGCCCTTCAGCTGTTTCAACTTGCAGGGTACTGACAGTACTCAACCAGCTCACCTTTGCAAAACTGAAGACGCAGTGTCCAATATGAGATATGATTCCATGATTGAACAACAGAATGTTGATAGTGGGGGATTTGATGATAATGCTAGTGAAAGTCAAGATGTGAAGGTTGGATTCTCTTTTATTTCAGATAGTCATTGCCTGGCATTTGAGTGGTGCAAATGTTGCTAGCCACTTTGCAGCATAAACCTGGATGTTGCCTGGATGTGTTCCAAGAAATTGTGAATGGTGCTGAATTTGTGCAATTACCAGCAAACATCCCCACTTCTAGGGAAAAACATCGATTGAGCTGCTGAAGATATTTGGGTCTAGGATACTGTTCTGAGGGACTCCTTGCATTAATGTTTGTGGAGTGAGATGACTTACAATCTCAACCTCCTTTCTTTGTGCCAGCTATAACTCCAACCAGTTATCAACCAAGACCCGTTGAATCCAGTTTTACGAGGGCTCCTTGATGCCGTATTTGGTCCAATGCTGCCTTGATTTCAATTATTTCCTCACCACTGTAGTTCAGTTCTTTTTTAACCATGTCTGGACCAAAGCAGTAATGGGGTCAGGAGCTGAATGACCCTGGCAGGACCCAAACTGAGCATCGCTGAGTGGGTTATTATTTTGCAACTGCTGCTTGACAGTGTTATTGATGATATCTTCCATCTCTTTACTGATAATCCAGATTAGCCTGATGGGGCGGTTATTGACCGGGTTAGATTTGTCCTGCTTTTTGTTTATAGAATATCTGGATAACTTTCCATTTGTTTGGTAGATGCCATTATTGTAGCTGCACTAGAATAGCTGAGTTAGTTCTAGAGCATAAGTCTTCAGTACGATTGCCTGAATCTTGTCACTGTTATAGCCTTTGCATTATGCAGCGACTTCATCCATTTCTTGATATGAAATAAAGTGAATTCAATTGGCTGAAGACTGGCATCCAATATACTGGGACCTCAGGAGGGGGCCAAAATGAATCATCCACTTGGCACATCTAGCTGAAGATGAATGCAAACATTCCAGCTAGTCATCTGCTTTAATGTACTGGGCTCCCCCATCATTAATAATGGGGACATTTGCGGAGCTTCCTCCACCTCTTAGTTGTTTAATTATTCACTACTGTTCACAACTAGATGTGGCAGGACTGCAGAGCTTATGTCTGACCCGATAGTTATGGGATTGCTTAGCCCTATTTACTGCACGTTAGCGCACAAGTTGAGACACATCTTGTAACTTTATCAGGTTGTCACCTCATTTTTAGGGCGCCTGGTGCTGCTCTTGGCATGACCCCCTGCACTCTGCATTGGACCAAGTTGGATCTCCTGAGTTGATATGCCTGGGAACAAGGTTACAGATTGTGGGGTAATACAGTTCTGCTACGGATGGCCCACAGTGCCTCAAAACGGTCAGTTATGAGTTGCTGGATTTGTTTGAAGTCTGTATCATTCAGTATATTGGTAGTGCCATGCAACAGAATTGAGAATATCTTCACTGTGAAGAGTTGACTTTGCTTCCACAGTGATTATGCGTGGACATACCTGCTGATATTATCATGGACAGACACAGGTAGATTGGTGAGGACAAGGTCAAGTAAGTTTTTCCCTCTTGTTGTTTTCCTTCACCATATGCCGTGGACACTGTCTAGCAGCTACATCCTTTAGGACTTGGCCAGCTTGGTTAGTAGTGGTACTACTGAGATACTCTTGGTGATGGACATTGAAGTTCCCCAGAGTACATTGTGTCCCGTTGACACCCTGAGTGCTTCCTCCAAAAATTATTCAACATGATGGAGTACTGAAGAGAATGCAGGATGATAGTATGTGGTAACCAGCAGGGACTTTCCTTGTTCACACTTGACCTGATGCCATAATACTTTGTGGGACATCTATCGATTTTGGGAACTCTCAGGGAAACTCATTCCCCCACCCCACCCAGCCATTTACTATTGATTTGCCATCTCTGGTGAGTATATTTTGGTGGTGGGACGGGACAGTCCGAGGAATGGGGATGATGAAAGTGGTTTGTGGTACATTGTAAGGCATTTTTCCATGAGCACAACTGTCAAGTCTGTGGGAGAGCAGTCCTAATTTTGGAAGAACCCTCCATATCTTAGTAAGGAAGACTTTGCAGGGTCAAGAGGGATTTGTGTGCTGTTGCCATTTCAGGTGCCTTGTTCAATACTGGATGGACTGTCCAGATACATTGCGTTTTTTATGTCTTTCGGTAGTTTTGATACACTGATTGGCATGCTTGCTCATTCCTGTGGGCAGTAAAGGATCAACCACATTGCTGTGGCTGAAGGCACGTATAGACCAGGCTAGGTAAGGATGTCAGTGAAACAGATGAGTTTCTATAATTGGCAGTGTTTTTCATTTTGAATATTTTGATATTGACTTTACTTGCATTAGGCTTTCTGCTTCAGCATTCCAGATTATTAAAATGCATTGTGTAAAACAGAAGCTCCTCATCCTCCTTCTGCTTCATTTGCCAATTATCTTGAATCTGTGCCCTTTGGTCACTGACCCAGCTACCAATTACAATAATTTCTCTTTATTAATCCCTCAAAATCCCAATAGCCTTGCAAGCTCCTCCGATCTAAATTGAACTCTGGATTTTCTAGTCTCTTGACATAACTAAAGTCTCTCATTCCTGACATCATTCTGGTAAATCTTCTCTCCATTCTCTCTAAGGTCTTTGCCATCAGACAGGCTGAGATCAGCTAATTAAGCCCAGGCTGTGGATTGATTACTGACTTTTCTCCTCTGTATTGTCTGCTATCAGATAATGCTATACACTAATGGATTGAACCATTTGCTACTTTAGCAGCATCAAGCTGTTATATGAGCATTCTTGGCTAGTTTTGTTTATTCATTTTTGTCTGTCTACTATTTGAGCAGTAGAATCAGTTTCATTTGGGTCATGCAGAGTTTGCCCTCTTGTTGGCCCTTTGCCATCTGCCACAGACCCACTATTTCCCTTAGCATTTGCCAGCACATTCAATGAGGTGATGCTGCTGGGCCACTCTTGATGGATGTTAAGTCCCCACTCAGGGTACGTTCTGTGCCCTTACCACCCTCAGGGTTCTTTCATTTGCACTAAACATGGGAAGTATTGACTCATAGCCGATGAAGAGGCAATACATAATAATCAGCAACATGTTTCCTTGTCCCATGTTTAACTGGGCGGCACGATGGCTCAGTGGTTAGCACTACTGCCTCACAGCGCCAGGGACCCGGGTTCAATTCCACCCTCGGGTAACTGTCTGTGTGGAGTTTGCATATTCTCCCTGTGTCTGCGTGGGTTTTCTCCGCGTGCTCCAGTTTCCTCCCACAGTCCAAAAATGTGCACATTAGGTGGCTTGGCCATGGAAAATTGCCCGTAGTGTTCAGGGATGTGTAGATTAGGTGGGTTATAGGGTGACGGGTCTGGGTGGGATGCTCTGAGGGTTGGTGTGGACTTGTTGGGCCGAAGGGCCTGTTTCCACACTGTAGGGATTCTATGATCTATTCTATGAACTTGATGGCATGAAACTTCATGGCATCCAGAGTCAATGTTGAGGATTCCCAGGGCAACTTCTCACCTGACTGTATACCACCATGTTGTCAGCTGCATTGGATCTGCCCTGCTGAAGGATAGGATTTGCTCAGGAATGGTAAGGGACTTAGTCACACTGACAAAATCATACCTTATAGACAATGTCAGACTATTGATTGTTCTAACTGTGGGACAGCTGTCCTAAATTTGCCACAAGTTCACAGATGTTGCTAAGGAGGGACTTACAAGTTGACAGTATGTCGTTGCCATTTCCAGTGCCAAGCTCACCAATGGGTAGTCTGTCAGTTTCGTTTCGTTGTTTAGTCTTTGTATTGATTGGTACGACTGAGTGGCTTGTTAGGACCATTTCAGAGGTCATTACAAGTCAACCACATTGCTGTGGGGCTGGAGTCACATGTAGGCCAGAGTCACATGGTAAAGAATGATAGACTTCATTCCCTCAAAGGAATTAGTGGGCCTTTGAATCCTTGTGGCAATCAAAGTAATCATTTGTGGTCACCATTAGATTAACTTTTAATTCCAGTTGTATTAATTAAGTTTGTATTCTATCAGCTCTCGGGGATTTCGACCCCTGTCCCCAGACCATTAACCTGGACCATTGGATCAATAGCCCAGTGACATTACCAATATGTCGCCAGCTCCCCACTGAGCTTGGTTATGTTTCAAAGTTTCAGCTCATCAGATGGTCTTATTGATCTAAAATCTGTTGAAACATTTATGAGGCTATAACAACAGATCATAGGCAGAATTTTATGGTTACCCCACTAGCAGGATTTTTAGGTCATGCTGGTCCAAACACTGCCTGGTAGTTTGCCCCCTGCATTCCCACTTAGGCTTGATCTGTCCTCAATATTACCTGGGTGGGCGAGGTCTCACTTAGATCTCCCAACTCACCTCTATTGAGGCTGTTAAGTCATCTTTAAGGGTCTCTTCCCACCTTGCTTCAATGTTAAGGATGGCAGGAGAGAATTCAGCAGCAGAAGATAGATCAGCAGATCACCCAGCCTACCCCTGGTCAGAAAGGATGGAGGTGCCTCCCTCAATAGCTCCCTTTTCGCAGTGGGCCTCCTCCAAAGAAAAACATCTCCTCCCTGTTGATCCTTCATCCACCCACTTCCTCTGGCCTTCACATCACAATCCTTACCTCATTTCCCCATAGCCTGGGACTCATCTCTCTTCCCCATCATGAGACACTGTACTCTTTCCTGCTCCTATACTCCAGGATGTGGAATCTGGGGATGGCTTGTAATCCCAATCCTGGTCACTAGTGCCACTGGCACTGCAGGGATGACAGAGCTGCTGGCCACTCAGATGGACTGACTGCTCTCTAAGCCAGCTTCTCTGCTGGAGTGAGGGCTGGAAATCTAGTTTATAGTCAATTAATGCTCTTTGGAAACACCAACATTCAAAAAAATTATGCCAGGCATCTTTAACATGATTTCTTGCTTACATACAAAACTAATAGTCTCTTCAAGGATCACAACTTTTATTTTCTTGGGGGTTTGGTCCAGTATCACTGATAACGAGTTTGAGTTCAGGGTTTCCTTCGTCTGTTAGAGGCTTCATGGTTTTACAATGGTTTTAAAATAATTTTCATTGTTACAGCTTAGCTGCTGAGAATTGTACATGGTGCATACTGGATCAGTGGCTATGAAGGATAGCTGGAGGGACTATAGAGTTGACATGGGGTGACATGGAGAATGAGATAGTATGGAGGAATGTGAGAGGCATGGGACAGCATGGATGAATCTGTGGTATGGCATAAGGAAATGTGAGGTGGCATGGGCATTGGTCTGGGGTGAGGGGTTAGGTTTAGGGAGCTTTTAAATGATGTTGCAAAATACACTATGAATCTAGTCCCTGTGTGAAAAGTTGAAAATCCACGAAGGTCAGGTGTGCCTTTTTGCCAACTATCAAAGTGTACAGATTGGGGTTTCCCAGCTGCGGATGTTCCAAAACATGTTGTTTTAAACTAAACTTGGGGATTGATGTGTTTTGTTAAGTATCTAAGGTAGAGTGAGCAATGTAAAGGCTAAGGCAGCAAGAAGACAATTTATGAAGCTTTAAAATTGAAGCCCTTCCAATTTTTAAAAATATTCTTAGCTTGATCATCAATTTGTGAACTAAGTTTGCTTTCTTTCCAACACAGAAATGATCTTGTCCTCTAATTCAAAGTCACCATCCATCAAACCAATTTTAGAAGTTATATATTGTGTTCTTAGTGATGTTCAATTAAATTTACCTTTACTTCATGAACAGAATCTGTCAGTCAGCAAACCTATGATTTTGTGCCTATAAGCATTTAATTTGTCCTCTGACAAGTCCTACATGGTATGTGACTATGCTGAGGAGACTATTATAATGACATAAAAATCTGGTTAACCTTTGGAAGATTCTTTGTTGTTGCGTTTGCTTAAAATGTGCATTCAATTTGCAAAGAACCAACTTAATTACTTGATTGCATTCCTGTGTCAGCTTATCTGCTGCTGAAACCCACACCCATCTAGTTGTTATTTCCTGTGTTGTACATTGTGGTGTAGTACTGGCCAGTATCCCATCTCCATCTTCTACCTTCCATTAACTTGATCTCTGCTGCCTTTATCTGAATTCAACCATTACCCTAATGATCACAGAAGAACAATCAGAGCATCATGTATTAGAGTGACTCAGACTTCAGATGACTGAAGGCAACCTCTTGCTGGTAGGCCAGAAGGATATTGATGCTTCCTTTAAATACTTTAAATAGCCTCTTCCTGGTGTGTGGTTAGGAGGGGTGCCCAGGTGTGGCAACGTGCCATCCAATATGGAATGGTTTCCTTTCCGCAATACTGATCACGCAGCTGTGGCAACACTTTCAACAATTTTAGATGTTTTCAGCAGGCACTTGCACCTCTCACAGTAGGATTGCTGGCCACCCACAACATTGTGTTTTCTGATTGGCTCTTCAGACTGTACAGCAAGGCCATCATACCTATTTGGATGGTGCCTCTGGGAAGATCATGGAGGCAGCAGGGCTGACACCTCAGGGATTAGGACCCATATATGGTCCTAGTGTCGTAGTCCTGGAGCTTGCTGGAAAGTTGAGCCCCTTATGACCTGGCTTCTCCTCAACTCTATAAACTCTTCCGATATTACAACTGAGATATCTGCATTCTTCAATTCTAGTCTTCTGGACATTCCAAATTGTAATTGCTCCTCCATTGGCAGCCATGCTAGTAGCTGCTGAGAAAATAACCCCTGAATGCTTTTTGTGAAAGCCCTCTGGACCTTGATCTCCATTTAGGGCACTTGTATAGCCCTCTGTGATAAAGGGTATTCTGATCTAATATTTGCTTCTGTGAATAAGTGTCAAATTTGTTTGAAAACCTGCCTATGAAGCACCTGAATGCATTTTATTATATACAGGCACTATATAAATCCAAGTTGTATATTATGAACTATTGATTTAAACCAAAGCATCTATGGCCAATTAAAAAGACAATTGTTACAAATTTGCCTAGCCAGCTAACTTCAACATTTTCTTCTGTCATAAGTTCCAATGAATAAAATTGTGAAACAAAAATTCTGCTTCATGTTACAATTGGGGTTATTTCTGAAGTATATTTGCATTCTTAACCACATTATGACCTGTCTGGAAGTAGTCATATTTTTCCAAAGCTGTCTGGTTTCAAACATTGTGTCAATGGCTTGGAAAATTACAAGAATCTCTCCATTATTTAAGAGACATTTGGATAGGTACATGAATAGGAAAGGTTTAGAGGGATATGTGCCAAATTCAGGCAAGTACTCCGGCTTGGGGAACTTGGTCAACATGGTCGAGTTGGACCAAAGGGTCTCTTTCCGTTCTATATGACTGTATGGCTTACCTTCATTGGTTAGAACATTGAGTTGGGATATCATGTTATGGCTGTTCAGGACATTGGTGAGGTCCCTTTAAGAATACTGCGTTCAGTTCTGGTCACCCTTCGATAAGTAGGATGTTGTTAAACTTGGGACGGTGTAGAAAATATTCACAAGGATGTTGCCAGGACTGGGTCTGAGTTGTAGTGAAAGGCTGAATAGGCTGGGGATTTTTTTTCCTGGACCATCGGAGGCTGAGGGGTGACCTTTATAGAGGTTTATAAAATCATGAGGGACATGGATAGGGTGAGTAGCCAAGGTCTTTTTCCTAGGGTGGGTGGGTCCAAAACTAGACAGCATAGGTTTAAGGTGAGAGGGGAAAGATTTAAACGGGACCTGAGTGATAACTCTTTCACAGAGTGGCACACGCATGGAACAAGCTGCCAGAAGAAGTGGTATGGCTGGTACAATTACAACATTTAAAAGACATCTGGATGTGTATGTGAATAAGAACTATTTAGAGGGATATGGGACAAATGCTGGCAAATGGGACTGGATCAGGTTGCGATGTCTGGTTGGACTGAAGGGTCTGTTTCTGAGCTGTATGACTCCACATCTCTGAGTTATGGTGAGAGAGATGACACAACCTTTGACCTGTCAGGTTTCCATCAATTGTGGAGAAATTACTGGAATCAAGGCCAGGTTGACTGAGCACTTGCACAATTTGTGAATGACAGGTCATGTCTGACCAATTCAGTTGTATTTTTGTGGAGCTCACTGGCATGGTGAATAGCAGAATGCATATGAATGATGTTTATATGGTCCAAAGGGAATTAGTAATGTTCTACATATCCCAAGGATATGCTTTCCAATAGGACAGATTTACTAGAGGTGGTGGTACATTAGTAAGCATTTGGGAAGGATGGCTTAGAGAATCGTCAAAATTGACTTCAGGCCCCATGAAATCTCTTGACATCAGCTCAAAGATAGGTGAGGAAACCATCTGCTAATTACCAACTACAATCCCTTCTCAGCTGATGATTCAGTAACTCCTCCCTGTTGAATACCATGTCAAAATGACACTGAGAGTATCAAAGAGATAGATGTGCTGTGGTTGGGGGACTTCAATATCCATCATGAAGAGTGTCTCCATGGTAATAATTCTTGACTGAGCTAGTTAGGTCCTAAAAGACATAGTGGTAGCCTGTGCTTGTGGTGAGTGGTGAGAGAAACAATTAGAGGGAATAACCTACCAGACCTTGCCCTTCCCACTTTACTGGTTGTAGATGTACCTGTTCATGGCAATATTGGTAGGAGTGGACCACTTACAATCCTTGAGAAGACTAAGTTCCATCTTTACACCTAGGATACCTTCCAGCATTATTATCATGCAATATAGCGTAGATTTATACTGATTTAGTAGATCAAAACTAGGCATCCATTGTATTCACTCACAATCTGTAACCTCATGACCCGGCATACCTTCCACTCTATCAATTATCTTCAATTTAGAAGATCAACCCTGGTTCAATGAGATATGTGGAAAAGAATGCCAACCTGTAGAAGCACCATATAGGTGCGCATGCATCCTAAGCAGTGAAAACATCACATTATGGGGCAGAGCTAAGTGATCTCACAACTAACAGTTTAGATCAAAGCTCTGCAGTCTTCCGACTTTGAGTCATGAATGGTGGTGAGCAATTAAACACTAACTGGAAGAGCAGGATCTATAAACATTGTTTAACGGTGGTAGCAACCAGTACATCAGGTTGAAATGTTTGCAAACATCTTTTTGCTAGAAGTGCTAAGTGGGTGATCTATCTTTGGCTGATCTGATGTTTCTAACATCACAAATGCCAGTCTTCAGACATCTGATTCTTCCATGTGGTCATTAAGAAATGACTCGCAGCAATGGATAGAGGAAGAGCTTTCACAATATCCCAACGGTAATAGTGAAGACTTATGCTCCAAAGGTAGCCACACCCCTCATCAACCTGTTATTATGCTAGTACTGGTGAGTCCAACAGATTGGTGTGGTGTGTCTATTTTATGGGTAAAGAAAGCTAGCCTGCATCCTGCTGCTTGTGTACTAGCTTGCTTTTCATTTTCATGCTCAACCCCTGGCTAGGAGCTAGTCAAACTGAAGAGTCCCTGTGCTCGATTGGGGCAGGGCTGCTGTGCTCAGGTGGAGGTTGGGGTGGGGTGGGGATCGCTGTAATCGGGTTGGAGCAGAATGGGGCTGCTGTGCTTGGATTAGGACAGGGTCCCGCTATGTTTGGGTTGGGACTGGGGCCCACCGTGTTTGGATTGGATGTGGGTTGGGAGAGTGCTGGGGCTCTGGGACAGGAGTAACACCAGGGCCTATGTATTCTGCTCTTGTTGCTCGCTTCTGACTGATAAGGAAGTATTGACTTGCAACAGTGCAGGAGTTCCTCAGCGTAGTGTCATTGGCCCCAACCATTTTTAGCTGCTTCATCAATGACCTTGCCTCCACCATAGCTAGAAGTGATGATCTCACTGATGATTGCACAATGTTTAGCACCATTCGCAACTCCACAGATACCGAAGCAGTCCTCTGATCATGTGGTAGCAAGATTCAGACAATGTCCAGATTTGGCGGATAAGTAGCAATTATTGTTTGCATCACACAAGTGCCAAGACAACCTTTATCTCCAGTTAGAGAGAATCTAATCATCAGTCCTTGACATTCAATTGCATTACCATAGTTAAATTGCCCACAATCAACATCCTTGCAAAACCATTGACGAAAAGCCAAATTGGACCTATCTATAAAAATCATACAAATACTGCGGCTATAAGAAAAGATCAGTGGTTAGGAATTTTGCAATGTGTAACTCACCTCCTAACTCTCCACAGTCCATGATCTACAAGGCACAAGTCAGACATGTGCTGGAGTTCTCTCCACTTGTCTGGACGAGTGCATCTCCTAGAACATCTCAAGAGCTTTGACACCATCCAGGCCAAAGCAGCTAAGGCACTGTTTAAAACATTTGTTTCCTTCACCACTGATACACTGTGGCAAGCAGAGTGTACCATCTACAAGATGCAATGCAGAAAATTACCATTGGTCCTTCAACAGCAGTTTGCAAGCCTGAGACTTTTACCACTGAGAAGGTCAAAGGCAGCAGATGCACGGAGACACCAATATCTACAAATTGCTTTTCAAATCACACACCATCCTGCTTGGAAGTATATCACTGTTGCTTCACTGTAGTTGGGTCAAAATCCTGGAACTTTGTTCCTAACAATACTCTATCTACACCATGTGCACTGCAATAATTCAAAACAGTGGCTCACTACCACTTTCACGAGGACAATTAGCAATGGACAATAGTTGCTGGCCCAGCCAGTGATGTGCACATCTTGTGAAAGAATACATTTTTGAAAAATATAGTCCATTGACACATTTTGGGTATTCATCTCTGGATGTTGGATTTGACATTGAACTGATTATATTGCCGTTATTGCTATTATTTTCTAAAGTATGTGACATTGCTTCTGTTTTCACATCTTTCCTGATCTAAAGTGCAAATATAGTAATTATCACAGCAAAAACTAGCTAAATAACATGATGTACTTTTCTTCTCCAAGTCTTTAGCTGTTGGAAATTTACTTAGCCTAGTAATTAAAATGATTTGTGATTATTACAGATATAATTACTCAATGGACCATTGCTAATTACGAAGACTATTTGCTTTCAATTATTATACCAGGAGATCTTTGAATATTTCTTGAAGTTTTAGTTGAACAAAACAAGCAAGGTTTCAAATGAATTAGAAATTGTCAAATTGCAATTATATGATTTATTGCAGAATGCTCATTTCCTGCAGTTTTTTTCTAACTGAACCAACCAACTAACAACATTTGAAATTGTATTCCTCTCAATTACAGTTGCAGAAAATATGCTAGCATTGATATTTATTTTTATTCTTATTCACAACTTAATGTAGAGCACAGAAGGAGGCCATTTGGCTTATCCTACCAGGGTTGGCTCTACGAAAGAGCCAGCCAATTACTCTCACTCCCTTATCTTTACCAAAGAGCTCTGAAGATATTTCCCTCAAATATTTATTCAGTGAGAGTTATTGTTGAATCAGCTTTCATCTTCCTTTCAGTTACTGCAATCCAGATCATATTGGCTTGCTACATTAACATTCTCTCTTCATCTTGTCTCTGATCCTTTTGCCAATTACCTTAAATCTGTGTCCTTTGATTACTGGGTTTTCTGCCGCTGAAAACAGTTCTTCTATATTCATGTTATCAAACACTTCATGACTTAGAACACCTTTATTAAATTTTCTGTCAAACTTCACTGTTCTAAAGAGAACAAGATTGCTTCTTTAGTATCTTCCAACATCTGAAGTACTGCAACACTGCTGTGATTCTAATAAATCTCCTCCATTTTCATTTTAACTTCAAACCAATCCTAATCTATTTATGTGATCTAAAAACCTGACTAAATTTTATAAGTGAGAACCATATTTAAAATTTTGGCTAATAGATTTATATAAGTTTCTCTATTAAAGAATAAAGGAAAACTGGATTGACAAATTGCTTATTTTCAGGCAATTACAAATTATTCTAGAGTTTCATTTATATGTATCAACTATTTAAATCGATATATGAATGATCAATTTGCCTGTAATTAAAAATGTAAAGAGTGAAATATTTGGCCATGTAGTGCCGCTTCAAACCAATGCTATACATATGGACCATTTCAAGACCATCTTCAATGAGACAAACGACTCCATGGCACATCCACTCTTCTTCTGGTATCAGTAGTCTGAGTATGCCTGGCTGTGGAGGTTTGTGCATGTGCAGTTGATAGGGTATCCTGGTGTTACTAGATACTGCCTTCAATAATGAACTCTGAGTCTCCAGAGGACATCAGAAGCGCAGGTGCAGCCATAGCACACTAGTTGCAAACCACTCCCCCAAAGGCTGTTACGTGCACAGTCCACAACTTCCTTCAGTTATACCAATAACAAAACCTGTGCAGTCAGTGAAGATGATGACTAGTGGTGCTGCCTGACCTGGAGAATCAAAGTTGCCCAAAATTTAAAAAAATTGGACCAAAGGTTTCTGTTGCAGGGCATTTAATGGCATTTTCTATTTGTAAGATTAGCCACTAGCCTTGCACCTTCAAATTGAAATTATTTTGTCTACAAAGTTGCTGAAAGTAATTTGATGATTGTGCAGTGTCATTCGGCAATGAATGAACAGCCATTGATGGTGAGATGATAATGATGAGATTAAAGAAAATGTTCAGGTGATGATATTTGCTGCCCTTACCCTTCTAGGTGGTAGAATTGTGGGCAATGTTGCCAAGCCTGAAAGTCGCCACTGCATGTGGACCTTGGAGATGTTGCAGTGTCAAAAAACAATGACAGCGAACATTGGTCTTGGGGCTGGAAGATGCTGTTTGAAATAGCTCCACAGAAGCTGGTATCCCATCACCAAATCACCTTTCCTTTATACCTGGAAAGTTCTTGACTCTGTTACAGCCTCGTCAGAGTCAACTCCCCCAGAGTGTCGGGACGTCTGACACTCCTGTTTATATCTGTCAGCCAGGGCTCCCTGATAGGATCAGATTAACATCCCCAATCAAGGAACTCATATTCTATGAGGTCCACCTGGCTGCCCTCGTAATAATCATTACATCCCACTTCCACTGAGAGTAAGGACATAGGCTGGTTCTTTTTTTTTTGTGGCTCCTCCTGGAACATTTTATCATTGGGTCAGGTTACTCTGACTCTGCCTCGGATATGAGCAGTGTGTAACACACAGTAGCTTGCCTTTGTGCCTGGAGCATCTCTGAAGAAATGAGTTCTCTTCTTCAGACGGCAAAGACGTCGATGTGGTGATATCCACCATGTCCATCTCAGTGTCCAAGGCATCTTCAGTGCTTGATGGAGAGGGGCAACCCATGAGTTCCGCCTGCCTTTCTGACTGCTCCAAGGAACTGGGCACATTTTCTTCTCGCCATGTTTGTGAATTTGCAGCTTTCATATGGTCCATGTGCCTATTCAGGAACGTCACACCTACCTGAACTTCTTATGTCACTGACCTTGCATCAACCATGCCTCTTACCCATGCAGGGCCATTCCCGTGGTTCCTGTACCAAACTATGTCCCCTGAAGTAAACTGTCTCTTTCACTTAGCGGAGTTTTGAGTCCGGTGCTGGTATTCCTAATGCCGTTTCACCCTCCCCACAAGTTCCGGTAAGATCAGATTTAATCTGGTGTGGAGACTTCTTCATATTTGCAACTCTGCTGGAGTTATCCCTGTAGTTGCATAATGGACAGTCCCATAATCAAATAGGAACTGGAACAGCAGTTTCTTTAAGCCTACCTTCAAAGTTTGGACTGGTCTTGCTGCCACACCATTGGATAATGAATGGTGTAGATCTGTCCTTATATATCAAATGCCATTCAACTTTAGAAAATACTCAAATTCCCTGCTTGTAAAAGATAGCCCATTGTCTGTGACTAACACTTCTGGGAGTTTGTGTACTGCAAGAGATCCACACAGTCTTTCTGTCATCCTCCCATGTTTGATGATTGAACTCCATGCACATCCAACCATTTTGAGGGGACATCCACAATGACTAAGAGCATTAAGCCCATGAAAAGATCTTATAGGCAACGTTTAAACAAGTCCAGGGTTTACCCAGCCATTCCCACAAATGTGGGGGAGCTTCTGGCGATAACAGTTGTTTTTGTTGGCACTCTGGGAACTGCCCCACAAATGTGGCTCTATTTGTACCCAATCCTGGCCACCAGACATAATCTCTCGCCAACATCTTTCTTTTGGAAACCCCTTTGCTCGAGACAATCAGTCTTGCTCCTCATAATAATATGCCATCCTTTACTGTAATCTGGTCTGTCTGGGCCCAAACAGGTTTCAATTCTGGTTGTAATGGCTCTTTGATTTTCCCAATCCCCACCAGCTGTTTCAGTTTTACCAGGACGGGATCTTTCTGCGTCCAAAGTCTGATATTGTCAGCTATGACTGAAAGTGTGTCCTGAAAATTTAAAACCATTACGGACTCTTCCAGTGGTGGTACTACTGGTGGTGTATCTGCCAGCAGGAGGTGGCTCAATGCATCTGCATTCGCTACTTAGCCTCCAGATGGTAACTTGTAATTATATGTAATTAGTATTAGAACCCACCGCTGAATTCAGCCTGAAGCTATGGGCACCACTGTTTAGTCCTCTTTAAGTAAACCTAGCAGGGGCTTGTGGTCCATTATTATTACAAATTTACGTCTGTAAAAGTATTGGTGGAACTTCCTGACTCCAAATATGATTGCCAAACCTTCTTTCTCTACCTAGGCGTTTTTACGCTCTGCATTAACTGAAGTCCTGGATGCATACGCAATTGGGTGTTCCTCTCTATGAGCTAATACTACCCTGATGCTGTACGGGGAGGCATCGCATGATCTTGCTTGGGATCATAGTGTGCCACCACCTTAGAAGATGATAGCTGTTCCTTCACCTCCCTGAAAGCTATGGCTTGGCTACGTGACCATTTCCAAGGGTGACTCTTTTTTTTAAGAGGTGATGCAAAGGTTCCAGGATGGAGGCCAGGTTATATATGAACTTTCTGTAATAATTCACCAGCCCAACCATACAGCCAGGGCTCCTTGATTAGACCAGATTAACAGCCCCAATCAGGGAGCTCATGTTCTATGAGGTTGACGTGGCTGACCTCATTACAATCCCTATACTGTTTAACAAACTTTGTCGAGTTGCTGCAGTGTGACTTGTAAATGGCACACATCATTGCCACTGCATCAGAGGTGGAGGGACCGAATATTTAAGATGTGGATGGGACGCTGATCAAGCTTGTACCTTTGACCTGGTTGGTAATGAGCTTGAGTGTTATTGGAACTGCACTCATCCAGGCAAGTGGAGAATATTACATTAGTGTCCTGACTTGTGCATTGTAGATGGTGGACAGGCTTTGGGGAAACAGAAGATGAGTTACTCACTGCAGAATTTCCAGCCTTTGAACTTCTCTTTAGCCACATTATTCAGGTGGCTAGTCAAGTTCAGTTTTTGGTCAGTGGTACCCCTAGGATGTTGATAGTGAAGGATTCAGTGATGGTAGTCCTGAGGTTTAATCAGAAACCTAACTGGATGAGCCATATAAATAATGTGGCTATATGAACAGTTGAAAGGCTGGAAATTATGTCGTGAATAACTAATCTCCTGACTATAGCTTTTCGACAATTTACAAGGCACAGATCAGGAGTGTGATGGATACCCTTCAATTGCCTGGATGAGTGCAGTTTGATACGTTCCTGGACAAAATAGCCAGCTTGATTCACGCCCAGTAACTTCAGTCAAAGTGATTCAGTAACTTTACACCATTCAGTGTTTGTCAATAATCTGCCAGAAAATGAAATGCTAAAAATTGAAAATAACAGCAAATCAACATGAATCTGAGAGTTACTTTTGGTTATTGCTTTTATCTATTCTACTCTTCTTCACCTGAAATTTCTGTAATATTTATGCACAATTAACAGTGAGCACAATTAGCTTCACCATTATATTTGGCAGTAAAATCTGACCCAAAAACCTTTATAGACCATAGGTAATCATCAACTTTGTATATTTCCCACTGTTACTTTTAAAGATTACCACCTTAGAAACTTTCCAAAATTGTCTAATGGTCAAATGCTGAAGGCATAAGTGCAAGCAAGTAATAATGCATGACAAAGGAGTATTCAAATAAATGTCATTTTTGATTCTGCACAGAAGAACAGAAGTCATTTTTTTTAAAACAGAGGTTGAAGAAAGTACATGTGACAATCTAAAACAAGTTTAAGAGAATAGGGGAAACATTACTCCAAGTTGTTTCAGACTACAGTGGTGCACAAGTAGTTTGGAAAGTGGAGATTAAAAAGAAATGAACTGCTACACATATCTGAAGAAGAAAGTTATTTCTGTATATTCAAAGCAAATTGTCATTAATGAAGCAAAAACATAAACTGCTGTAGAAACTCAGCAGATCTGGTAGCATCTGTGGAGAGAAAGAAGGCTTAACTTTGACCTTTCTTCAGTATGGCTCTTGTAGCCACGGTATTTATGTGGCTAGTCAAGTTCAGCTTTATTTTAATTTTATAATTATTGAAGGACTGGTGATATGAAATTAATTATCAGTGGCTATTAAAGGGTGAAACATAAGGAAGTATAAGGAAGAGCGAGGTGCATTAGAAACATTATTTTGTACTTCTATTCAACTTTTATTGAGGTGAACACTAGGAATATTGTAAACCCTGTAACCTTTTGCTGAAAGTTGCTGTAGTAAGCAATACATTTTATAATATATGATTTGAATGCAGGCTTCATTTTATAATTTCCTCTTCATGTGCTGACTACAACTAGCAGTGTGAAATTTGTGACATATTCAGTCAGAGTCACACTTCTACCTAACTGCACTCTGTTGATAAACCACAATAATAAAAGCAAGCCATAGATTGGGTGGAATAGAACAGACATGAGTAATTATTACAAGGAAATTTTGAATGGTAAAAATAGATAAAGGTTTGGTTAGAAATAGTCAAGGATAACAAAACAATGACAAGTGGGAAATTTTGGGAAGGACCACTTTTAGAAACTTTAAAAAATCTTAGGGCCTGAAAGCTTTTACTTGGACAATCTTCCTAATTAAGAGTACGTAGAAGCAAAAACATGAGGATCATAGACTACTTAATCAACGTCAGTGATAGCGGAGATCACAGGTCACAACTGGAGATTATAATCATGCATTAACTTGAAGTACATTTTCTCAACAGAACATGATAAATGAGAATTCTAATGGATTTAAGAAAGTTAAATCATGCCTGACAAACCTAATGGTTTGTTTTATATAAAGTGGAGTTGAAACTGAAAACAAATAAGACAAACACTGTATATACTTATTTTTGCCAAGGAGCTGATAAGATTCCTGTAATAAGATTTCTTGAGAATTAAAGGGTCAGCGCAGTCCACAGCTGGATAACAGAGTAGAACAATGTCCAAAAGATGAGGCAGAGAGTTATTTTATATTGGAAATTACATTGGAAGTGAAGGTGATTATCAATGTAGTAGCTCATGAAATAGCTTTGTAATGTTTCTAACTCACGCAACATTTTTTCCAATGAATATTTCAACCCCTGTGGATATTCTGCTTTGAATTCCAAAGGGAACTCATTGAGTTTTTAATTTACTCTGGAGCAATTTATTGCAGTGTAGTTCAATCTTTGGGCATAAGCTTGCTGCTTGTTCCCTTGTGTTCATTTACAAGTTTAGTATTGGAGTGAATTACAATAATAATCAACTTCTTGATGAATATTTAAATATACAGCCATACTCTATTTTGTTATCTAGCTACTTGTTTAACTTTAGATTTGAACACAGATTAAACTGGCATTTTAATTATTGAATCAGCACTAAACCTGACTCTAGAGTGAAGCAGAATGAGATTTCTGATAGGTTCTTGTCTTCTATAATTTTGATTTGATGTGTTACATCTACTGTGTTGTTGATTTACTTTGTAAGGTTGTGTAATTTCATTAAAATATTGAGAGAATAGAGATTCTCATGTTCTAAATATCTGTATTTTTCAATCCTTGTCAGATGTCTGTGGTCATAACCATCTTCTGAGAAAAATTGAAATGCCACACTGCTTCAAACACATTTTTTTTTTTTACTTTTCCAGTTAACATCTCTATTTTGCCTCACACTATCCCTTTTGTCATTTAATCTCTCATGATTTTCATCCGATCACAGCGATTCTCTTTTGATCTTTCCTCCCCTCTCCCCACACTGCCATTATATTGTCAAACTATTAAAGATGAATAAGGGGCTATATTTTTACATTTAAGTATCTAGGATAACACATCACTCATTACAGCGTGACCATCAATGCACCAGGCTAATCGTGCATCATACTGCAGCACATGGAGATTGGAAGAAATGTACTTGAAGAACGTTTCAGTATTTGTGTCCAAAAGTGTAATTATTTCAGAATTCAGGGAAGCACGGGACATACAATAGCGTTAGCAGATATTTGTGAATAAAATCCATGTTATAAAATGAAATAAAGCTGAATTAGGTTGAAAAGAAATCAACTTAAATTAGTGCAAGAGAGAGAAGTAGATAGGTTTTGTTCTCGCACAATTCACTCTATAATATTGTAGATGCAACTGAGTTTAAATAAAAACACACAATGACATTCATGAAGAGCAAAGTGTCAGCTTCATCTTTTATGTGCATGAGATAAAACATTAGATCTTCTCAATAGCTTGGAGTTGAGTGAGGAAAGCCCAAACACCAAGGCAAAATCTTTGAGAAATTCAGCACAAATGTCCTGCCAAAGACTTGGATCCACCAATATGAATTTGAGAGTTTGAAGCAGGAATCGGGTGAGCTTGTTGATAATTTCAAAAGGCTGAATAAAATAGCAAGTAAGTGTAAATTCAAGGGTACAATTTAAAGGCAATAGATCAGTTCATTTGGGGGTCTGCAAACCTGATATCCAAAATGAGCTGGTTACAAAGGACAAGCTCAAAAGATTGCAGGCTGTAGACATTGCCAGAACATGTTAACTATGACTAGACAGATGAACACACTGACTATCCAATGGCTAGCCTTCAATTCATTCAAGAGGAAGCCAGCAGGGTTGATGCAGTGAAACAGCAACAGAAAAAGGACCATCACATAGTGAAAAAGATGTATAAAAGCTGTGGGTGACCATGAATTCACTGATAGAAACATATGTACATATGAAACATATCCACTTAGGGATCAAACTTCAGGGCTTATGGAAAGCTGAATCCTTGAGTTTAGATGTGCAGAACAAAGATAAAGATGTAAAATGAGCTACCTGAGGCACAGAAATATGGGAAATGAGAAAGAAAAGAAACAAAAAAAAAACTAATATTATGGAAGATTATGATGAACTTGAGGACACAGTAGACATAGTTCTTTGTAGGGTGTGTGAATACAAATGTTCCCATGGGAAAGAAACGCATACAAGGAAGATAAGGAAAAGAGTGAAAAATAAGTCCACATCATGAATCTGAGCATGATGCCATATGGACAATATTGAAGCTATTGCAGAAAATTTAAAAAATAAGATGCTCTGAAACTGAGCAACATCATGCTGACAGCATATGGTTGACTTGAATTTCAACAGCTGGGAATATCCCAAATCATACGGACACACAAAAAGCTTTAAGTATATGATCTATGCGAATGAAACAGATAGGTCTGCTCTACTGGGGTTGAAAATTATGAAGACAAATAAAAGTGAGGGAGAGACCACATCTGGAGTTTTGGTCTCCTAATCTGAGGAAGAATGTTCTGGCTATGGAAGGAGTGCATTGAAGGTTTCCCAGCCTGGGATGCCAGGACTGACATATGAAAAGAAACTGGATTGATTAGGACTATATTCACAGGAGTTTAGAAGAATGAGAGAGTATCTCATAGAAACCTATACAATTCTAACAGGACTAAAAGGGGTAAACACAGAATGTTCCTGAGGACTGCGGAGTCTAGAACTAGCGTCATAGTCTGAGGCTATGGAGTAGGCCATTTATGAGCGAGATAAGAATTTTTTTCATTCAGAGTGTTGTGAGCTTGTGGAATTTTGTGCAACAGAAACTGGTTGGGACCAGAATGTTGAATATTTTCAAAAAGGAGATAGAAGTAATTTTTAAAGGGACCAGAGAGAATGGGGGAAAAAGCAGGAACATGATACTAAGTTGGATGATCAGCCATGATCACATTGAATAGTGGCACAGACTCTAAGAGACTATTGGCCTAACTCCTCCCAGATCAGAGGCAGAACTCCATAACAGAAACATCATCCATTAGAAACAAGGATAATGGGGTAAAAATGTACTCAAGTGTTTTAATGAGACAGCTTGATTGTTGAAGATTCTGTGATTCATCCACAAGTAAAGTAATAGAACTAAAAGGAAACCTTGAAAGAGTGCTCGAAGAGGTGGAAGAAAAAAAATGATTGGCAAAGTCACAGAGCCTACTGATTGTGTAAATCCCTTTGTTGAGTGTGATAATACACAAAATCTAGTGAATTGGCTGCAGTCACTATAAGACACATTCACATAATGTTGGGGCAGTGCAAATCAGCCCACTGAAATTTAAAACTTCAAAGCAATTACAGTGTAAAAGTGTATATCTGGATTTTCTCAAGCTCCTAAAATACAACTTTAACTTATCAGGAGTGCAATGAACTGAAGTTACAGAAGATCAGTCTCAATAATTTCAAATTGATTTTTTTTTAATGATCTGGAGTTGAGAATTTATGAGCAGCTGCTAATCTGAAAATTTCTTTCACCAATGGCAATTATTCAATCTTGCAAAGCCATTAATCAAGAGGAATTAAATTTGTCAGCTTGGGTCAATGGTAGCACTCTTCGCTGACTTAGAATGACATGAATTTAAGGTATAGTATTAACTCAGGCAGTTTATGCAGGCTGATCTGCATTGCTGAGGATGTGTTGCATTGTTAGAGATGCTATCTCTCAGATTAAATGTTAAAGTGAAGTTGTGTTTGCTTGCTCATGTAATAATAAGAAACTAGATGATAACAAAGAGGACAAACAAAAAACAAAGAACAATACGGCACAGATACAGCCCCTTTGACCCTCCAAGCCTGCGCTGACACATTTTGCCCTTCCATACTAATATTGTCCTCACTTCCAGGATCAGTATCCCTGTATTCCCTTCCTATTCATTTATTCATCCTTGTGCTTCTTAAATGCTGCTATTCAAAGAAAGGTAAGTGCGCGGTCCTTCCCAAAATTAAAATGTAAATCAAAGCCACTAAAACAAATTGATTTTACATTTCCTCAATGCTGCTTGCAAACTGGTTGTCGAAACCTGATGTGCACTAACTCTGGATCTCCCCACAATCATGCTTCACCTCTTATCTGTATATATTGACTTTCCCTGTGGAGTCAAGTTTGCTCTTGGTCTCATGAATCCTTGTAGGACTGACAAACCCACCCTCCCTCTATTGATTAGTGATGCTCTGACCCCCTTGTCAATAAGCTCTGGTTCATCATGTTGGAGAATGTCTTATTAGGACAGGATAATTGTTGCTGCCCAGATATTGGACATTAACTTTAATGAATCCCTGTGTTGATCCCATGTCATACATATCAAGATAGCGGATCCCTGGCAGTATTGATACATCTCCTCCTTGGGATGTGGCACTTATAGAGTGAAGTGTGAATAGTTGATGGCTTTATGCACTATTGAAATTCTACTATTTGGGAAAGCCATTTGCTGAGACTTCCTGCTTTGCTTTGCTTAGAGAGATGGCAATGAGGTAACCCCCTCATTGAAGCACAGAGAAGTAAGAGATATTGGTATATGGTTGGTCACAGCCTTCAACGCTTGTGAGGTTTAGAAATTGAGCACCGTAGCAACCCTGATTAGGGTAATGGCAATATTACTTTACCATCTTCTGTGTCTGTAGGTCCAAATGGAGGCAAATTTCAGTCACACTTCATTGGTGATTTATAGCTATCTCAGATACTGCTGATGTTAGAGATGGATGCACTGGAAATGCTTTATGAATATACTAGGTGAGTGTAATTTTCTGCTGAGATTTATCCTCATCCTTCTTCCTCTATTTACAGCTTCGCTTCTTACTGCCTTTACTCTATCTCCCTGTTGTGCACGGTCCAAGTGGAACTGTAACTAGTGCTCCAAAGCTTTTTCTTAAAAGGCCTTCAATAAACTACAGTACTTTGTACCACTACCTTCTGATACCAACAACTTCTTCCACAAAAGTAACAGACACAATCCTTGAAAGTTCCATGCTGGAGCCTGTAAGTAGCACAATCGAGAGCACCCTTTGTACATGTGTGAGTAATAAAGATGAGGTCTGTAGCATCTAAAATGACAGGTTGGATGTCTAATCAGTGTTAGATGCTAAATGATGTCAAGATTTGCTGACCATGCATGTTTCATTTGCTCACGATGTACGTTTGCACTAACAACCTCACAAATATAGCAATCTATGGAGATTGCACTGGATCTGGCCAGGAATGGATTGACCACCATAATTGACCATTGACCACCTCTTACCTCCCTTAGTGCTGATACTAGTGTTTCCATGAAGCAAAATTATCAACTAGAAAATTCTTAGCTGCATTGCGCAGTCTTGTACATTAGATGACGTAGTTCCCCTATTATGAGAAATGCCATGAAAAATCTGATGTGGAGGTGTCAGTGTTGGACTGGGATGGGCAAGGTCAAAAGTCACATAGTATCAGGTTATAGTCCAACAGGTTTATTTGAAATCACAAGCTTTCAGAATGCTACCCCTTCATCACATGAAGTGAAGAGAGCAGCCAAGCACAGATTTTATAATCAGAGAGGTCAAAAGATTATACAAATGGTGTGAATGGAGTGTTGACAGGCTGAATAATAGGTCTCTGCAGGTGATCAAGAGTGTCAGATGATGTGAGTAAAGTGTCAACAGCTGAATAACAAGCGAAGGGATGATTTATAATCTCGTTAATTGAGGCAGAGAGATAACTTAAAAAAACTCAAAATAAGGTGGTGCTGAAGACAAGCCAAATGAGTGGAATAACATGATAGGTATAAGAGTTGCATACTGAGGGTCTAACCAAAGTAACAAGTAATCCAAAACTGTACAGACTAATTAAGGTAGAGAGATCATAACAAGTAATCAAGGTGATGGTATCGAAACAGAACAGTAAGGAAGATTTTACAGAACAGTGTGGTGGGGTCACATGTAGCGTGACATGAACCCAAGATCACGATTAAGTTCATCTTCAAGAGAATGGAGCTAGGCTATCAGTTTCTGCTTGGTGATTTTGTGTTGTTGTGTATCGGAGCCTGAATATCCTTGACTGCTGAAGTGTTCCTCGACTGGGAGGGAACATTCCTATCTGGAGGTTGTTGCGCAGTGTCCATTTATCTGTTGTCTTTGCGTCTGCATGGTCTAACCAATATATCTTGCTCGGGCATCCTTGCCTACTGCGTATGAGGTAGACAACATTGGCTGAGCCACAAATGCTTCTGCCATGTATCCCATTTGTAACGGTAGTATCCATGTCAATGATTAGGCATGTCTTGCAGAGGCTGCTGTGGCAGGGTTGTGTGGTGTTGTGGTTGATGTTTTTCTGAAGGCTGGGTAGTTTGCTGTGAACAATGGTCTGTTTAAGGTTTGAAGGTGAGAAGTGGAGCCGCAGGGATGATCTTGGTGAGATGCTTATCGTCACCGATAACATGTTTGAAGGCTCCGAAGAACAAGGCGTTGTTTCTCTGCTCCAGGGAAGTACTGGACAACGAGGGGACTCTATTGGTCGTATCCTGTGTCTGTCTTCTGCGGAGGTCATTGTGGCTTTTCACTGTGGGACGTCAGATCTGACGATTGATGAGTTCAGCATCGTATCCCATGCCTGTGAGGGTCTTTAGGTGTCTGTCCCATTCCTCCTCGTCTGAGCAGATCCTGTGTATGCGCAGGATGCGTCTGTAGTGGATGGCTTTGATAACATGTTTAGGGTGTACATTAGAGAAGTGCAACATCATGAGGTTATCAGTGGCCTTGCGGTAGAGTGAGGTACTGAAGTGTCTGTCCTTGATGGAGATGTGTGTGTCCAAAAATGAGACTGATTCTGAAGAGTAGTCCATGGTTATGTCTGACGCTGGAATGAAACTTGTTGATATCATTGTGTAGTTTCAGATATTCCTCGTCATGAGTACAACGAAAGAAAATGTCGTCGATGTATCTGGTGTATAGCGTTGGTTGGAAGTCCTGTGCGGCAAAGAGGTCTTGCTCCAGGTTGTGCATGAATATGTTGGCATATTGGGGCGCAAATTTGGTCCCCATGACTGTTCTGTGTGGCTGAGTGGAGAGCTGGTTGTCGAAAGTGAAGACGTTTTAGTCGAGGTTGAAGCTGATGAGTTGTAGGATGACATCTGGAAATTGGCTGTTGCAGCGATGCTGTCGTCTTGGAGGATGCTGGTGTAGACTGCCGAAACGTCCAGTGTAGTGTCGCAACAGAAGCTACAGTAGGTTTCAAGATGCCCTCACCATAGCCAAAGAGATTCTCACACAGGGTCCCATTGCCTGATACAATGGGACGTCCAGCTGTGTTGGCTTTGTGTATCTTCAGAAGGCAGTAGAAATCTCCTATGGGAGAAGTATATGGGATGAGAGGGCATCGGATACACTGAAGGTCTGGATCAAAGGTCTTGATCAGTCCGTTGAGTTGATGGGTGTGTTCTTTGGTAGGATCACAGGTATTTGTCTGTAGTGATCCTGGTTGTTCAGTTCTTTGCAGTAGTCTGTTCTATTCTGTATGAAGATGGCTCCTCTTTTGTCTACTGGTTTGATGACAATATTGCAGTTGGTCTTGAGATGGATGGCGTTGTGTTGTACTTGGGTGATGTTCTGCACTATCTTGTGAGATAAACAACAACACAGAATCGCTGAGCAGAAACTGATAGCCAAGTTCCATACCCATGAAGCTGGCCTCAACTGTGATCTTGGATTCACGTTACGTTATATGTAATTCCACCATACTGTTCTGTAAAATCTTCCTTACTGTCCTGTTTTGACACAGTCACCTTGATAACTTGTTATGATCTCTCTACCTTAATTAGTCTGTAAAGCTTTGGATTACTTATTACTTTGGTTGGCCCCTCAGTATGCGACTTTTATACCTATCATGTTATTCCACTCATTTGGCTTGTCTCCAGCACCACCTTATTTTTAATTTTTTGTAGTTATCTCTCTGCCTCAATTAATGAGATTATAAATCATCTCTTTGCTTGTTATTCAGCTGTTGACACTTTAATCACACAGTCTGACACTCTTGATCACCTGCAGAAACCTATCATTCGGCCTGTCAACACTCCACTCACACCAGTTGTACGATCTTTTGATCTCTCTGATTATAAATTCTGTGCCTGGGTGCTCTCTTTGCTTCACCTGATGAAGGGGAAGTGTCTGAAAGCTCATGATTTCAAATGAACCTATAACCCGTTGTCATCGTGTGACTTTTGACCATGAAAAAATTGCTAATTACATTGAAAAAAAAAAGTTTTTGTTAATTACACTTCGAATAAACTGTGTATAGAAATTAAAGCAAGAGATGGTGCTGTCCATTGTAGCCATGGAATTGCATTCAAGATCATCAATTGAGAGATAACATATTGTCAAACTATTGCCATGCTTTAGTGAATATTTATGAAGTGCATGATAGAGGGCAATTTCAGAAGGTACTTTTCCATATGTAATTTATAACTTTGTGAGGAGAAAAACCTAGAAGATGACTTCATATTTAAGCAGAGAAAAGACTTGTAAACAACTTCAATTTTAAGAAATGTTCTGTTTCAAATATGCACTGATTGCTGGTGGTCTCCAATCTGCACCAGAATCCCAGGTGTTACAAATGTTTGATTTCATAATTCATACATTTTAGGATTACAACTTTTAGTTTTGGGAATTTAGTTTTGAGATGTAAGGTAAATGGGAAAAGAGCAGCTTGAGAAACTGGTATGCAACCCAAAGATAACGACAAATCTATGTATGGCCCATGATTATGTAAACAGGTTAGAGATGTGAAAACAATTAACACACCATCTCTTAGCTTTATAATTTAGTCTGATGACATACCAGATATTCCCATTAGTGATACCAATTATTCATATGGTTTAACAGAACCAAGGGAATATTTGGGAATTTGGGATACTTCGTTTACATTTCTATTTGAGACTTGCCAAATGTGGCACTTTGTTGTGGGAATGGATTGTATAGAAGTACTGTATTTTGTTTGATTTTTGAGTTTTTATCTCTGCTGGAGGAGAATCAAAATGGATAACTAAGAGATGCTTCACAGCTTGGTTTGATCCCAGGAGAAATTAATGAACTATCAAGGTCCTGTACAGAGTAGGGGAACATTTAAATAGAAATAAAAATAGAACAAGGAGTGCTGTTAACATTTCCAGCTTTAAAGTATAAGTGTTTATAAAATATAATAATGATTGATGATACTTAACTTCTGTATGGTCAATGTTTCTCCTTATAGTGTGAAACCTTATGATGTATTTCTGTATCTGTGTTTGAATTTCTTCTAAAATTTATAGCCTGCACCCGGATTTTAACACTGGCAGCGTTGGGGGACATTGACACTGGGAATAAACTGGATCTCTGACCATATTTTTATGATTTATAACTTGTGTTTTGGTAAGCACACTACTTCAAAATCTTCAACTACCAATCTTGCCCTTAACATATGGGCAGGTCTGCAGGCTCAGCATTCAATAAGAAAAGCTGTACAGAAGGACACCAATCCTTTCTTACAGTGTAATGATTTCTGGGTTGTACGATCTCATGTGGGAAAGAAAATATGTTTTTACATAACTCTATATTTTCTGAGATAGTGATAATGTAAAGTGTTGGTTTAATTGATAAATTGGAACTATTGATTCAAACCATCAGTCTAAAGTAGCATGAGTTGTTTCATATTGAAAGATCAGAGCATGCATAGATCTTATTTATTGGTTTACATTATCATTTGAACATATTTCTATACAATTACATAAAAGGAACCACTAGATACAGAATCTCACATCAAAATTGCTATGGATGCTATTACAATCTAATATTTCACTATAAAAGGGTGGTCCATTTATATTTAACCACATGGAAATCAATTGGGAAAATCAATGCAGATTTTTATGGAATGGAACTGCCATTCTCTACCATAATGTAACTTGGTTGAATTCCATTAAAAATAACTTTACATTTCTCAATAAGAAGTGATCCATTATTTTAGAGATAGTAGGAGAAGAAGGGTCTCGACCCGAAACGTCAGCTTTCCTGCTCCTCTGATGCTGCTTGGCCTGCTGTGTTCATCCAGCTCTACACCTTATTATCTCAGATCCATTATTTTGTTCTTCAATGGAATGCAAATGTTACTGGAAAATCCAGAATTTGTTGCCCATCCGTAATAGCCCTCGAGAAACAGAGGTGACTAACCTTCTTGAGCTGGTGCACCCACCTGTGATTGACATACCCACAGTGCTGGTGGGATGGCAGTTCCAGATTTTTGATTGGATGACAAGTGAAGGAAACGCAATATGTAGTTCAAAGTCAGCATGGTGTGTGACCTGGACAGTGCTCATAGTTAAGTGGTGGTTTTCCCATCCATCTGCTGCCCTTGATCTTCTTGTTGGTGGAGGTCGAGGGCTTTGGAAGACACCGTCAAAGGAAGCTCAGCATGTGTAGAAAAAAATATGCAGTAAAACTTGGAAAAGGTGGAACTGGTCCAAAACTGTTTTATATGCCTTAAGAGATAGTAGGAACTGCAGATGCTGGAGAATCCAAGACAACAAGGTGCAGGGCTGGATGGACACCTCCCCAAGGCCTCCTACCCTCCCTCGACCTCTTCATCTCCAACTGCCGTCGAGACATCAATCGCCTCAACCTCTCTACCCCTCTCACCCACTCCACCCTCTCCCCCGCAGAACGTGCAGCCCTCCGATCCCTCCGCTCCAATCCCAACTTCACCATAAAACCCGCGGACAAGGGAGGCGCAGTTGTAGTATGGCGCACTGACCTCTACATCGCCGAGGCCAGACGCCAACTCTCCGACACCTCCTCCTACCGCCCCCTTGATCATGACCCCACCCCTGAGCACCAAACCATCATATCCCAAACCATCTACAACCTCATCACCTCAGGTGACCTCCCATCCACGGCCTCCAACCTCATCGTTCCCCAACCTCGCACTGCCCGCTTCTATCTCCTTCCCAAAATCCACAAACCTGAATGCCCTGGTCGACCCATTGTCTCCGCCTGCTCCTGCCCCACCGAACTGATCTCCAACTATCAAGACTCCATTTTCTCCCCCTTGGTCCAGGAACTCCCTACCTATGTCCGTGACACCACCCACGCCCTCCACCTCCTCCAGAACTTCCAATTCCCTGGTCCCCAACACCTCATCTTTACCATGGACGTCCAGTCCCTCTACACCTGCATTCCCCATGCAGATGGCCTTAAGGCCCTCCGCTTCTTCCTGTCCCGCAGGCCCGACCAGTCCCCCTCCACTGATACCCTCATCCGCTTAGCCGAACTCGTCCTCACACTCAACAACTTCTCTTTCAATTCCTCCCACTTCCTACAGACAAAGGGGGTAGCCATGGGTACCCGCATGGGCCCAAGCTACGCCTGCCTCTTTGTAGGTTACGTGGAACAATCCCTCTTCCGTACCTACACCGGCCCTAAACCCCACCTCTTCCTCCGTTACATTGATGACTGTATCGGCGCTGCCTCGTGCTCTCACGAGGAGCTCGAACAGTTCATCCACTTCACTAACACCTTCCACCCCAACCTTAAGTTTACCTGGACCATCTCTAACACCTCTCTCCCCTTCCTGGACCTCTCTGTCTCCATATCGGGCAACCACCTAGAAACCGATATTCATTTCAAGCCCACCGACTCCCACAGCTACCTAGAATACTCCTCCTCCCACCCACCTTCCTGCAAAAATGCTATCCCCTATTCCCAATTCCTTCGCCTCCGCCGCATCTGCTCCCAGGATGAGGCATTCCACTCCCGTACATCTCAGTTGTCCTCGTTTTTCAAGGACCGTAACTTCCCCTCCTCGGTGGTCGAGAACGCCCTCAACCGTGTCTCCCACATCTCCCGCACCTCATCCCTCACACCCCGTCCACGCAATAAGAACCAAAAAAGAATCCCCCTCGTCCTCACGTACCACCCCACCAACCTCTGGATCCAACGCATCATCCTCCGACACTTCCGCCATCTGCAATCCGACCCCACCACCAAAGACATCTTTCCCTCCCCACCCTTATCTGCTTTCCGGAGGGACAACTCTCTCCGTGACTCCCTTGTCCGCTCCACACACCCCTCCAGCTCCACCACACCCGGCACTTTTCCCTGCAACCGCAGGAAGTGCTACACCTGCCCCCGTACCTCCTCCCTCACCCCCATCCCAGGCCCCAAGAAGACTTTCCACATCAAGCAGATGTTCACCTGCACATCTGCCAATGTGGTATACTGCATCCGCTGTACCCGGTGTGGCTTCCTCTACATCGGGGAAACCAAGCGGAGACTCGGGGACCGCTTTGCAGAACACCTACGCTCGGTTCGCAATAAACAACTGCACCTCCCAGTCGCGAACCATTTCAACTCCCCCTCCCATTCCTCAGACGACATGTCCATCCTGGGCCTCCTGCAGTGCCACAACGATGCCACCCGAAGGTTGCAGGAACAGCAACTCATATTCCGCTTGGGAACCCTGCAGCCCAATAGTATCAATGTGGATTTCACAAGTTTCAAAATCTCCCGTCCCCCTACCGCATCCCAAAACCAGTCCAGCTCGTCCCTGCCTCCCTAACCTGTTCTTCCTCCCACCTGTCCCCTCCTCCCACCTCAAGCCGCACCTCCATCTCCTACCGACCAACCTCATCCCGCCCCCTTGACCTGTCCGTCCTCCCTGGATTGACCTATCCCCTTCCTAACTCCCTACCTACACTCACCTTTACTGGCTCCATCCCCGCCTCTTCGACCTGTTTGTTTCCTCTCCACCTATCCTCTCCTCTATCCCTCTTCTATCCGCCTCCCACTCTGTCCCTATTTATTTCGGAACCCCCTTCCCCTCCCCCTTTTCTGATGAAGGGTCTAGGCCCGAAACGTCAGCCTCTCTGCTCCTATGATGCTGCTTGGCCTGCTGTGTTCATCCAGCCCTGCACCTTGTTGTCTCTTATATGCCTTAATATGGAACTCCAGTTTAGACCAGTCCCAAGTAATTTCCAAGTTTACTGATTTTTACTTCTGGTATCTTGGGATCAACCTAGTTAACCTTCCCTGGCCAACCTTCAATGCAAGTATATCTTTCCTTAGATAAGGAGATTAAAGCTGTTCACAATATTACAGGCATGGCCTCACTAGTGGCCTGTATAGTTTTAGCAAGATCTCCCTATTTTCGTTTCCTATTACCCACTGTTTATAATTCCTGCATGAGGATCCCAAAATGCCTGTGTGCTGCAGTCTTTCTGCATTTAAATTCAACTCCTTTACTCTTCCTGCCCAAGTGTATAAGTGCACATTTCCCCACTTTGCACTCCATCTGCCAAGTTTTTGCCCATTTTCTCAAATTGTCTATGTCCCTCTGTAAACTCTTTGTGTCATGCTCACTTCAGGGATACTCTGCAGTATTTATTTTAGAAATTAATCAAAAATTAAATTAGCAGCCTAAAATGGAAAATGAAGAGATGTGGGATCTCACACTGTCTTCCATGTTCTAAAGTCACAACCTACTCATTCTCTGTGCTCTAACTATCTCATTCACTGAGAGAGGCTTTCTAATTGTAATGTTGCTGATTACTCCTGAATGTACCAATTTATGAAGGGGCAATGACCCAATATGTTGGATAATGCTGCCTGTTACATTGTCGTTATTTTTTACTTTTATCATCATCGCATGTAGTCATCCAACTGATGTTGAATCAACATTTGGCCATTATGGCACAGTAAACAGTTCTCTGTTTATAAATCAATCTGTCTTCACAGTGTTCTTTACAAAGTTTATTCACTTAGTTCAGATTTTATTCAGATTTAAACTCACTTAAACCATTCGTTCTTTGAAACTGCTGACTTAATGATTAAGATTTCATTCAAATTTCTTCTAGTTTTTAATCAAAGAGGGTATATCTCCTATTTACTGTCATACTGTAGATACAAAGGATTACTGTCAATGTGGATGTTTTGAACATATTGACCTGCAAATTTGATGATACCAGGCCCATTTTTCAGAGCTACAATGACATCCAATCATTTGGAAACAACTAGAAATAATAGCTCACTATTTTGGATCAAACTGGACCATAGATTTGCATGTCCTAGGCGGGCTATTAAAATTTTTAATGAAGTTGTTTTGATACACGTGTAGCTCAGAGATAGCAAGAACTGCAGATGCTGGAATCAGAAACAATACAGTGTGGAGCTGGAGGAACACAACAGGACAGGCAGCATCAGAGGAGCAGGAAAGTTGACGTTTTGGGTGAGGACCCTTCTTCAGAAATGGGGAGGGGGAAGGGAGCTGGGAAATAAATAAAGAGGAGGAGTGGGGCTGGGGAAGGTAGGTGGGATGGTGATAGATGAATGCAAGTAGGTACGCTTGGTCTCACCTATGTAGAGGAGGCCACATTGGGAGCAGTGGATACAGTTGACCAAGTTGACAGATGTACAGGTGCACCCCTGTGTGATATAAAGGTTTGTTTTGGGCCTTTAAAGGAGGTGATCAAAAATGCCCTCAATCACATCTCTTGCATTTCCCACACTTCTGCCCAACAAAAATCGAGACAGAATTCCCCTTGTCCTCACATACCGCCCCACCAACCTCCGCATCCAATGTATCATTCTCTGCCACTTCCGGCACCTACAATCCAACCCCACAACCAAAGAGATATTTCCCTCCCCACCCCTATCTACCTTCCGTAGGGACCGCTTACTCTGCAACTTCCTCGTCCGCTCCACACTCCCCACTAACTCCACCACACCCGGCATCTTTCCCTGCAACCACAGAAAGTGATACACCTGTCCCTGTACCTACCCCCCTCACCTCCATTCAAGGCCCAAAACAAACCTTTCATATCAGACAGGGGTTCACCTGTACATCCGTCAACTTGGTCTACTTTATTTACTGTTCCCGATGTGGTCTCCTCTACATCGGTGAGACCAAGCTTAGACTCCGAGATCATTTCATAGGGCATCTGCGCTCTGTACGCGACAAATGGCAACACCTTTCAGTCGCCAACTATTCTAACTCCCCCTCCCATTCCCTGGGTGATATGTCCGTCCTGGGCCTCCTCCAGTTTCACAACGATGCCACCCGCAAACTGGAGGAGCAACACCTCATAATCTGCCTCAGGAGCCTACAGCCCAATGGACTAAACATGGAATTCACCAGTTTTAAAATCTCCCCACATCTGATGTCCATCCCTCCCTCTCATCCCCCCCTCTTTGACCTGACACAACCTGTCCATCTTCTCTCCCACCTATCCACCCCACCCTTCCAACTGACCAATCCCCACCACTCCCTACCTGCACTCACCTATCACCATCCCACCTACATTCCCCAACATCACCCTCCTCTCTCTATTTATTTCCCAGCTCCCTTCCCCCTCCCAATTTCTGAAGAAAGCTCCTGACCCGAAGCGTCGACTTTCCTGCTCCTCTGATGCTGCCTGACCTGTTGTGTTCCTCCAGCTCCACACTATTTTGGTACAGGTGTTTTGCTTGAGTCAATTTGATGACAATTAAGCTTTTCCAATGATCGATAAGCCATTCAATAGACACAGTTATGGCTAGAAGGGGGAACAAATGCATTTACAATGGGTCTTCATCCTCAGTTCATGGGGAACAGTGGCTAAGGCACTTTTGCTTCACACAGGGGACTGTGACAGAGGGAAACAAAACAAGAAAACAGTAGACTATACTCACATTTCAGATTTCTCCAAGGGTAGAGTGTGACAGAGGACACTCATATTACATTGCATACCCTTCATTACCAGCTTGGCATGTTTTTGATTGGAATGAATCACAACCTCTTAAAATCCACATTTTTTTTAACCACAACTAATTCATTTTTTTTTCTGAAGAAGGGTGCCGACCCAAAACATCAGCTTTCCTGCTCCTCTGATGCTGCCTGGCCTGCTGTGTTCCTCCAGCTCCACACTGTGTTATCTCAGACTCCAGCATCGGCAGTTCTTACTATCTCTAATGCATCTTGTAAGTGTGTGGCTGGTTTCCTGGCACAAACCATGACTAATTGATCCTTTGTCAATCTTCTGTGGCACTTTATTGCAGACTGTCAGGTTTATGCTGGCTACTGGGCAACATAGGTTATCTCTTTCAGACTTGCCTCATTACTCCTGTCAAGGCACAACTACACGCTGACAGTCATTCACAAACCACACACACACACGCACACACACACACACACACACACACACACACGTGCACACACGTGCACAAATGTGCACATGCATATCCTCAGCCCCTCCAAAATTGAGAGACACATTCTTCCCCAAATGTAGCAGAAGAACAGTCGAAAATGTGGGGTGACATTCCAGATATCTCATTAAAAAGTGGCCTGAAAGCCAAGATGGCTGCCATCTGAGCATCTTTGAGAGCTTTCTGAACCTTCAGCAGAGATACCATCACAATCAGTGCCACAATTGTAATCATGCAGTTGACTGTGGTGGATAGATCAGTCTTCATCCTTTACAAAAAGCCTTGACACAAATCAGAACTGGACTCCTCAATTCCATGATACTACTTGCAAGCTCACTGGCAGGCTGCAAATTGTACCTATCATCAGCATTTTCAGTAGCCTGAGCCTTCAAACTCAACCTTAAAGAGCTGTGCAGCAGAAATAAGAAACAGTTTTGCCCTCCAGCTTGCCCACACTTGTGCTGTTTTATTCTGTCATTTGTGCTGTGAGATTCACCATGAAAATTTATCCTCTAATCCGGATCCTAAAGTAAAGCTCTTTAAGCAGTTACCTGCTATGGAATTGGGAGGTTGTATATCATCACAAATGCTGTCTTCCACTCCTGAACCAGCATGGGGGTCTTTGAAAACTGCTGCACCTGAAACAGAAGTAAGGAAGAAGGGGAAACAGAGAAACATAGAAAATAGGAGCCATTCACGCCTTCAATTCTGCTCTGCCATTCATGATGATTATGGCTGATCATCTATCTCAATAGCCTATTTCTGTTTTTTGCCCCTAACTTTTGATCACTTTAGCCCCCGCTACTATATCCAACTGCTTCTTGAAATCATACAACATTTCAGCCTTAGCTGCATTCTGTGGTTGCAAAATCCACAAGCTCAGTACTGTGTGAGTGAAGACATTTCTCCTCATCTCAATTCTAAATAGTCTACCCTGTGTCCTTAGACCACGACCCCAGGTTCTGGATTCCCCCACCATCAGGAAAATCTTTAGTCCAGCTAGAACTTTATAGGTTACTATGAGGTCCCCCTCATTCTTCTGAATTTCAGCAAATATGATCCTAACCGATTGAACCTCTCCTTAATATGTCAGTCCTGCTTTTCCAGAAATAAAACTTCACTGCACTCCCTTCATGACCAAAATGTCCTTCTCCAGATAAGGAGACAAAAATTGTACACAATATTTGAGGTGTGGTTTCACCAAGGCCCTGTATATTTTCAGGAAAATATTCCAGCTCTTATACTTAAATCTCCTTACTGTGAAGGCCAACTTATCATTTACCTTCTTACTGTCCCCTCATCTGCATGCTTACCTTCAGTGACTGGTGTATGAATTCACCTAGATCTCATTGCACATTCTCCCTGTCAATTTAAAGCCATTCAGATAATGGTTTTGCTCCCAAAGTGGATGACTTCACATTTATCCACAGTATATAGGAAAGGACAGGCATATAGGAAGATGGTCGTGGTTGTTGGTGGTCAGTTATCTCAGCTCCCGGATATCTCTGCAGAAGTTCCTCAGAGTGGTGTCCTAGACCCAACCATCTTCAGCTGCTTCATCAATGACCCTCCCTCTATCATAAGGTCAGAAGTGGGGATGATCGTCGATGATTGCACAATGTTCAGCACTAATCGCGACTCCTCAGCTACCAAAGCAATTCATGTTCAAATGCAACAAGATTGGGACAATATTCAGGTTTGGACTGACAAGTGGCAAGTAACATTCATGCCACAGAAATGCCAGGCATTGACCATCTCCAGTAAGAGGAAATCCTACCACTGTCCCTGGACATTCAATGGTGTTACTATTACTGAATTCCCCCACTATCAACATTCCAGTGGTTACCATTGACCAGAAACTCAGCTGGACTCACCACATAAACACAACGGCTACAAGAGCAGGTCAGAAGCTAGGAAAACTGCAGTGAGTAACTCACCTGCTGACTCCTCAGAGCCTGTCCATCATCTAAATGTGAGTGAAAAAAGGAGTGTGATGGAATACTCCCCACTTGCCTGGATGGGTGCAACTCCAATAACACACAAGAAGCTTGACACCATCCAGGACAAAGTGATCCACTTGACTGGCGCTGCATCCACAAACATCCACTCCCTCCACCATCGATGCTAGGAAGCAGCAGTGTGTACTGTCCACAAGATGCACTTCAGAAATTCACCAAAGATCCTTAGACAGACCTCCCATCACCTCCATCTAGAAGAACAAAGGCAGCAGATATATGGGAACATCACCACCTGCAAGTTCCTGTCCAAGACACTCACCACCCTGATTTGGAAATGTATTGCCATTCCTTTACTGTGGCAGGGTCAAAATCCAGGAATTCCCTTCCTAAGGGCATTGTGATCAATGTACAGCACGAGGACTCCAGTAGTTCAACAAGGCAGCTCACAACCTTTTCAAGGGCAACTAAGGGCAAGCAATAAGTGCTGGCCAGCCAGCGATACCTACGTCCTATGAATGAATGAAAGAAAAAGGGCTTGTGGTGAGAAAACAGAGCAAAGACATGTGAATTTGTATTCTTCGCTCAGTTCTACTACCTTAATACACTTTGTATGGTATGATCTGCTTGTGTTGCAGGCAAAACAAAACTTTTCACTGTACCTAGGTACATGTGACAATAATAAAGCAAATTAAAATGTATGGTGAAAGTAGCTATAATTGGTCATTCAAAAAGTGTATGATGAGATAGAAAGACAAATGAATAAAGAAAAACTCCAGCAGAAGTGGATATTGTGAGTAAGTGAGGCTGGAGGTGGTGATATATGAGACTCAGAATGGAGTAGTCTTACCTTGAGATCTGTTCTAATGTCATTGAAACTTGTCCATTCCCAGCACTGCAGCCATGTTCGTGGAAATGAGTTTGTGGCATTGACCACTCTGGAGTCAAGGTTTTGTTGTGGGGAGGGGGAGGGTGCTTTCAGCCCCCTAGAGTGTATGAGATCTCTCTGCTCTTGTCCACCACTTACATTGGAGCCTCCCTGGGCAGCATTGTTGATCACAGCAGCCGATCTTCAGCTTTTGCAAGGGCTCATTGATGCCCCACATGGTCAAATTCAGCTTTAATGTCAACGTAGTCACTCTCAGATCACCTCCAGAGTTCAGATTGTTTGTTCCTGTTTGAACTAATGCTGCATTGAGGTTATTGATAAGAAAGTGCTGCTTGATTGTATTGTACTTTTCATCACTTTACTGATGATTGAGAGCAGACTGATGGGGTGGTAATTGAACGGATTGGATTGTCCTGCTTTTAGTGTACAAGAACATTGCAGTATTCAGTGCCTCCATTGTTTCTTGATATCACGTGGAGTGGATCCAGTTGGCTGAAGACTGGTGACCACTAGAGGAGGCTGAGGTTACTTCTGGCTGAAGATTCTTGCAAATGCTTCAGCCTTGTCTGTGGCATGAATGTGCTATGCTCACCCATCACTGAGGATGGGGATATTTGTGAAACTCCTCCTTTAGTGAGTTGTTAAATTGTTGACTATCATTCATGACTAGATATGGCAGGACTGCAGAACTTAGGTGTAGTCTATTGGTTGTACGATCACTTAGCTCTGTCAGCCACTTGCTGCTTATATGCTTTGGTAGGCAGGCAGTCCTGTTTGGTAGCTTCACCAGGTTGACACTTCATTTTTAGGTATGCCTGGTGCTGCTCCTGGCATGGTCTCTTGCACTCTCCATTGAACCAGGGTTGATCCTCTGGCTTGATGATAGTGGTTGAGTGGGGGATATGCTGGGCCATAACATTGCAAATTGTGCTGCAGTACAATTCTGCTGCTGCTGATGGCCCACAGCACCTCACGGGTGTCCAACCAGATTGAGCAATTCAGAACTGAAGTCTATTCCATTTAGCACAGTGATTGAGCCACACAACACAATTGTGGAACTCATTCTCACTGTGAAGGTGGGACTTTATCTCCACAAGGACACTGCAGTTGAGTCATGTTCCTTCATAAATTTAGATGAAGGGATCTGTGGGGAGGTAATAAAATTTTATGGAAATATTCAAAGACGTTGAACTGTTAGAATAATTTAAGTTAAAAGATCAGAAACATTACACTAATCATTTACAAATTAATTTCATCAATAAATTATTAGATAAATATCTTGTGTTCAACAACTTAGTACCGGTAATTAATGACAGCCTGACATGTTCACTACAAATGGGTTTGATATCACGCGCCAAACATTATTCATGGATCCTAAGTGTGCAGTGTATCTTCGGCACATTTTCAATATGGGAAAAAGATGACTAGGTTGAAGGTGAAATATTAGCAAAATGCTGTTGGTAGGGCATTAAAATGTTCTCTGGACAAATTCTGTCTGCAGACGAGGCGATTTATCTAATCGTAGTCTGAGTGAACTTAGTTCAAACTTCAACTGTATGCTGAATGATCTTTTTCCTAGAATTTGTAAATGACGGCTTGGATCTAATTATAGCTCTTACAACCTCTGAGAAGGTATTTGCCATTAATTATTGTGAAAAATGAAAGTTTAGTTTTTCAGAAATCAGTTAATCACATGAATAATGTAAGCAGAGATAGTAGGAACTGCAGATGCTGGAGAATCTGAGATAACAAGGTGTGGAGCTGGATGAACACAGCAGGCCAAGCAGCATCAGAGGAGCAGGAATGCTGATGTTTCGGACCTAGACCCTTCTTCAGAAATGGGGGAGGGGAATGGGGTTCTGAAATAAATAGGGAGAGAGGGGGAGGCGGATAGAAGATGGATAGAGGAGAAGATAGGTGGAGAGGAGACAGACAGGTCAAAGAGGCGGGGATGGAGCCAGTAAAGGTGAGTGTAGGTGGGGAGGTAGGGAGGAGATAGGTCAGTCCAGGGAGGACAGACAGGTCAAGGGGGTGGGATGAGGCTAGTAGGTAGGAGATGGGGGTGGGGCTTGAGGTGGGAGGAGGGGATAGCTGGGAAGAAGGACAGGTTAGGGAGGTGGGGACGAGCTGGGGCTGGTTTTGGGATGCGGTAGGGGGAGGGGAGATTTTGAAGCTTGTGAAGTCCACATTGATACCATTGGGCTGCAGGGTTCCCAGGCGAAATATTAGGTGCTGTTCCTGAACGTTCGGGTGGCACCGTTGTGGCACTGCAGGAGACCCAGGATGGACATGTCGTCTGAGGAATGGGAGGGGGAGTTGAAATGGTTCGCGACTGGGAGGTGCAGTTGTTTAGTGCGAACCGAGCGTAGGTGTTCCACAAAGCGGTCCCCAATCCTCCGCTTGGTTTCCTCGGTGTAGAGGAGGCCACAACGGGAACAGCAGATACAGTATACCACATTAGCAGATGTGCAGGTGAATATCTGCTTGATGTGGAAAGTCTTCTTGGGGCCTGGGATGGGGGTGAGGGGGGAGGTGTAGGGGCAGGTGTAGCACTTCCTGCGGTTGCAGGGAAAAGTGCCGGGTGTGGTGAGGCTGGAGGGGAGTGTGGAGCGGACAAGGGAGCCACGGAGAGAGTGGTCCCTCCGGAAAGCAGATAAGAGTGGGGAGGGAAAAATGTCTTTGATGGTGGGGTCGGATTGCAGATGGCGGAAGTGTCGGAGGATGATGCGTTGGATCTGGAGGTTGGTGGGGTGGTATGTGAGGACTAGGGGGATACTGTTTTGGTTGTTATTGTGGGGAGGGGGTGTGAGGGATGAGTTGCGGGAAATGCGGGAGACACAGTTGAGGGCGTTCTTAACCACTGAGGGGGCGGACGTTGCGGTCCTTGAAAAACGAGGACATCTGAGATGTACGGGAGTGGAATGCCTCATCCTGGGAGCAGATGCGGCGGAGGCGAAGGAATTGGGAATTGGGGATGGCATTTTTGCAGGAAGGTGGGTGGGAGGAGGAGTATTCTAGGTAGCTGTGGGAGTCGGTGGGTTTGAAATGGATATTGGTTTCCAGATGTTTGCCAGAGATGGACACAGAGAGATCCAGGAAGGAGAGAGAGAGGTATCAGAGATGGTCCAGGTGAACTTAAGGTTGGGGTGGAAAGTGTTGGTGAAGTGGATGAACTGTTCGAGCTCCTTGTGGGAGCACGAGGTGGCGCTGATACAGTCATCGATGTAACAGAGGAAGAGGTGGGGTTTAGGGCCAGTGTAGCTACGGAAGAGGGATTGTTCCACGTAACCTACAAAGAGGCAGGCATAGCTTGGGCCCATGCGGGTACCCATGGCCAATCGTGATAAATTATGGTGCTTTTGGGTTAGTGACAAAATGGCAGTTGCTAAATGATGATGCTTGGATTTCTTTTCAAATATGAATATTTATAGGAATTGGCAGTATGATACCAAACTCAGAAATGGTCTAAGTATGGGCCTGAATGTTGGGTTTCAGTGGCAGATTTTAAAGGCCATAATGGAAAATAATCTCTGGCGAATTCTTTTCTCGTCCTCAATGGATACATTATTTGAAATGAAAAGTAGTTTCAATCGATGCAGGATAGTTGGTTCAGTCCAAATTCTTTGCTTTTCACGTCTCCAAATCTGCTGCTTTAGGTTTTCAAAGCTGAGATTGTAAACCGTGGAAGGAAGAAGAGGCAGCACGTGTGAAAGAGAAGGTCCGAGAGGCCAAAGGAGATCACATAACAAAACATTTTGAGATGTTCACTGATGAAACTTGTCAAACGGAAATGTTAGATAACAAGGTGTAGAGCTGGATGAACACAGCAGGCCAAGCAACATCAGAGGAGCAGGAAAGCTGACGTTTTGGGCCTAGAACCTTCTTCAGAATTTCTGAAGAAGGGTCTAGGCCTGAAACGTCAGCTTCCCTGCTGCGTTCATCCAGCTCTACACCTTGTTATCTAAGATTCTCCAGCATCTGCAGTTCCTACTATCTCTGAAACGGAAATGTTAACTCTGTTTCTCTTGACAAATGCTGCCTAACCCGCTGAGTATTTTCAAACTTTTGTTCTTACGTTAAATTTGCAGCATCTACAGTGCTTTGCTTTTGTATTCCTGTTTGAGAACCTTGTTACACTCAAATTTGTAGGCCTCTTACAGTTGTGGCAGTTACTTTATGTTTACTGATGCTCTTTGGCATGCTGGTAGGAATGAGCATGCAGTTCATTGATGCAACAGTGGATGGCCTATGGCCACACTGTTTGCCCTCTGAGAAAAAAGGCCACTGATAACAACGGAAAGGTTACGCTGTTTTATTGATGGTTTTCGGCTAAATATTCCCAGCCACTAAATTATGTGGACACTTGTGAGAAAGTAAATCAGGCATGATTGGCAATAATGAGTTTCTTGATTTGTTGAATTGTGAGACAAGAATCTCGCGAGTGAGTGGTGAGAGGCCTATTTTCATCCATCTACATGGATCAATATCCTATTTTTAGTTAATCCCTCCTCATTGATATACAATTTCCAATTTGCCCAATTGTTGGCGAAAACTAGATGGTGATAATTCCTGACATGAAAGTCAGAATGAGTACCTGATAATTCCAGCTCACCTGCTTGCTTCTCTGGCTCTCCATTTTGGACAGCAGGTGTCAACATCACAAGGCATCTTCTATGGCCAATGCCTGCTCACACCCCCTGTCCTCAGTCATTGGCATTGGACACATGCCAGCCTTATCCTAATGACACACCTCTGAACTACTTATTATACGGTTCTCTACTCCAGTGTTTCACTTTGGAGTGCCCTGGCAAAGGGCATTATGATGCTACTCCCAGGACGTTTCATGCGCAGGGACAGGCACCCCCAGGCTGCATCTCAGGGCTCCACACTTACTCTCTTAGCACTTACTCACTTTCCTCCTGCTTGATGATGACAGTATCTCTGTCTTGACTTTTTGTGTCTATTTTTCCCTCTCTGCCAGAGCTTAAAGGCTCTCAGTGCTATTGTACACAATTGCCTTTTAGCGCAGTAAGGCAGCATGTCATAATTGTTGGCTATCATCAGTCAAAGGGTAGACAAGTTACTGTATGACACTGGCTACATCAATATCACACCTGAAGCATGCACCAGCCACCTATGTGGCAAACACACTACATGGGCTTCAATCAAATGACCATGTCTCAAAGTCTATGTGAAGTAGTCTTCAGTCAAGTCAATGAAGACATACTTCAGTCAGGGGGTCCCAGACTATAAGTAAAGGCCAGTCTCCTATATCATTCCAGGGGCTTGGACACGGTCAGTTGGCCACTTGGCCACTCACAGTGGTCAGGGATCTTTACCTCTACAGTGCAGTGCAGGGCATGGGATATAGCCAGCCCATTAGGTTCAGTGCAAACTGGTCTGGAGTGCTGCGGTAAGTCAGTCAGGGAGATGTGCACAGAGCAGTAAAGGGTCTGATCACTTATCAATCATAACTGATTGTCCATGTTAGTCAAGGGGTGTAGGCCTTGGTCTGTCCAGTAAATGGCAAGGGGCTGTAATCAGTGCCACTGCTGTTGGAAGGAAGCTGGGGATTGGAGGTAGTAGTCTATAGAGAGGATGTAGAGAGGATAATGATTGTGAAAGGGACAACTTAACAATAAGGGACATACAATAGAATGTGAGAGGGAAAGGGGTTACAAGGGAGGAGGTGTCACTGACAATCAAGACCACTCAGACCTCATCTTATATTTGCAGTTTTAATGACATTCACTCACACAGCTGATGATGAAAAGTGAACATGTATTTACAAATGTGGGATAAGGAGTCACCCATGCCACCTCTGTGCCCTCACAAGTTCTACTGTTCACTTTCCATCCCATGATGTCTCAGTGCAGTCCTCGGCTCCTCACCTTGGGTGCAAGGAGTCTAGCAGCCATTGGAATCTGTTGGCCATGGAGTTTTGATTGGGCAATGCCTGGGGTGTTTCTGTCTAGAGGGCCCGTACATGCTGAATGTGTCCTGCCCAAGGGCAGGTGCACCCTCTTTGCCTAGGGTTCCCACAGGACTGAAGGTGGCAGCTGGGCAGCGCCTGGCCACTTCTGGATGTTCTGAGAGGCAACTGCCTTGGAGGGGGAGGGGAGGATTTGGGGAATGGGAAGAGGCATATGGAGTGAGATCAAGGTCCCCTGACCCCTATTGCTACTAGTGCTGAGCACCAAAGGGTAGAATGATGGAATGCACACATCCAGCAGACACTGAGCTTTCTGTACATGGCTCTCAGTCAGTTATTTACCTAATGAGAGAGCAACTTATGGTCTGTTCAGGTTATGGTGATGTTACCTTTCCCTGTACCTGCCTCTCCTTGGCAGCTCTCAACCTGTCCATGGAGGCAGCCAATTGCTTGAATGCCAGAGGCAGCATAGTATAAGCAGCATTTGCTATTCACCCTATCTAGGAGTGCTATGTGCAACAGATTACTCACAGTAATTTTGAGAGTCAGAGTCATACAGCATGGAAACAGACTTATCGATGATGATCAGACATCCCAGTCTGCCTGAGTCCCATTTGGCAGCATTTGGCCCATATCCCTAAACCTTTCCTATTCATATACCCATCTGGATGCCTTTTAAATATTGGAATTGTACCCGCCTCCACCACTTCCTTTGATAGTTTGTTCCATTCACACATGACCCTCTGCATGAAACGTTACCCATCAGGCCCTTTTTAAATATTTCCCCTCTCACCTTAAACCTACGCCCTCTGGTTTTGGACATCCTCACCCTGGGGAAAAAGACCATGGCTATTCACCCTATCAATGCCCCTCATGATTTTATAAACTTTTATAAGGCCATCCTTCAGCCTCCAATGCTCCAGGGCAAAAAAAGCCCCAGCCTATTCAGCCTTTCCCTATAACTCAAACCCTCCAGTCCTGGCAACATCCATGTAAATCTTGTGTGCATCCTCTCAAGTTTGACACCATCCTTCCTATCGAAGGGTGACCAGAGCTGTGCGCAGTATTCTAAAAGTGGCCTCACCAATGTTAACATTGATATCGTTCTTTAAAAAAATCATTTACAGGAAGCTGACAAGTGCTGTTTCAGCTAACATTTATTCCTTGTCCCTAACTGCCATTATGAAGGTGGTGCTGAGCTTCATTATTGAGATGATGCAGTCCACGTGATGTACATACACGCAGAATGCTGTTAGGAAGGCAGCTCCAGAATTTTGACCCCACAACAGTGAGGGATCGACGATATATTTCCAAAGCAGAATGGAGTGTGGCTTGGTGGGAACTTGGATTTGTTGGTATTTCCATCTATCTGCTACCATCGTCCTTCTTTATGGTGGAGGTCACAGGTTTAAAATGCTGTTTTATGTATCTGCAGATATGAGAATCATTAGCTTATTATGAGCGGTTTCTCATCATTATTAATATACCAATACAGTTGTACGAAACCTTCGTGGTTAGGGTATTAATTAAATGAACATTGCCATTTGGGAATCTGAAGTGCTTATCTATTCTTGAAGCTTGCAAATGCTCTTATTTCACTTTTATTGACTCTTAGCTCTCTAGTTTAATGAACTGAATATGTGGATGTAAATAAGTAACCTAATTGCTCAAAGTTATTTTCTACAAGATAGGTTGATTTATTTTCAGGAAAACAGAAATGCATTCCATGAATGATCTGAATTAATGATTCCAAATATCGTTGATTATTGATGTGGTTTTATTGATCTTCCTTCTTGCTAATCAGTTCTGGATGTATTTTCATTAATGTTCCAGATCTGACAAGTGCCCTATTTCCAAGGAACCGTGATTGTTTGGGTGAAAAAATGTGTCTCTCTATCTGTGAAAGGATACATATGACTTGTGAAAGAGGCAGTACAATGTCCTTGTGAAGATTGTGCAAGATGATGGAAAGGTACTGCTGGACTAAAGAGACAGGATATATTTTGAGATGACTTGAGATTCCATTTTGCCTATGTAAAGTATTCACTTTATAAATTATGCATTTAAAAAAGAGGGACTGCATTTGTATGTTGCCTGTGTATGTCATGGGTAGAAAATGAAAAAATATTTCTCATTATTCACCTTTTTAGCTATCTGGACTCACAGCGGCTCAACGGGGTGGTCCCAGGTCAGTCTATCACATTCCTTCCACAAAAGCTAAAAAGTAAGTGTGGGGAGGAGGTGGGAATTGATGGTGGGGGGCATTGTAGGGGTGTGGGAGCTGGTGTGAAGACGGGGCACTGCTGAGGGAAGTACACTTAAGAACCTATTTGTGGGGATTAGGGGCTGTGTGTATGTCTACACCTGCCCTGGTCACTTCATGTGCCAAGGCCTGTGGTGGGACATGAGGTTGGCAGGTACAGGCTTGTGTAGAGTCGGGTACAGATCTGGGGAGGTGCGAAGTCTAGGGTTAGAAACAACAGTGACCTGGTTGGCAAACTCAAGCCAAGATTCCAGGATCTGGTGGCATGCCTCCTCCGGCAGTTGCCCAGGAAGAGGACAACCTTCCTTTGGAACATGCAATCAGTTAGGGAGATGGTGGTCTAGAGTTATTATTGCTGGATCATTAATGCTGAGACCCAGGTAGTCTCCCGGGACCCGGGTTTGAATCCCGCCACGGCAGATGGTGGAATTTAAATTCAATAAATATCTGGAATTAAGAATCTAATGATGAATGTCTCATGATGAGTCTAATAATGAGATCATGACTCCATTGTTGATTGTTGGAAAAAGCCGACTCATTCACTAATGTTCTTTAAGGAAGGAAACGGCCATCCTTCCCTGGTTAGGACTAAATATGACTCCGGACTAACATCAATATGCTTGACTCTTAGTTCCCCTCTGGTCTAGCCAGTGACATGCTCATGCCACAAATGAATATAAAGAAACCTCCAGCTCCTGTTGGAGACTTGTGCTGCCTTCTTTGACATCTTTGGAATGACTGTTCATCAACTAATAGGTCAGCTTTGAAATGCCAGTGCCTGGCTGGGAGCAAAGAGCCGTTTTAAGGATGGTGTGGGCGCCAGGGATGCTGCTGCTTTCTGCTGAGTTTTGCATTCTTCTGGGAATGCTGGGTGGTAGAATGGGGATATAATCAGGCAAGAGGGGTGCCACAGGTATTGTTAATGAGGTGAGTTTGGTGAGAAAACTCACTAGGCCTCATGGAGAGAACCTATCAGTGAAGCCAAATGAAACTGACAAAAAAGATGTAAGAATCAGCTCAATGTTTTGTGAATGTAGCATAGGTGCCTCATGAGCTGAGTTCTGGTCTGGGTGAAGCGATGCATTTCTGTTCATGAGTGGCTACACTTTGAAATTGATTGCCAGGAGTTGGATGTTTCTGTATCTCTGCAGGTGGTCCCGGACCCTGTTAGCTAGTGCCACAATCCTCTCTTCAGACGGGATGAGGAGCCCCACCACATCCTAGCACTTTCTATATTTTTATGGGTCATTTTCCCCTGGAGTCAGACAAAGTGAGGATTGAGTAATGTGAAAGTGGCTGGCACTGCCATTAGTGTTGATGCAGTTGAGGAAAAATGGTGAGGTGTTCCAAGTGACAGAAAAAGCACCACAAGGCCATGCAGGCTTAGTGCTGTGGGGTGATTGGGGTGGGTAAGAGTGAGCGAGGGAAGATGTTGACTGCAATAGTAAGAGTGGAAGAGCATGAACCTTGACAGGAGTGCGTTTAGTAGGAGAGATAAATTGAGTATAAGGTAGCAGATAGAAGGTGATGGCACTTATCCTGGTCAAGTAGAGAAGGGCATTCACATTCTCCCTGCCCTACTGGGCTTTCCTTGGAATACTTGAGACTGTACTAAGCTGGGAAGCGACTTCAGACCAAGTTGATGGGGTCTGGTGTCATGGTCTTCTCTATTGGTCTGAGGAAAAAGGACAGCCCTCCTTTGCAAAGGCCCATCCATGGGACCTCCTTTTTTTTACTATTCATTTGTGGGACATGGGCATCACTGGCTGGCCAGCACTTATTGCCCGTCCCTAGTTATCCTTGAGAAGGTGGTGGTGAGCTGCCTTTTTGAACCACTGCAGTCCACCTGCTATGGGTGGACCCACAATGCAATTAGGGAGGGAATTCCAGGATTTTGACCCAGTGACAGTGAAGGAATGGTGATATATTCCAAGTCAGGATGGTGAGTGGCTTGGAGGGGAACTTGAAGGTGGTGGTGTTCCCATATGTCTGCTGCCCTTGTCCTTCTGGATGGAGGTGGTCGTGGGTTTGGAAGGTGCTGCCTGAGGATCTTTGGTGCAATTCTGCAGTGCATCTTGTAGACAGTACGCACTGCTAAGCATCGGTGGTGGAGGGAGTGGCTGCTTGTAGATGTAGTGCCAATCAAGTAGGCTGCTTTGTCCTGAATGGTGTTAAGCTCCTTAAATGTTGTTGGGGCTGCACTCATTCAAGCAAGTGGAGAGTATTCCATCACAGTCCTGACTTGTGCCTTGTAGATGGTGGACAGACTTTGAGGAGTCAGGGGGTGAGTTACTCACCGCAGTATTCGTAGCTTCTGATCTGCTCTGGTAGCCACTATGTTTGGGGAGGCAATGGCCTAGTGGTATTATCGTTGGACTGTTAATCCAGAGACCCAGATAATGTTCTGGGGACCCAGGTTCGAATCCTGCCATGGCAGATGGTAGAATTTGAATTCAATAAATATCTGGAATTAAGAATCTAATGATGACCATGAATCCATTGTCAATTGTCGGAAAAACCCATCTGGTTTACTAATGTCCTTTAGGGAAGGAAACTGCCATCCTTACCTGGTCTGGCCTACATGTGACTCCAGACCCACAGCAATGTAGTTGACTCTGGGCAATTAGGAATGGGCAATAAATGCTGCCTAGCCAGCGATGCCCTCATCCCATGAATGAATAAAGAAAAAAAAATGTGGTGAGTCCAGTTGAGTTTCTGATCAATGGTAACCCCCAGGATGTTGATATTGGGGATCATATTGCATTTGGACATGGACTGCTTCAGTATCTGAGGAGTCGCGAATGGTGCTGAATGACCTCAATATGACCTCCCAACTCCCAGATTCAATGTGCTGACCAATAAAGGCAAGCGTACAAAATGCCTTCTTCACTATCCTTTCTACCTGTGACTCCACTGTCAAGGAACTACGAACTTGCCCTCCGAGGTCCCTTCATTCAGAAACATTCCCCAGGTCCTTACCATTATTGTATAAGTCCTCCCTGATTTGCCTGACTAAAATGTAGCACCTCATATTAATCTAGATTAAACTCCATCAGCCACTTCTCAGCCTCTTGGCCCATCTGATCAAGGTCTCATTGTAATCTGAGATAACCTGATTTGCTGTTCGCTACACCACCAGTTTTGGTGTCAGCTTCAAATTTACTAACCATAACTCCTATATTCACGTCGAAATCATTTACATAAATGACAAAAAGCAGTGGACCCAGCACCGATGCCAGTGGCACTCTGCTGGTCACAGGCCTCCAGTCCGAAAAGCAACCCTGCACTACCACCCTCTGTCTCCTACCAATTGTGTATCCAAATGGCTCGTTCTCCCTGTATTCCATGATATCTAACCGTGTTAACCAGTCTACCGTGTTTTACCTTATCGAACGCCTCACTGAAATCCCTATAGACAACATCTATTACTCTGCCTTCATCAATCCTCTTTGTCACTTCTTTAAAAAACTCAATCAAGTTAGTGAGATATAATTTCTTATGCACAAAGCCATGTTGACTATCCCTAATCAGTCCTTGCCTTTCCAAATACATGAAAATCCTATCTCTCAGCATTCCCTGCAACAACTTGCCCACCGCTGATGTCAGGTTCACAGGTCTATAGTTCCCTGGCTTTTCCTTATCACATTTCTTAAATAATGGCACCACATCAGCCAACCTCCAGTCTTCCGGCACCTCACCTGTGGCTATCGATGATACAAACATCTCAGCAAGGAGCCCAACAATCACTTCCCTAGCTTCCCACAGAGTTCTAGGATACACCGAGGATTTATCCACCTTTATGCGTTTTAAGACATCCAGCCCCACCTCCTCTGCAATATTGCCACTTTTCAAAATATTGTTATTTATTTCCCCAAGTTCTCTAGCTTCCATATCTTTCTCCACAGTAAACACTGAAGCAAAATTTTCATTTAGTATCTCACTCATGTCCTGCGGTCCTGCACTTAGGTGGTCTTGCTGATCCTTGATGGGCCCTATTCTCTCCCTAGTTACTCTTTTGTCCTTGAAGTATTTGTAGAAACCCTTTGGATTCTCCTTAACCCTACTTGCCAAAGCTATCTCATGACTCTTTTTTTTGTCCTCCTGACTACCCTCTTAAGTATACTGCTACTGCCCTTATACTCCTCGAGGGATTCACTCGATCCCTGCTGTGTATACCTGACATATGCTTCCTTCTTTTTCTTGACCAAAACCTCAATTTCTTTAGTTATACAGCATTCCCTACATCTACACGCCTTGCCCTTCAACCTAACAGGGACATACTGTCCCTGGACTCTTGTTATTTCATTTTTGAAGGCTTCAAACCTTTGCTAAATTATCAAAATACGATATACTTTTAGCGCAAGATTCTGAAAGGTGAGGGAGGATCGTCCTGCCACATTGTTGATAGTGTCTACTGAAATATGCATAGCTCTTTAGTTTTATCATTGATATGGTGAGACATTTTTTTCTAACATAATGCACCAAATTTTGGAGCAAGCCATTTTTTATTGGTAGTCTGTTGTTATTGTTTGCTATGTTGCTAATCAATATCTGTTGCATGAAGCACTAGTCTCCAAGCCCGTAGCCAATTTATAAATCAGCCTGTCTGTAAGGAGAATTTGTTTTTGTCAGTAAAACAAACAGCAAGGTGATTATCAGCGAAGGACTCATTTACAATTCAGGTTGAAAAATAATCCCTTTTCCCTTGACAACCACTTGTTTCAACTGCCTGAGAGGAGTTTCAGTCTCAAAAGGCTGTGGTGCTAATAGATAATAGACTTTGCATGGCTTCAGGATGAACTTGCTGCTTCTACTGTATAGCTATTTTATTTGCAAGTCAGATTTGTATTAATTAAAACAAATTCCTTGCTAGTTTTTAATAAAAATAAACACAAAACAAATCTTTGATTAGAAAAAAAGACAAAACTTTGACTTTGAATTTGTAAATGGTAAAGCAGCAGTTTTCTTTTTTGCTCAATTACTTGAAAGAGTCCTGATAATATTATCCCGATATTATAGCTTGACCTACAAAATTAAAAGCACTCTTTTGATGATTATTAATATTTATGAAACACATGGAAAAATTCAAAACTAAAGGGTGTATTTTATTTATTCATTCATGGGATGTGGTCATTACTAGTAAGGTCAGAATTTCTTGCCCATCTCTAATTGATGTTGAGGAGATCATGGTGAGCTGCCATCTTAGCTGCTGTGTGGTGAAGATGCTTTCATCCTATTAGGGAGGGAATTCTAGGATTTTGACACAACAAAGATGAAGGAACAGCAATATATTTCCAAGTCAGATGACATGAAATTGCAGGTTATAATGTTTCTGCTGCCCTCATATAGACGTGATAACAGACTTATTGGGGAGAGATTGAGATGAAGATGAGGGCATTTTCTAGTCTCTTTGTTATATGAAGTTTATGTTGTTTGTCTTTTGCTGTTATCTTATGGACTACCTTATTTGGGGGTGGTATCACTGTCAAGTAATTCCTGAACTATGACTGGACATTACACTCCGGTCTGGCATTATTGGGAGTTGTCCTTTAGGGTCCTGATTCAGCTTAATTTTCATGAATTGAAAATACCTGTGTGCTTTTTTTAACAACCTGGGGAGGTTGTGGCATGTGCTATAGTGATATTCTCAAAACCTGACAATTAGAGTCATAGAGATGTACAGCATGGAAACAGACCCTTCGGTCCAACTCGTCCATTCTGACCGACATCCTAAACAAATCTAGTCCCATTTGCTAGCATTTGGCCCATATCCCTCTTAAACCCTTCCTATTCATGTACCCATGATGCCTTTTAAATGTTGTAATTGTATCAACCTCTGCCATTTCCTCTGGCAGCTTGTTCCATACACGCACCACCTTCTGCATGCAAAAGTTGCCCCTTAGGATTAGCCTGAAAATGACAGAGGACAGAATTGTATGGCACTGAGTGATGTGCGCTGTGGCGAAGCTGATCTTGAAGTCAGGAGCATCTTGCTTCATCTTTTAGGCTTTCGATGAGTGGCAAGGCAAGATTTTTGCTCAGCACTGGTGAGTTGCCAAGTATGGGGGATTATAGCTTGTAAAAATATTTTTCCCTCTGTCTTATTCAGACTTCAGGAACATCTCAGGGTTGGTTGTTTGCTGTCTTAGTGCTCGCTCACCTAACACCTACCTGCATGCTTGCGACATTCATGCCAGTCTCTCCAGGGACACAAACCACCCCATGTACAAAACACTGTAGGTGCAGTGGAAAATTTAATTTAAACTCAATCTGGTAAAATCATTTTTTAAAAAAAAATTAAGCTAATTGAGTAATAATAATTATAAAGCTATTAATTAATAATGGAACTAATGACATTGAAGGGACAGATTAGCATCAGTATAATATGATGGCAGCTGTTTTTTATCCAGCATTGCAAGACAACTGTAAATGATTATGAGCTGCTATGAAAGTCGGCAGAATGGCCAACTGCGAAAAACATCCCTTTTTTTGGTGAAAGTTTATTTGCATAATTAACCATCATTCCATGTACAGACTTGGACATGTGTAGAGAGCACAGCAGTGATGGGAATGGCAATTTACCTGTAAACAAAACTGAAAGGAATGGCGTCAATTAAGTGGGAGTGCTAAGGGGGAGTTAATGACAGACCTTTATTGTGGAATGAACAATGTTGTGCTAATGTTTATGTTAGTGTTGCAAACACCTTCTAAATATCAGTTTGAGTAACTACAACACATCTTGTTAGCTTTAACTATGTTGGATGCAATATTTATTTATTATGAGATTACCAGACCGTTAGTCAATTTTGATATTCCATAGAAATATGAAGACAGTTTAAAGGTTTTGTGATGAATATGTTTTATAGTTAATATTGTTTGGAGAACTTAAATTCTGAAGGATTGTAGATTATGGATTTATTTCAAGTTTTAGGGAAATACCAGGGGTAGTTGCTTTTAAAGAAGTTATTGAAAGCTCATTGTGGGCATTAGAATTTTTTTGCCAGACTTCTTGTAAATCCTCTAAGGAATTCATATGCCTGGTGATAACTGTTTGCTTTCATGTAGACCCTGCTAGAGTTACCAAGAAGAGGCAAAGTTGGTGATAAAGTTGCTAAGAACAAACAGCTCAGCTGATCTCTCCCCTTTCTGGAAAGAAAACCCTCTTGTTTAATTCAAAGTTAAATTATTTGTTCTTTTGAACGAGTGATTGGAAGAATATCTCAAGGTTATATTTCTTGGACAAGCTGTGTCTGCAAGATTTCAGAGGCTGCCATGTGTGATCAATGACTTGACAACTTGTGCTAGAGATAAGAGCAACAGGTTCCAGAACATTCTACATTCTATCCTTTTCATGTCTAAAACTTTTCAGAAAGTTATGACTCGTCTGGACATAACTCCATTAAAGTCTTCAGCAAATCCTTCACACATACAAGGAGTTTTCAAAAGGCACCATCAAGCACTCAAAAAATGATCAGGGCACGTTGTCATAAATATTCTTATGATCAGGACAAAGGATTGGAAATACTTTTGATTGCCAAATGGGATTCACTGAATGAGTCTACTGATTATAGTCCTTTTGAGTTATTGTATGGCCATGATATAAGGTGTCCTCTGAACCTAATCAAAGAGAAAGCTTTTGGGAATGAAAGACCAGTCATCCATTTTAGATGATGTATGGCAATGGCTGATAAGAGCTAGAAAATTAGAATAAATATATATATATTCAAGCATGATAAACAGTCAGGAAACAAGAAGCTAACAAGCATGTCAAGTCCTAAATGTTTCGACCAGGGACGAGGGATTAGTATTACTTCCTTTATAAAGATACAGTTGGAGTATCAGATTTCTTACTAGAATAGGTTAATTAAAAGGGTTACTGGCAAGTTCCTTTATCCCTTAGAGCTAAATGAAAATAGGCATTTGTCATACCAGATAGACTTTTTCAGTGTCGAATAATACCATTGAGACTAAAATATTTTCTAGATAGTGATGAACCAAGTGGTAGTCAAGTGGGAGTTTTGTTTAGGAAATTACAATTGATTGATTGGGTCAGAAAGCTTGCCAAAAATGAATTTGCAAAGGTGCAAGCAGCCTAGCTAGGGAATACAGTTAAGGTCAAATGCTGCAAGGAACAGCAATTGTACAAACAATAGTAGAATTCCCTGTCCTAAACTGATAGGGGGTGGCACGATGGCTCAGAGGCTCAGTGGTTAGCACTGCTGCCTCACAGCACCAAAAACCTGGGTTCGATTCCACCCTCAGGTGACTGTCTGTGTGGAGTTTGCACATTCTCCCCGTGTCTGCATGGGTTTCCTCCAGGTGCTCCGGTTTCCTCCCGCAGTCCAAAGATGTGCAGGATAGGTGGATTGGCCAGGCTAAATTGCCCGCAGTGTTCAGGGATGTGTAGATTAGGTGGGTTACAGGGGGCTGGGTCTGGGTGGGATGCTGTGAAGTTCGGTGTGGACTTGTTGGGCCGAAGGGCCACACTGTAGGGAGTCTATGATTCTATAAAAACTAAATGAGGAATAATGAGATTTTGGGAAGTGTGATTTCAATCACAAGTTTTTACCAAATGACAGCAGTAAAGTTGCTCTACTGATGGATTTGCACCTAAAGGATGCCAAGATAGTGAAGTCAGGGGAGTGCCTGGCATGTTCTGAAAAAAAAAAGCATTTTGATCAATTAATAAGTGTAGGATGCACCATATGTTCCTTAGTCCTTCAAGTAGCAATTGACACTCATGATTTGGAAATGGAGCAGTTCAGGTACAATAAGATGGGTCAGGTATAGAGAAGCCAAGAGGATACTTTTATTTCCAAAAACTAAATTGACCACAAAAGAGATATTCTGTGGTATTTTTAGGGCTCCAAAACATTTTAAAGTTTATGTCTGTCACAGCTATAGAGACACATTGATATGTACTGATTGTAACCTTTGTTGAAAAATTCACAAGGCAAATTGCTGGAATATCTGGATGAATGTCCTATTAGTGCCTATCCTTTATACATTGCTCACATTGCAGAGAAAAGCAAACTAATTGCCAATACATTATCAAGAATGTAACGTGGTTTGAATGTCTAAGCATTAGGAAGGTATTATAAAAACTTGTATAGGTTATATTAAATAAATATCATATTTGATTCCCTTATCCAAATAGTTAAAATATATGCTGAATACCCCACTCCTCTCTGACTTCTACTCCGACAATAATCAATTTCTGACCACTTTGTTTTCGGTCTGCTAACAAACGCCCAGATCATGCCTATATATTATCATTAATCCTGTGTGCGCGAACCTCTAAATCTTCCTAAATATCCAGACACAATACATTAACTGATTCTCCCTCATCAATTCTTCTAGTAACATTCAAAAGGAACTCCAATTTTCCTTTCATTAGTCCACGACTTTGTGTAATCTCATCAGTATCTTGTATATGTTCTGTTATCTCATTCATTGTAATAGATGACAGCATTTTCCCTACTGCTGATGTTAGGCTAATTGGTCTGTAGTTCCTCCCTCCTTTTTTAAAATGGTGCTGTTACATTTGCTACCCTAACAATCAGGCATGAATGTTCCAGAATCTACAGAAATATTCAAGATAGCAACAATTGCATCCACTATTTCCATGACCTCCAGCCTCATCCTTTAGTACCATGGGATGACATCCAGCACTAGTCCACATATCCCCATATACGTTGGGTTTCCCCATCACCATCCTTTTTCCTATCTTCATGAATACTTCTGCTCTGAACCCCACATTTCGACTCCCCCACTCCTTTTGGCAGTGATATCTGCACTCACAGATCCCTTTGCACCTTATTTAATAGTCCAACAGACGGAGCCCCAGGACTGTAATCATCCAGACCTCTGACGGACTTTGACAAGCAACTGCCAAGACAAGACTGACTAGACCCTGACTGCTGTGTTTGCAGGTCCCTGCTGGATGAAACACAATTCTCCTCACTGCTGCTGCTGCTGGCCCTGGAATGCTGTCAGCCACATCCCCTGATGGTGAGTGTCCCTACGTAGACGATTGACAGTGGTTAAATCAAATGGACTGTGTGAGGGCTCCTTATGAAGTTTTAACGAGATTTGGTGACCCACTGTGTTATTAATACTTAATGTGGTTTGGGGATAGGGTTTAGTTACTGAGAAATCTGTGCAATCTGTTCAATTGCAATTGCTGCTTGATATGTTCTGAGGTCGTTTGACCTTGTATTGTCTGTTATCTATATTGACCTCATGTTACGTTGGATATTACCTTGGAACCTTTCAAAGAAACCTCGCTGATTGTTTCTGACACTAAAAAGTCTGGTATCCATATAATTGGTCAGATCATCAACCTGGTTACAGTTTACATTTGAATCAGAGATAGTAGGAACTGCAGATGCTGGAGAATCCAAGACAACAAGGTGCAGTGCTGGATGAACACAGCAGGCCAAGCAGCATCATAGGAGCAGAAAGGCTGACGTTTCGAGCCTAGACCCTTCATCAGAAATGGGGGAGGGGAAGGGGTTTCTGAAATAAATAGGGAGAGAGGGGGAGGTTTCCTCTCCACCTATCCTCTCCTCTATCCGCCTCCCCCTCTCTCCCTATTTATTTCAGAACCCCCTTCCCCTCCCCCATTTCTGATGAAGGGTCTAGGCCTGAAACGTCAGCCTTTCTGCTCCTATGATGCTGCTTGGCCTGCTGTGTTCATCCAGCTCTGCACCTTGTTGTTACAGTTTACATTTGCTGTGACCTGTGAAGAAGTGGAACATGAAAGGAGTTGGTTTACATGTACACATTGGGGTCGGTTAGTTCAGCTGGCTGGAAAGCTGGTTTGAGATGCAGAGTGATGCCCAACGGTGTGCGGTAAATTCCAGTACTGGCTGGGGTCACTATTGAAGTTCCTGCTTTCTTGACCTTGCCCGTCACCTGAGGCATGTTGACCCTCAGGTTAAATTCAGCACTGGTTGTCCCTCCCTGATGAGAAAGTAGCCCTATGGTTCTCTGGAACACCATGTTGCAAACCCAACACAAGTAAGTAGTCTTGTGCCTAGAAAAACTATATGGTCAATCAACATATATTTTGACTTTCCTGAAGGATTAAATAAGCATAAGAAGAGAGTGCTCAGTCCTTTCAAGACTTCTTGAAACTGTTTGCTGTAAGATCTGACTTGGGTGGAATTGCCATTAGCTGGAATCATAACAATTCTTTCAGGGCATCAGAATTCATACATTTCCTATTTCCAACATAATATGTCCTGTAAAGTACAAAGCACCCTTTAAAGCACCTTTAAAATATAAAACATCCTGAAGTCCTTTACAGGGAGTCTACTCAGACAAATATAAAGATTCAGTCAATACAAGGAGATATTAGAATGAATGAATGAATTAATTAATTAATGAACAAATGAATGGATGAATGAATTTTACAGTACAGAAGAAAGCCATTCCACCCACTGTGTCTGTCCTGGTTCCCGAAAGCACTACCCATCTAGTTCCATTTTCCAGTACTATCTCTGTAGCCCTCTAAATTAACCACTTTCAAATATAAATCCAACTCTCTTTTGAAACCTCCCATGAGTCCACCACTCTCCCAGGCAGCACATTCCAAACCCTAACAACATCGGCAGTTCCTACTATCTCTGAACTCTCTGAGTAAAGAAGTTTCTCCTCATCTCACTTCTAGCTTCCTTACTGACAATCTTGAAATTGCGATCCCCAGTTACTGCCATACCAACCAGTAGAAACAGAATATCCTTCTTTACCCTGTCAAAATTGTTCATAATTTTGAACACCTTAATAAGGTCATCTTTTAATTTTCTCTGTTCCAAGGAGAATAAGCCCAATTTCTCTCATATTTCCTTCTATCTAAAATCGCTCATTTCTGGTATCATTCTTGTAAATCTCCTTTGAACTCTCTTCAGGGCTTTACATTCTCCCTAAAATAAGATGCCCAGACTGACACAACACTCCCAATGTGATCTGACCAATGATTTGTAGAGGTGTAGCATCACTTTCTTACTTTTATACTCTATACCTGTGTTTATAAATCCAAAGATTCTCTAAGCCTTCTTAACAACTGTTTAAGCTTGCTTGGCCTCCTTCAGAGAATTACACAGTTAAACTGAGGTCCCTCTGCCCTGTACTCCCTTCAAAGTTTTACCATTGAGCCTGTATTATCTCTCCATGTTTTTTGTACCAAAAATGCGTTACCTCTCATTTCTCTACATTGAAATTCATCTGCTATGTGTCTGACCAGCCCATTTGGCCAACTTGTCAATGTCCCTCTGAAGTCTCTCAGCATCATCCTCACAATTCACTGCTCTCCCTGTCTTAGTATCATCTGCAAATTAAGAGATTTTACCCTCAATGCCCATCTCTAAATTGTTTATATAAATCAGAAAAATCAAGCATCAATCTCTGGGGATCAATTTCAACTTGTCTCCAGTCTGAGAAATGCTCATCTATGCCTACCATCTGATTCCTATCTTAAAGCCAAATTCTAACCCATACTGCCAAGGACACATCAATTCTAAACATTTCTAATTTGCTAACCAACATGCCATGTGGCACAGTCAAATACTTTCTGAAAGTCCAAATATGCAACATCCACAGCACTTGCTCTCATCAACTTGCTGTGTCAATTCATCAAAATCTCCATTAAATTTGTCAGACATGACCTGCCCTTGACAAAGCCACGTTGACTATCTGTATTAACTTATTTTTCACTAAGTGTGCATTTATTTTATCCTGGATTAAAGCCTCCATCATTTTCCCACTATTGAAGTCAAACTGTAATTTCTTGGGTTATCCTTTGCGTCTTTCTTAAACAACAGTATTATATTTACGATTCTCCAGTCCCCTGGATCTATTCCTGTGTTCAGAGAGGTCTGGAAAATTTCTGTCAATGGCTCCACAATTTGTTCTCTTACTTATCTCAGCAGTCCAGGATGCATGCTTACTGGCATCTTCTGTACATGGAGCGCTGCCAGTCTTTTAGCACCTCTTCCTTATCTATCACCATACTGCTCAGTTGCTCGACACCCACATTTTCAACTGGGCCATTGTCACCATCTTCTAATCTGGTAAAGACAGAAGCAAATTGCTCATTTAACACTTCTGCCATGCCATTTGCTTCAGTGAGCAGCTTATTATGCTTGTCCCTACTGGTCTTCCTCTATCCTTCACCAATCTTTTACTATTAATATGGTTGAAGAACATTTTACTATTTGTTTTAGCGCAGCCTGCCATCCTTTCCTTATGCTTCCCTTAGTCTTCCTGATCCAAGTCTTAGCCCATCTCCTGCATTTGAGATACTCTTCCTGAATTTGATTGCTATTATAATTCTAGTGTGCATCATGTGCCTCCTTTTTTTTTCCTTATTTTCTTATCAATATCCTTAGTCATCCAGGGAGCTGTGCTGGATCTGATCCTTGAAAATGTGGCAGGCCAAGTGGACAGCATCAGAGTGAGGGAGCATTTGGGAAATAGTTTTAGCTTTGGTTACCCCATATTTATTTCTCATGTGTGTGTACCTACTCTGTTCAGCTTTCTTTTGAAAGTCTCTTATTTTTCTTCTGCTGTTTTATCTACCAAAATGTGTTTCCAATCAACCTGCTCCAGTTCAACTTTTACACATCAAAAATCTGCCCTTTTTCAGTTTGGGATGTTAATCTTGACTGATTTTTATACTTTTCCAACTTAACATTGAACCTTATTATATTATGGTTGCTATTTCCCAAATAGTCCCCAACTCTGGTGCTCTCCACTTGGCCTGCCTCATTTCCAAGGACCAGAACCAGCACACTCCCTCCCTGGTCGAAGTGGAAATGTACTGTTCCAGAAAAATCTCCTGCACATATTGCAGGAATTTCCCTGTTCTGTACCGCACTCTCTAACTTTTTCCTAATCTACCCTCGGGTATTTAAAATCACGAACTATTCCAACTCTACTTGTCTTTCAAATTTTTATAACCGGTTTACAAATGCTCTCTGATATAACAAGGTGGATGAACACAGCAGGCCAAGCAGCATCAGAAGAGCAGGAAGGCTACCAAGCGGAGGCTTGGGGATCGCTTTGCAGAACACCTACGCTCGGTTCGCACTAAACAACTGCACCTCCTGGTAGCGAACCATTTCAACTCCCCCTCCCATTCCTCAGACGACATGTCCATCCTGGGCCTCCTGCAGTGCCAGAACGATGCCACCCGAAGGTTGCAGGAACAGCACCTCATATTCCGCTTGGGAACCCTGCAGCCCAATGGTATCAATGTGGACTTCACAAGCTTCAAAATCTCCCCTCCCCCTACCGCATCCCAAAACCAGACCAGCTTATCCCCGCCTCCCTAACCTGTCCTTCCTCCCACCTATCCCCTCCTCCCACCTCAAGCCCCACCCCCATCTTCTACCTACTAACCTCATCCCGCCCCCTTGACCTGTCCGTCCTCCCTGGATTGACCTATCTCCTCCCTAACTCCCCACCTACACTCACCTTTACTGGCTCCATCCATGCCTCTTTGGCCTGTCTGTCTCCTCTCCACCTATCTTCTCCTCTATCCATCTTCTATCCGCCTCCCCCTCTCTCCCTATTTATGTCAGAACCCCCTTCCCCTCCCCCATTTCTGAAGAAGGGTCTATGTCTGAAATGTCTAACTCCCACTACAAATGCTCTCTCCTACCTTCTTTCCAGTAGTTGGAGGTCTGTATTAAACAACCAACAAGGTCATTGTTCCCTTTGTGTATTTTACATCCAGCCAGACAGATTCCAAATTCAGGAACTGTATCTCATTCAAAGGTTATGACACTATCTTTGACCATAACTGCTATACTTCCTCCCTTTTTACCCACCCTGTTTCTATTAAAAACCTTACAATTCAGGATGTTGAGTATCCAATCCTGTTCTGGCATGAGCCATGTTTCTGATGACAGCAAGATGTGAGAGTATGACATGAATGAGGACAGTTAACGGAGCTGGAGTATGTGGAGTGGTGAAGGATGGTATTTGAATTGTTCAGCTGTGCAAGGCCCATTGTAGGGAATACAGTTGTGAAGAAATTTTGCTCAACTTTACTTTCTACGTCAGGTCAGTAAAATGTTTGCAGAACTGAAACCAGTTTGTGATATTATGGCAGCAAACACAGACAATCCTGGAGAATACCATGTTTGTTTCACATTCCCAGCATCTGCATTATTTGCCTTCATTTGAGTGATAATGTGGTTATTGATATTGTCTGCTACTTTTCTCTAGGTTTGCTGTGGTCTTTGGTAGCTTTCTGATCTCCGAATGAACTAGGATCTGACTGCATTCACTACCCCACTTCCATCTATGAGGAATTGTGTGTCTGAGAAATGAGGTAGTGTTATTTCTGACAAATTGTTCTCCCAAATCTTCCCAGTTATCACAGATTTATGGAGGAGTGAATGCCACCTCATTTAGAGGACAATCCCTTTTTAACTGTGCATTGGACTGACCACAAAATCATACCGTCCAACATGATAGGCCACCAGTGGAACTGGTGCCTGGCTAATGAATGAAGACTAAATGAGGCCCAATTAATAAAATAGTGCAGGTCTCAATACTGACGAATGTAGGAATGTGGCCCAAATGTCTCACCCAATGTTAAAAAACACAGACAGTTAAAATTGATCCATAAATGGTCAATTTGCTCGCAAGCTTATTTTCAAGGAGACTAATATGCAAATTCTGCAAGATGTTTTGAAAATGTGCCTGATATACAATGATAATTATCAAACTAAAACAAGACAGAACTGTTTCATATTTATCAGAGGGAGAAAGACCTGCATCATTCTACCTTTTAACTGATTCAGGTTGAACTTTTGTTCAAAGTCAAGAAAATTCAAAGCTGCACAATCCCAAGAAAGTGCCAAGGCAGTCAGATTTTTGTTCTTGGTTAGCTATTTGTAGGGTGTGGGTGAGGAAGTGGGAAGAGTCGACTAGTTCTCAGACCAGGGTCCACAAGGCCTCCTGGTGCAGAAATAGACTGTATAGAAGGACTATCCCCTGATCTGGGACTTTATGCCATCAGTTTAACAAAAAAATAGAACCAAAAATAAATCTTTTCGTCTTCACTCCTTATACCCAATGCACTCCCACGACCCATCGATGCCTGTTCAGGGCACCTTATGTCCCCATCTCACCCCATAGGCCCTTATACCCTCCATGTTAACCTATGATCCCCAAAAATAGTGCCTTACTCCTACTTTACTAAAGAACTTTAGACTGAGAAGTGTAAAGCCCATAGGTCATGTATCAGGCATCCTACTAGCGCAAATTGGAATTGTATGAAACCATCTCGGTTTAGTTGAGATAAACAGATAGGCAAATTACAACTCACCCCTTATCACCCCTGGTGAAAATATTGGGTGCTAGTGTCAGGGCCAAGACTATCAGAATTGGGGCTCTGATGCCATTTTTAGGTTGGAGTACCTATTATAAGAACCTGGACCTTAGTTTTATAAGTAACACTTGTTTCTATTGCCTAGAAATCAACAAAATATTGAAAACAATTGTAGGGCAATGTATTGCCTTCTGGTTATGATTGTGATCACTGGTGTGTTCATGACAATTCAATTAAAATTTGATTTTAAATTTCAACTAAATTTTCAACTTGAATTTATAGGAACCAGTAAAGCACTTATTATTTCTTCTGCAATTTATTGGGTTTTGAGCTGTTTTATTGATTATAGCAATCTTTGAGGGAGCTCAGAAGCAAATTCATTGTAACAAGAAGCTTGAAATGTTGGGCTTTTGTCATTATTCAATAGATTAAGACTGTAATCATTTGCTGTAATATGTGTAAACCTGATGTAAGCAATAACTTTGAATTCACATTGCAGTAAGTAATGTTTGGTTTGGTAATTCAGTAATTATTAAATAGGAATTCTTTAATGCACCTGTCCAAATGGACTTACAGCCGTTTCAAATTTGTAAATTGATCAGGTAACATTTTCATTCTCATTATTGCCCTACAGAATAAATCCAATAAATTAATGTATTTGGTTTTTGTAAGTCAGATAAGTGAATTTCATAAGTGAATGGGAAAAAATCATTCCTATTAAACCAAATAAAGAGGGTTGGACTGCATAATTTGAAATTATTGTTGCCTTATGGAGAATAAAATTGTAGTGAAACGTTTTAAATGAAAACACTGAAGTACTTATTTCAAAAATGTAACTTAGTGGTAACAGGAAATCGTCAGATAGTTTAAAAAAAGGTAACATTTAATGTTCACCAAATGGTGATGGTTAATATTTATCTCAGCAGTAGATTTAATTCCCATATTGAACCTGTTAACAGCAGATGTGATTATTGCCGGCATTTGGCTGTTAATCATTTTGTACTGACCAGTGAAGTCCTGGGAGATGTATAAAACAGGAAAATAGCTAATGAATACGCTCCAATCAGACTATGTTTCATCCATAAAACAAGGTCAGGCTTTGATGACCAATTAGCTGTGTGCTAAAAATACTGATAATTCACGTTGACTTTGTAAAGGAATATGTAACCAGAAGAGGGAGAGGAAGAGGCTAGATTTGGGGCTACTGTGTAGCCCACAGGAGTACTCCAGCTATCTCTGGCCCCCATGTAGGGAAAGTCTTTTCAACAAAGCTTGATTTTTTGTGGTCTGAATTCCTCCTTCTCCTAGTATTAGCTAGTGGAAAGCAGCAACTGCCTCCCAACTGAGAGTAAAACATCACAGAAGCCTTAAAACACAATCCCCAGCAGATTCTGGAAGGTGTCCTTGCAGTCACCTTTGAAGAGTAGGTAAAAATTGAAGACTGCAGGTGGGGCATGGGACATTGATGGATGTATCTTTTCCCAATGTTAAATGCCCACCTAATAAAAACCGAAAGAACTGAGAATGCTGTAAATCAGAAACAAAAACAGAATTGCTGGAAAGGCTCAGCAGGTCTGGCAACATCTGTGAAGAGAAATCAGAGTTAACATTATGGTGACCCAAACTGTTAACTCTGATTTTTCTTCACAGACACTGCCAGACCTGCTGAGCTTTTCCAGAAATTTCTGTTTTTGTTAGATGTCCGCCTACCTGGTTTTTGACCGGCAGGATAAAAAGCACTGCTATAGGTCTATCAATCACATCTGTAACTGTAACAGGGTAATAGGAGAAATTCCACGGCAGAAGTAGATTCCCTGGCAGTAGTGCAACTTACTTTGGGGGGAATAAAACAACTTACACACTGGAACCAAATTGGCTCAATATAGATTGTAATTAAAAACTGTGAACAATCTACACCTCTCTCTCTCTCCTCTATATTGATGACCGCTAAATGGAAATGTGTAATCTTGGGTGAATAAAAGTAGGAGTCATTGATGACAACTATGAATTTAATAGGCATTAATAAATAGTTATTTAAACATGAGAAAATGCTATGTTCAAATGGAAATATGTTAATTACACAAGTTTTCATCACACTGTGGGAAACTTAAGTGATTTGTAAATAATAGCTTATTCTCAATGAACAGAATGGCAACACTATTAATTGTTCCATGATCTTTAATGAATACCATAATTCCTCATTTCTGTCATGATGTGGTTTCTGGAAGCATACAGCTGAATCTTACATTTTTTGGGCTAAGTCTAAGTTTCGTTAGGATTTTTGCAGGGATTGAGATTGATTAGACTTTTTACTGATCTTATAAAATTTGCCTCGTTAATTACCTACCCCACCCCTAATACCATGTGCCATTTGCAGAACAGTTCACAACTGAGTGGATATTTTGGAATTCACTTGCATCTGCACCATCTTTAAAAGCCCATGTGCACCCTGATAAGAACTGTCAGTGCAGAGCTTCCCTGCATGGTTCCTGACATTTGCCCTGGTAGGGGAAGATCAGTGCTACACTTTGTGGGCAGGGACCTGGAGTCCAGCTGGATGGGATGGTGCAGACATAGGATGTCCTGTTCTCCAAGGACAAACAATGGAGGCCATGCCAGCATGGTCCAAGTTTGCACCTGAGTAAAAGCAGTCTATCTGGAGGAATACATGACAGTGTAGAAAGATGGTCAATAACCTTCTTCACTCCACCAGTGTCGGTGCTGCCATTTTTCTCCAATATTTCATACTCACTCTATCTGTGCTACTGCACCCACTTTCCAATAAAGTTCATGCTCTACCACTCTCAGTGCTGTATGTGACATTTTCCTCACTTGCTGACAACCCCCACCTCCTGACAGTATTTACCCTACAAGCCCTCTGTGCTGTTTACTCATTCACTCTGCACACATCCCCGCCTACACCAAAAGTAACAGCCATGCCACAATTTTTGTCTCCCTTAATATCTGACTTTCTGCCTCATTCTAGGAGGGAAGCAGCTCTCGATAGGTCAGAAAGAGTCAGAACGGCTACCCAACATTCAGCTCCTCACTCCTTATGTGGATAGCTTCCTGACTCTGACTGCCTCAAGTGACTTAATGATCATGCCCCTGCACTGGTTCTGGAGGCAGCCCTTGACTTACTGTTCCAGAACCTCTTGAATGATGACTATCCCCGTGGATTTGATTCAAGCTCCTGCTGCCAACCATGAGAAACTGCCTTTGTGGCTGTCCTTACCAGCACAACAAGACGGCAGTAATATGAACCTGCTACATCTGGCAGAGTGCAAAAAGGCAAGGCAATTCAAAACAGGAATGCTGTAAACATCCAGGTAGACTTGGAGTCTTTGAGCATTGTGACACCAAATGAAGAGCTTGCAGATGCAACCTGGATCTTTAATACGATGGGTGCTTGTCCCTGAGTGCAGTGACATTGCTGCAGCATTGCAATGATAGTTTAGGTGCAGCCTGAGGTGCAGCATTAATGTGTAGAAGCATGTTGTCGGTGGGTTGGAGGTATGCCATGAAAGTTCTTAGAGGTCTGCGGGCATGAGGTATGTGTGGCCAGTGCCCAACAGAAGGAGCACTGTGATCCCAATGTCCAACATGACGATCCTGTGGAGCAAGTATCCGTGCTGAATTTGCCAACTATCCGCTCTGGTTTCCATGTCAGATTTTTCAACATCAATCTTGTCTGGTGTGTTTTGAATATAGAAATCTGAATTGTCAAGCTGGCCAGTCAATAAGGGATTTAGCAAGCAAAAAATAGTCCTCTTTAATTGGCAACTTGCTGCTGCCAAGTGAGAAACTCATTATGCCACTTGTCAAAGCACAAAAGCTAGAGTGAGATATTATTGACATGGCATTAGGCCTTGTTGGACTTCTTGGTTGATTGTGGCAAAAAATCTTAACATATCCCACATCGTTCAGAGTTTATAAGACTCTGCCCATTGTCTTTGATTTTTTTTGATGTTACTACCTCTGATATGACTTTGTCCAACATGTACATATATTATTTTGAGGTTGCACTACATAATTAACTTTGTACTTGATAATGGTTGGTTCGAAAATGCAGCAGATTACTGTTTGACAAAGCCTGAGTGTATGGGAGATCCAAAATCAATAACTCCTGTCACTGTGTTATTTTCCTGGATATTTGAAGGCAGACAGCTCATGAAACCTGTAACTTAAAGTTGCAATTTAATTGCTACAGTTCCAAAATGAACTGAAGCAGCACAAGGATTCAAGAAGTGAAACAGAGACTTCAACTCTAAAAATCTAATAGACTGGAAAGAGAAGTTCTGACCCACTTCTCTGGGGAGATGAAATAGTGATGAGAAGAAACGATCTTGCAGTTTTGTGTCACATTTAACTTCCAAATTTTATCAGAATTATGAGATAGGTGTACATTTCACTTGGCCTATCCAAAGAGTGGACATGTTAGTGACAGGTTTAGACCAAATGACAAATCTGTCCTGACTTCTGTCATTTTCTCGCATATGCTGCCTCAGTCAATTTATCTACCTATCTGCTAAGTTCAGGGGTCTGCAGAATTGCACTTTAAAATCCCTCTGCACTTCTACACTTTTCACTACACTTTATTATGCATTCTGTTGCATTTTTCTTTGCCAAATGTATTACCATATGCCTCTTGGGACTGAATTCCATTAGCTAGTTTTCCATGCACGTGGCCAGCCTATTGATATTCACATGAAGTCTTCAATTTTTCACCAAAAAATACACTGTCAATACTCTTTGTGCTGACATTCATAATATACTATTAGTGCTTAAGACCTTGGGTTCTAAAGTAGAAGAATGATACATAGCTTGATTTGTATTTCTATATTCTGTGTTTACAAGGTGGGCGAAGACATAGTTTTAGTTTATTTTTTGAGTCTGTGAGTAATGAAAGAGAATATAGAAATTTGTTTGCATAAATTTTAACAAGTTGTTTAAGTCCTTGAGATGAACAGTTCAGTGCATTAGGAAAAAAAGCTAGAAACAGAAAATGCTTTGCTTAGCAACGTGACACTAGTAATGCAGAAAGTTAGAACAATTTGGAAGAAGAGACAGTGTGCAGGTTTCAGTTCAGAGAGAAAAAGTATCTGGAAGCATGAGTGACATCGAAAACAGCTAGGGCTGGAAAAAGAAGTCCTGAGTTTCCTTAAGAGCAAAATATCCAGAAATTGTGTGAGCCTGTGTCCGTGTATGCTAGACAGGGGAAGCTGATGTGTTGAGTTAGTAAGAAGTTTCACTACCTTGAAGATTTGCTGCAGACATGGGAAATTTTTGTTTAGGGGATTTCCTTATAATAAAGACCATGAAATGCTTTTCTTCTCCCCTGTAATTTATTGTTTTTGGAGGAAAAGGCTGAGGTAGAACAAGCAGACAATCTCAGAAATTAAATTGAGCGCCACAGGAGATCTGAACACTTCAGTAGATACAAAATTACTAGAACACGCAGCCTAGGTGGCCATTCTATAATATGTCCATGGAATTATATATCAGGACCCAATATCCTTTGTGTTCTGTATTTGTAACATTTCTTGGAGAAACTTCTCAGCTCAGGGTGTTCACATTGTAGAGAAACCCTGACATTTCCATAAAAGATGACATTGGCTTTTTGACCAGTTGCGAAACATCTTCAGAGAATCTTCCACAAGGTTCTGATGCTGTGGAAATATTTGTCTTTTCAGAAATCCCGAGATTATTGCCTGATTGATCAGTGTCCTACACTTTACAAGCCTCTTCTTAAATACATCATACACCACCTCCGATATGCTCACACTTGTTTGCCTTTTGAGTTATGAAATGCCCTGTATTCATTTTTCATATTGCCTATCTGTGTCAGTATTTGCCTGAGTTGGTGGTACATTCATTACAATGTTTCTCTTTATGTTGTCAGTTCCTGATCTGAAAATGCTGACATTACTTCTTTTTAACAATCTGCATCATTGCTTTTCCTTTTGTTATTGTGGAAATAAGGAGAATGGACAACATGTACCTTCTTCACTGTTTGCTTTTCCCAACTCATTTAGAGAACAGATGCTGACAGAAATCCATTTGAAGTGATTGGGGACCGCTTTGTGGAACACCTACGCTCGGTTCGCACTAAACAACCGCACCTCCCAGTTGCGAACCATTTCAACTCCCCCTCCCATTCCTCAGACGACATATCCATCCTGTGCCTCCTGCAGTGCCACAACAATGCCACCCGAAGGTTGCAGGAACAGCACCTCATATTTCGCTTGGGAACCCTGCAGCCCAATGGTATTAATGTGGACTTCACAAACTTCAAAATCTCCCCTCCCCCAACTGCATCCCAAAACCAGCCCAGCTTATCCTCACCTCCCTAACCTGCCCTTCCTCCCACCTAACCCCTCCTCCCACCTCAAGCCCTACACTCATCTCCTACCTACTAACGTCATCATGCCCCCTTGACCTGTCCGTCCTCCCTGGACTGACCCATCCCCTCCCTACCTCCCCACCGACACTCACCTTTACTGGCTCCACCCCCGCCTCTTTGACCTGTGTGTCTCCTCTCCACCTATCTTCTCCTTTATCCATCTTCTATCCGCCTCCCCCTCTCTCCCTATTTATTTCAGAATCCCCTTCCCCTCCCCTGTTTCTGAAGAAAGGTCCAGACCCGAAACATCAGCTTTCCTGCTCCTCTGATGCTGCTTGGCCTGCTGTGTTCATCCAGCTCTGCACCTTGTTATCTCAGATTCTACAGCATCGGCAGTTCCTACTATCTCTGGAAGATATGTTACCACTTTGTCATTACCAGTTTTACGCTATTGACAAACTAAAAATTAACCCCAAAATGAATTAATGCTTATAGTTGCATGCCTTAAAAAAATTTGCGACAGTTTGTTTCCTATGGTGAGTAGAATGGACCATAGACTGATCTAGCTGTGGAAAATATTTCAGATATTACTATTAAGAAGTAAGTATAACAGCTGATTTGAGTTGTGTAAAAATCCTGCTACGCAGTTAAACCCAGAGGTGGTTCCGCATTAAGTCAAGACAGATTTGGAATAGAAAATTTAGTTAAGTCTGGCTAGAGGTAGCTGACAGAGTTCCTCACCAATTCCAACCTTCACTGGTAAATTAATAAATTGATTCCTGAGTGATGCTCCTGTATGTTCCTTGCAGCCACATAAAATGAGCCAAGGCAAAGAAGGTTAATGCTGCTGTGACCTTAATGTGCCAAAGCAGTGGGATTTCTGAATAAGCTGGATATCAGTCCTGCACTATTGGGCCATTATCTTCATATCTCATAGGGGTCCATCAGAGATTCACAGCATAATTCAGTCTGCTGAAAGTTTTAATCTGCTCATGTATTCATTTTCTGCACAGATTTACTTGGATTATGGGAGGAAGTCTTTATTTCTGTTCACCCATTTCAGCTGGTGTGTTAAGGGAGAATGGATAGGCTCATTTATAGCTTAGCAGTCTTTCACAAGTTTCTACTCTGGATCCTTAGAGTTTCCAAGAAGTTGGGGCACACCATACTGCATAATGACCATCTGCCTTGGAGTATTCTGATGCAAGGATACATGAGGTGCTTTGGATTTATCCCAAATTTCTCCCAATTTCTGGTATCATGGTTAGGAGGCCATCTGCTAACAAACAACCTTTAACTTGGTGCAAGTAATTGCTACAACTAATGTACATAATTCCAGTCGGATCCTTAAGTTGCTGCCTACTACTCTAAAAACCAAACTGGAAACATTGTTATGGGATGCAGCACTCCCACAGAATGCAATGAATTAGGCACTGATTAGACTCAGAAGAATTCCAATAATAGTAGTAGAAACACCAGAATAGAATTGAATAGTGTAGAATAGTCATTTATTGTCACTTGTATTTTTACAAGACAAAAGTGAAAAATGTTTATGCCGCCATACCACAGTGCCTATATTAATAACAGAAGGCATAGATAAGAAAATAAAATTTAGAAAAAAATCCGTCTTAGTGGAATTCCCGGACCCTGGGTTCGGAAAATGACAGCACCGCTGCAAGACCACTATGCTGGGCCACTGGAATACCGGGCTGCAAAACTCCGCAGCGGCCACCCCAAGGAACAATCTCTTTGCCGATCCCGGAACGGAAGACATTACAACAGCCACCCAATGGGAAACCAGGCTGCTGGAAGCCAGGCCAAAACCACCCTAACGCCGGCCTCCACTAACGTAGCAGCTGCTACTGGGTCCCTGTGCTTGCCTTTCTGCCAGCTGCCTCCTGGAGACCACTTCCAGAGTCCTGCTCTGGAATCACCAGCTGCCTTGCCAGGTCCCGCTTCGGATTCACAAACCACTGTCACACTCTGGACAACAATGAAGCCAGCTTCTTGCCACCTTCTGCCAAAAAAATGAGCAAAAAAAAAAGAAATGAAGAGAAAAATGATATAAAAAGAAAGGAAGAGAGAAAAAAGAAAGGCAGATGGAGTGGATAAGCCCTGGGCACAGGAGCCTGGATACTGCCTACTCTGCCATCGCTATCTTGGAAAGAAGGTGGTAGCACACTGTTCTTTAGATTCCCTCACTATGGAAGGATTTATTTGCCTGCATTTTGTGGCAGATTTTGACAAAGATCTGGCAGTGATCATTGTCATTGCTAGCTCAGTTGGTTGGGCAGCTTGCAAGTGATGCCAATAGAATGGGTTCAATTCCTGAACCGATTGAGGTCACCATGAATGTCCCACCTTCTCACCCTCACCCCCTTCACCCGATGAATTGTGACAATCAGATTACACTCACCAACACTTGTCTCTCTCTCTCTCTAATGAGAGAGAGTACCCCAGTGGTCCTCTGGGATGATAGTGACATGATCTTTACCTGAGTTACGCTGAGCTCTGCCCAGTCTGATGGGTGTTGTCTAGCCATTGGGTGAGAATTGGTTGGACTTTGGCACAGGCTCTTAACAGAGATATAAGTGTCTTTTCTTTTTACCTCTTTTTAGTAATAGTTTATACATCTAAGAGTTAGTGTAACCTTCATATAGTTATTGTTACGTAAAAAAAAAAGCTTGTCATGAAAGGTAAGAGCCTTTTCTGCTGAGACTTATTTTGGGTTTATCTTGTGCTACGAATGCACAGTCCCTTAGCCTGGTATAGGAAGGAAGATTGATGGCAGCAATCCACCCCAATCATAAGCCATCAGTGATTGGCACTCAGGAATCCCAGTATTTCATGATATGGTAAGTAGCAGTGTGAATTCTATTTAGCTACCTCGTATGGTATGCTAGATTAGCAGATGCTGTTGTATAAAATACAGAAGAGACCAACAGTCAGAGGAACGCAGAACAAACTGACAAGAAGGAAGAAAAATGTTTTTGCAGACAAGCGGATTATCACTTTATGAGAATTGCCATTTTAAGAAGGGGTCTGCTAGTCAGTCAGTAGCTAAAAACATTTAAACAGATGTCAGTCAGCACAGCTTCATGGAAACAGTGGCAGCATCAGAGCTGTAATCGGAGTTGAAAAGGCAGCCAGACTTGAGGGGAAAAACAGAAAGAAGCCAGTGTGGGAGCAGACCTGATTTAGGATTCTGTCACAGAATGGATAAACATGGGCAGCTCCATAAGTAAGTTTGACATCTAATGGAACAAAAAGGTAAAAAAAATGTATCTAATGATGCAAAAAAAGACTGGTTAGGAAGGCTGGAAAGAGAAAAGAAGTACTTAACATTAGAAGGAGCAGTGTTGTAATTGAGAACAAATGCCATAAGAGTTGGTTGCAATATTTAAAATGAGGTGATAGGTTTATATTGAAGTCAGGAGTATTGGAAACAAAAGTGAAAACCATAATTCCATTTCAGAAGATGATTAAGACCAGAAAAATGAGGCAAAAATAACTTACTAAAAATTGGAATATGTTCTAATGTTGGAAGGAGTGCAAATACCTGCTTGTATTGGGTAGGGGTGGAGTTGGAAGAAAGGGATGAATGATCCCAGGAAAAAGGTGCGAGGCCACCATTTTGTTCAGTAAGATTGGAAGCTTGTACATTGACTCCTAAAAATGGGAAGGTTACATTGAAAAGTTTTCCAAAGTGTTTAAGAGAATTTACATCGTTTTAAATAATGGAAAGGATTTTAAAACTTTAGAAGGATATTGCTAGAGTACAAAAGTTTAAAATTCTAAGCAATTTTAAACAACTTTCGTGAGAAATGTTTTAAAAGTGTTTTAAATCACTCTAGAACAAGCTGTAAATATAATGTAAAGTGTTCCTACAAGAATTTTATACAGTTCAGTAGTATTCAGAATTAAGACTGATTTTAAAAAAAACTGCAAAGATGTCAACAAGCTTCACAATAATTTAAAACAAAACTATATTTTTAATTGCAAGAACAGAAACTTGTAGAACATCAAATTTCAGTTTCTTAAAAAATCTGACAGATTAAAAGTATGTTTGAAGTCAGAAGATTGACTGATTAACACATTAAGAAAAACAGAAAAAGACATGATACTTCCTAGCAGATTCAAAGCCAAAGATAATCCTAACAAAACTCAAGATTGTATATAATGGAGAAATCCATTCTTAAGAAACGCAATTGTTATTAATTAAAATCACAGCAAGTTAATTGTTATGATTGAGACTGGAGGAATTCACTATTGCTTTAATTTTCCTAATCTACGAGTTGCAAGTTTAATAGGATAAAATAGACTAAAATAGAAATGCTGTTCTCAGTTATTAAGTTGGCCAAATAAATACTTTATCAGGTTTTTAAATTAAAAATACATGAGTACATTTCTTAAGTGCAATTATTAATTTTTTAGAAAAATAAACTTATGCAATGAAGATATTTGGTTAACAAACACATCAGTTATATAGAATTATACATGCATATTCCTCTAAATATCCCCAACTCGCACTCTCGCACATGCACTTGCTCTCACACTCTCTCACTCTCACACACCGATGCCAACACTTACACTCACGATCACTCTCACTCTCACACTCACTCTCTTTTCAAGGAAAGAGGGAAAAATAGATTTCTTGGCTTGAGCTTGGCTTTCTGGGAAAAAAAAGACCTGTGAATTATTCTGAAAGACAGAAGTATAAAGTGTAAAATTGTGTGTTCCTCTGATGTTTTGACATGCATAGTTGACTTGGAGTCTTTCAAATTCAGATTGCTCAGAAAATGCAATATTTGAGGAGTTCCTCCAATTTCTTATATTGGAAAAAAACAAATGTTTACACCCTGAATTCAACAAGAGGTATTTCTTTTTATAAGAAACTGGGCAGCTCTTTCTTGCAGATTTCTTTACCCCCATGCGATCACTGTTAACACCAATCACATAGCAATAACAGAGCTAGCTGGAAAAGCTCAGCAGATCTGGTAGCATGTGTAGAGAGAAATCAGAGTTCATGTTTCAGGTCAAGTGACCCCTTCCTCAGAATATTAACTCTGATTTCTCTCCACACATGCTGTCAGACCTGCTGAGCCTTTCCAGCAATTTCTGTTTTTGTTTCTGATTTACAGCATCCGCAGTTCTTTCGGTTTTTGCTTCTAGGTATGTTTGTTTAAAAACAAAACTCCCAATGTTCACAATGACCTTATAATGACCTTTTTAAAAGTAATCTCTAGTGCCATAAAATGTGAAACAAATAATGTTTCCACTATCCTTCAAAACTTAAATCGGTCCAGACCCGAAACGTCAGCTTTCCTGCTTCTCTGATGCTGCCTGGCCTGCTGTGTTCATTCAGCTCTACACCTTGTTATCTCAGACTCCAGCATCGGCAGTTCCTACTATTTCTGACTGGAATAACATGATGGGTATAAGAGTCACATGAACCCAAGATCACTATTGAGGTCCTGTCTGGACAGACAGGAATGTTCCTTCCCAGTCGGGGAACACTTCAGTGGTCAAGGACATTCAGCCTCAGATCTTCGAGTAAGCATTCTCCAAGGTGGCCTTTGAGATACACAACGCAGAATCACCAAACAGAAACTGATAGCCAAGTTGAAGACGGTCTCAGTTGAGATCTTAGGTTCGTCTTGCACGACATATGACCCCTCCACATTGTTCTGTAAGATCTTCCTCACAGTCCTGTTTTGACAGCATCACCTTGATAAATTGTTATGATCTCTGTACCTTAATTAGTTTGTATGGTTTTGGATTACTTATAACTTTGGCTAGGTCCTCAGCATGTGACTCTTATACATATTATGTTATTCTAGTCATTTAATTTGTCTCCAGCACCACCTTATTTTTTTTTTGTAATTGTCTCTCTGCCTCATTTAATCAGATTGTAGGTCATCCCATCACTTGTTATTCAGCTGTTGACATTTTATTCACACTGTCTGACACTTTTGATTACCTGCAGACACGTATTATTCAACACTCCACTCACACCATTTGTGTGATCTTTTGATCTGTCTGCCCTTAATCACTCTGCCCTTGATCTCTCTGCCTATAAACTTTGTGTCTGTGTCCTTCCCTGTCACTTCATTTGATGAAGGGGCTATGCTGTGAAAGTTTGTGATCTCAAATAAACCTGTTGAACTATAATCTGGTGTTGTGTGATTTCTGGCTTTGTTCACCCCAGTCCAACATTGGCACCTCACATCATATATTTCTAATATTAGGGACTTTTGCAAAATATTACAATTGTGAGCCTCGTATCTCTGGCTGAGGGACAAATTGTAAAAAGGAAGGCATTGCAAGGCAAGGATGCCATGAATGTCCACTGTGGTCTGTCATTCAATGATTCCTGGCTGAAGTGAGAGGACCGACCCACTGCTCCTCCCCCACGATATTCCAACTTCGTCCTTTACGACATGAACATGTCTATGTCTAATTTGCTCTATATTTTTTGTGCTTTTCATATCTGGTTGGCTGCCAGTGAGAATCCTTGGCCTGCTGGGTGTCATTGCAGCAGCTCTGCACTGAGCACCACATTTAGGAATGCTGTAATCAATTGCACAATGAGAGAGGTGACTTGATCTCTCCGTGGGGATTTCTTTGAGATCTACAGCGTCTGCCCTTACTTTGTGGCTGAGCACAATATCCAGGCCTTCAAGTGGTTGATTTTCCATGTACTTTATCAATCCAACTTCACAGAATCACTAAATTATTATGGCGCAGAAGAAGCCATTCAGCCCATTGCATCTATACCAGTTCTATTATCTCATGTCAATATTTTACCTTATCCCTGCACATCCATTTCTATCCAAATAGCCATCTAATACCTTAATGCCTCAGTTAAATTTGCCTCTACCACATTTTCAGTCAGTGCATTCCATACCCTAACTGCTCACTGTGTGAAAAAGTTTTTTTTCTCCCATCACCTTTGTTTCTTTTGCACAACCATTTTAAATCTATGCTCTCTCATTCTGTTTTCTTTTATGAGTAGGAACAGTTTCTCCCTATCTACTCTTTCCAGCCCACTCCTGATTTTGAAGACTTCTATCAGATCTCCTCTCAGTGTTTTTCTTTCCAAGGAGAACAGTCCCAACTTTTTCAATCTATCCGCACAACCGAAGTTTCTTATTCCTCAAACGATTCTTGTAAATTTAAGAAATACTGGCATTGGCATTGCTTTGGAATGAATATTGGAGTGACAATAACCATTGTCACAATCGTTATCATTGGTCTAGGGCAGTTTAGCTAAATGTACTCTGGTTCAAATTGTCTTTATTATTTGTACTTTGAGATCATAATGGTTTCTTAACCCCAATAAGATTATCCGGTTGAGAAGTCAAAATTAGAGGAAGTTCTAATATCAAAAATCTTGGTTGAAGAAAATATGAGGCAGGTTTAATTCTAAGAGCTGACTTAATTGAAAGTTTGAAGGAATGGGGTTTAAGGGAAAAATGACATTTTCTTATTTAGTGCTTGTGGTCTAAAGATGAAAGGATGACAATATAACTTTTCTGAATTTGCAAGGGTTATACTTTGCCCTCTACAGACTTCCAATTACCTTTATATTCCTGAAAATCAGAATCTTCAAAATGGTGACATACATCATTTTTTCTCTGAAATTTCAGTTCAATCTCAATTTGTCAGCACAGGAGTGTAGCATACTGTATAGGTGGCAGGAGTCTTACTGCTAGAGTCAAAAACAGAGGGGAGACTGTTGACTACACTACACTGAGCACTAGGATCAAGGGGGTGCAACCAGGGCTGTTGTCCCCATTAAAAATAGTGGCTCACCCCAATCAGAGGTCCTGCAGCATAGCTGCTTCAGCAGTTTCACTGCTTGTGGTCGTCATAGGTGGGACAGCTTCTGCTGGATGAGGACACATCGGCAGTCAGCACCCTTAGTGAGTGGCAAATGAATTGGTAAGTGGTGATATGGGGGACCTGGTGATGTTTGGAAAGTCCGGATCTCAGTGATCAGGTAGTACTTTTGCTACTGGGGAATGTTGCTGAGCTATAGTAACCTCTCTGGGGAAGAGTGTCCAAAGACAGGTTCCCCCCACCCCACCAACCAAACTCCTGAAACTTACCGGGAATCATCAAGTTTCATGGGACAGATTCCTCATGTGGAAGCAGGCAAGCTAGCTGCTGGAAAAATGCCCATGGAAATAAAAATTGGCCCCTATTTGGCCATTTCAGTGGCTGAGTTGAGCTTGGGGTTGTTAGCTTGGTTGCTATCTTTTCTGCTGCTGGATACAAAAGGCTTGATGGTAAGATTGCAACAGACATGTCACCCAAAACTTTCCTGTGTCATTTTGCCATATTTTTTAACCTCTCAATTTGTCCTCAAAAGGCCCGTAAAGTTCAGTTTAAAGCTTTTAAGCTCCGGGTGTCAATAAAGTGTGTATGGTTAAATGTAGTGAACTCCCAGCATGCATCCCTGCTTAGAGAGATGTGCTGACTGAAGGAACAGTTGCGGAGGGCAGTGCCATGTATCTCATTCTCCATTTTCCAGGCTTTAAAAACAATGCTGTCCGTCAGCAAGGAGTAGAATTTTAGGGAGAATGTGGTTCTTTCTCACTAACAAACCAAGTCTGACTCTGACTAGCAAATCGCATACTGTAAATAAAAATCCTCTCAGCTGACAGCTTTTCTGGTCAGAAATGGTTATAGCATCCTCCCTCTATATTTGTCACAATTTCTGCCAGTGTCTATTTCAAATATCGCCATCTTATCTGACTTCTCTCGTACCTTAACACATGACAGTATCAAATGAGATTGGGATACTGAATATTAGCACTATGTCAGGATTAAATGACCTACCCCTTACTGAGGACGAACGGTCAGTCCTCAGTAAAGGGCTCACCTTTGTCCCCCTCCACCCACAGATCAACGAATACCGCTCACGCTTGGACATAGAGCAGTTTTTCCGCCGCCTCCGCCTCCACGCTTACTTCTTTAAC
>NC_063339.1:51180336-51229503 GCF_021869965.1 Rhincodon typus | reverse complement strand
GACCCCACCCCTGAGCACCAAACCATCATATCCCAAACCATCTACAAACTCATCACCTCAGGTGACCTCCCATCCACGGCCTCCAACCTCATCGTTCCCCAACCTCGCACTGCCCGCTTCTATCTCCTTCCCAAAATCCACAAACCTGAATGCCCTGGTCGACCCATTGTCTCCGCCTGCTCCTGCCCCACCGAACTGATCTCCAACTATCAAGACTCCATTTTCTCCCCCTTGGTCCAGGAACTCCCTACCTATGTCCGTGACACCACCCACGCCCTCCACCTCCTCCAGAACTTCCAATTCCCTGGTCCCCAACACCTCATCTTTACCATGGACGTCCAGTCCCTCTACACCTGCATTCCCCATGCAGATGGCCTTAAGGCCCTCCGCTTCTTCCTGTCCCGCAGGCCCGACCAGTCCCCCTCCACTGATACCCTCATCCGCTTAGCCGAACTCGTCCTCACACTCAACAACTTCTCTTTCAATTCCTCCCACTTCCTACAGACAAAGGGGGTAGCCATGGGTACCCGCATGGGCCCAAGCTACGCCTGCCTCTTTGTAGGTTACGTGGAACAATCCCTCTTCCGTACCTACACCGGCCCTAAACCCCACCTCTTCCTCCGTTACATTGATGACTGTATCGGCGCTGCCTCGTGCTCTCACGAGGAGCTCGAACAGTTCATCCACTTCACTAACACCTTCCACCCCAACCTTAAGTTTACCTGGACCATCTCTAACACCTCTCTCCCCTTCCTGGACCTCTCTGTCTCCATATCGGGCAACCACCTAGAAACCGATATTCATTTCAAGCCCACCGACTCCCACAGCTACCTAGAATACTCCTCCTCCCACCCACCTTCCTGCAAAAATGCTATCCCCTATTCCCAATTCCTTCGCCTCCGCCGCATCTGCTCCCAGGATGAGGCATTCCACTCCCGTACATCTCAGTTGTCCTCGTTTTTCAAGGACCGTAACTTCCCCTCCTCGGTGGTCGAGAACGCCCTCAACCGTGTCTCCCACATCTCCCGCACCTCATCCCTCACACCCCGTCCACGCAATAAGAACCAAAAAAGAATCCCCCTCGTCCTCACGTACCACCCCACCAACCTCTGGATCCAACGCATCATCCTCCGACACTTCCGCCATCTGCAATCCGACCCCACCACCAAAGACATCTTTCCCTCCCCACCCTTATCTGCTTTCCGGAGGGACAACTCTCTCCGTGACTCCCTTGTCCGCTCCACACACCCCTCCAGCTCCACCACACCCGGCACTTTTCCCTGCAACCGCAGGAAGTGCTACACCTGCCCCCGTACCTCCTCCCTCACCCCCATCCCAGGCCCCAAGAAGACTTTCCACATCAAGCAGATGTTCACCTGCACATCTGCCAATGTGGTATACTGCATCCGCTGTACCCGGTGTGGCTTCCTCTACATCGGGGAAACCAAGCGGAGGCTCGGGGACCGCTTTGCAGAACACCTACGCTCGGTTCGCAATAAACAACTGCACCTCCCAGTCGCGAACCATTTCAACTCCCCCTCCCATTCCTCAGACGACATGTCCATCCTGGGCCTCCTGCAGTGCCACAACGATGCCACCCGAAGGTTGCAGGAACAGCAACTCATATTCCGCTTGGGAACCCTGCAGCCCAATAGTATCAATGTGGATTTCACAAGTTTCAAAATCTCCCGTCCCCCTACCGCATCCCAAAACCAGTCCAGCTCGTCCCTGCCTCCCTAACCTGTTCTTCCTCCCACCTGTCCCCTCCTCCCACCTCAAGCCGCACCTCCATCTCCTACCGACCAACCTCATCCCGCCCCCTTGACCTGTCCGTCCTCCCTGGATTGACCTATCCCCTTCCTAACTCCCTACCTACACTCACCTTTACTGGCTCCATCCCCGCCTCTTCGACCTGTTTGTTTCCTCTCCACCTATCCTCTCCTCTATCCCTCTTCTATCCGCCTCCCACTCTGTCCCTATTTATTTCGGAACCCCCTTCCCCTCCCCCTTTTCTGATGAAGGGTCTAGGCCCGAAACGTCAGCCTCTCTGCTCCTATGATGCTGCTTGGCCTGCTGTGTTCATCCAGCCCTGCACCTTGTTGTCTCTAAATGGTTGCTAATTGGATTGCCTGTGAGACTCTGTTTATTAAAAGACAGATGGGCTAACTCGAGCATAAGATGGTCCATGAAATAAATGTAATGCTGGAAGATATTGGGATGTGATGCGTTCCACTGTTAGCAGTGCTGACTTGTCAATGGATGATATTGAGTAAAGTCAAATGCAACAAAATCTAAAGTGAATCTCTCTCTCTTCTCATGTAACATCCTTGTTGTCAGAAGGTTGCTAATCATGGTGCAATGATACCATAATGTAACAATGGGGCAAACGGAAAAGACAGGCCCTCACCCTCTTCTGGGATTGAGCCTACACTGTTGGTATTGTTAAGCATCACACTTTAACATAGAGAGCTAACTGGCCCCAGAAGATTGTAAATAAAAACTGAAAGAACTGCACATGCTGTAGATCAGAAACAAAAACAGCAGTTTCTGGAAAAGCGCAGCAGGTCTGGCATCTGTGAAGAGAAATCAGAGTTAACGTTTCGGGTCCATTGACCCTTCCTCAGAACTGATGGTCACTAGGAAAATGTTAGTTGAGATGCGGAAGATAGGGTAGGGGAGGGGGTCCGGAGTGAACGATTGGTGGGGATAGAGTCCAAAGAGAGAGAAGACAAGTTGGATAGACAAAGGAGTTGATAACGATCTGGCTGGGAGGGTGAATATCTTTAAATGGGGACTGTTAGTGGCTAACAATAGGTAGTGTGTAATGGTAGACTATGAGATAACAAGGCCTGGTATGTGGAGTAGGGGCCTGGGACATGGGAGAGTTTAGGTCCTAAATTTATTGAACTCAATGTTAAGTCCGGAGGGCTGTAGAGTCCCCAAGCGGAAAATAAAGTGTTATTCTTCCAACTTGCACTGAGCTTCACTGGAACACTGCAGCAAGGGAGCAAGGTGGTGTGTTAAAGTGGCAGGCAACGGTAGTTCAGGGTCTTTTTTGTGAGCAGAACGTAGATGTTCTGCAAAGCGGTCACCCAGTTATGCTTTGTTTCCCCAATGTAGAGGAGACCACAATGTGAGCAGCGAATGTAGTAGACTAGATTGTGGGAAGCGCAGGTAAAGTACTGCTTCACCTGGAAGGTATGTTTGGTGTTGGATACTGGGGAGGGAGGAGGTAAATGGGCAGGTGTTGCACCTTCGCCGGTTACAGGGGAAGATGTCTTAGGGCTGTCGGGGGTGTGTTGAGCGTGAAGGAAAAATGGACCAGGGTGTCCTGGAGGGAATGGTCCCTGCGGAAGGTGGACAAGGGAAGGGAGGGGAATACATGTCTGCTGGTGGCATCTTGCCAGAGGTAGCAGAACTGGCACCTGACGAACTTTTGCATGTGGATGCTGGTGGGATGGCAGATAAGGACAAGGGGAACCCTATCGCTGTTGCGGGAGGGAAGAGAGGGTGTGAAGGTGGAAATGCAGGAGATGGGTTGGACCTGGTTGAGGGCCTTGTTGACAATGGTGGTGGGGAATCCTCAGTTGAGGAAGAAGGTGGATGTTTCGGAGGCTCCCTTGTCGAAGTTGGCCTCATCGAAACGTATGCAGTGGAGACAGAGGAACTGAGAGAATGGAATGGAGTCTTTACAGGAAGCAAGGTGTAAGGATTTATAACTGGGCATAACTAGGGCCCATGTGGGTGTCCATGGCCACCCCTCTGACCTGAAGAAAATGAGTGAAGTTAAAAGAGAAGTTGTTGTGGGTGAGGACGAGATTGGCCAAGCAGAGGAGGGTGGTGGGTGGGTGGGGCTCAGGCGTCTGCTCCAGGAAGAAGCAGAGAGCCCTGACACCATCCTGATGGGGCGGCAGATGTGTAAATGGATTGCATGGTAAAGAGGGGGTGGCTGGACCCTGCAAACTGGAAAGTCTGAAACTGGCATAAAGCATCAGAGGAATCAGGGATGTACGTGGGCAGGAATTGGACCAGGGGAGAGAAGACTGAGTCAAGGCAGTTATTCCCGTCTCTTCATGGGGTACATTGAACATTTCTTGTTCTCGTCCTATTCTGGCTTCCACCCTCAACTCTTTCTCTGATAAATCGATGATATTATCAGCACTGTTTTCCTCTCTCATCCGGAATTGGAAAAGTTAATTGATTTTGCTTCCAATTTCCACCCTGCCCTCACTTTCACTTGGCCTATCTTTGCTTCCTCTATTCCCTTCCTCGACATCTCTGTTTCTATTTCTGGGGATAGACTGGCCACTAATATCCACCATAAACCCACTGACTCCCACATCTACCTGGACTATACATCCTCACACCTGCTTCCTATGAAGACTCCATCTCATTCTTCCAGTTCCTCTGTCTTTGTTGTAAAGGTTCCAATGAGGCCACTTTGACAAGGTAACCTCCGAAATGTCCACCTTCTTCCTCAACTGAGGATTCTCCAGCACCATTCTCGACAGGGCCCTCGACTAGGTGTAACATATTTCCTGCATTTCTGCCCCTCCCTTCCCTCCCGCAATAGCGATATAGGGTTCCCGTTATCCTCACCTACCATCCCACCAACATCCACATCCAGAAAATCATCAGACGGCATTTCCGCCATCTCCAGCAAGATGCCACCACCAGGCACATATTCCCCTCCTCTCCCTTGACTGCCTTATACAGGGACTGTTACCTCCGGGACACCCTGCTCCACTCTTCCTTCACTCCCAGCAAACCCCCACAGCCCCAGGGCAGCTTCCCCTGCAAGCACCGAAGGTGTAACACCTGTCCGTTTACCTCTTCCCTCCCCTGTATCCAAGGGCCCAAACATACCTTCCAGGTGAAGCAACACTTCACCTGCACTTCCCACAATCTAGTCTACTGCATTCGCTGCTCACAATGTGGTCTCCTCTACACTGGGGAAACAAAGCTTAGACTGTGTGACTGCTCTGTTGAACATCTACGTTCCTCTGCAAAAGAGAGCCTAAGCTACCTGTTGCCTGCCACTTTAACACACCACCCAGTCCCTGGCGAATATTTCTGTCTCAGGCTTGCTGCAGCATTCCAGTGAAGCTCAACACAAGCTGGAAGAACAACACGTCATTTTCTGCTTGGGGACCCTGCAGCCCTCTGGACTCAATATTGAGTTCATTAATTTTAGGGCCATGTCCTAGCCCCGTATCCTACACACCAGGCCTTGTTATCACGTAGCCTGCACTAGTTTGGAAATTCAAGACAAGTTTCAACTTCCTGCTAAATAAATGTATAGTTAACATATGCATTACTATTATGACCCGAGAGTGTAAAATTATCAGTTTCTTTGCTTTCTTCCTTTCTCATCTAGCTTTTCCCATGCTATATGCAGTTGACACATTGGCTGTTCATCCAATTTGACGGCTAGATGCCTCTGCAGCTAACTTGCCTCATTCCTCTGTGCTGGAGACCGGCAACAGTACACACTGGCTTGCCTGCACCAGTGGTTGTATTACAGGCATATATTAGAAGCTGCTGAGAAAACAATCAGAATATTTGTAAGTGGCCTTCTCAGCAGTATTTGGAAATGTTACATCTTGTTAATCAGAGCATTGACAGGTTGGATTCAATGTTAATAAAGCATAAGACAACCTTCCTGGGCCAACAAAAACAGCAGTTGCTGGATAAGGTCAGCAAGTCTGGCAGCATCTGTGAACAGAAAATCAGATTTAATGTTTCGGGTCCATTGACCCTTCCTCAGAACTGATAGTAGCTCAGAAAATGTTGGTTAAATGCAGAAAGTAGGGTTGGGGGAGGGTGTCAGGAGTAAATGAGAGGTGGGGATAGAGCCCAAAGGGAGAGGAACAGTTGGACAGACAATGGAGTTGATAATGCTCTGGCTGGGAGGAGGAAAAGCTGTTAATGGGGACTGTTAGTGGCTAGCAATAGGTAGTGTGTCACTATGACTAGTTAGGGAATAAAGACAAAAAAAAGCATATCTGTTACTCTTCAAAGCGTTAGTCTGGCTAAAGAATCAAGTATCCTGAAACAGGAACTATCATGAACCCTTTGCTTAGGGCATCATTCATCTCACTAACAAGGCTAGCCCCACAGTGCAGTATTTACATGTTTACTAATGCAGAGTGCCTCTATCATGGCAAACATGGAGGCAGAGGCTGAAATCCCTAAGACCTGCCTCTGAACACAGTCAGCACCGTTTTCTTTGGGTGGGAGGGAGTGGAGGTGGGTTGCAGAATCCCATCCATGGTTCATAGAGGCAGCTGCCCATATAAAACAACAGCTGCCTCCAATCACAGCTGACTTTTGTTAGCCACGAGTGAGAAGTATGATGTGAGTGGATCAGACCTGGATTAAACTTTGTCTATTCCTTTGGAGAGACGGAGTACCTGTTGGACAGATAAAGTATCCTTTTGGATTTGATTCTACAACACCTCTGGGGGAGGGGGAGGTCAGGCTTGCTTTGGGGATATGCATAAGAAGTACATCAATGCAAGTGTAGTAAGATGTAGTGGAGTCAGGTCTGCACTCAGTTAAAAGAAGATTAGCGACTTTTATTGAACATAATTATATATCCAAGGATGGTGAGAGAGGACATCTCTAGAACTCTACAGATTCAAATCCAGGTCCATATGATCTGACAGCACTATCACATAGCATTTACACACATGCTCTGTACCTACTCTTAGAGCAAAGGCAACTTGACCCTTTATTCCACTCAAGTTCTCCCTTTCCTTGGATGGTAAACACATAGGAGGAGTAGGAATGCAGTTTCTCAGGACAGCTCATTCCTGGATTGTGAGACTTATGAAAGCCTCAGCAGTGAAAACTAATAAAGGAAAATCTGACTAAAAAGGCATCCTCCAGTGCTCGAATCATCAGATCCTTGAAGGGGAAAGTGACAAATTGAAACCCTCACCCTTGCATCTGTCTGTGGAGCATTCTGAGCCAGGGATAAATCTAATGGATGAAAAGAAGAATGAAGGGCAGTCTGAAGACATTTCTGCAGATGAGGGAATGATATGCCTATTACTTTTAGGGTAAGAATTTCTTTCTCTGTAGGCATTGGTATCAGTGCCACAATTGCTTCAACAAGTGGCTTTTCCTCTGCAGACAAATCCCTAGAACCCCAGTGTCAGTTACTGACAACAAAATAAACCTTTACAGCAAGATTTCTAAGAAGGTCCTGCATAGCACTGTGGTCTGCAGGCTGGAGAGAAAATTGGACAATAACAGAAATTCAGATACATCTCTTGTTACTTCATCTTTATCTCAGTCAATTGTTTGAGTTAACTGGATGTTGATGTTCTGTATTTCCTTTTCTATTTATTCCTAATTTCTTCTTCAAAAGGCATTCATCATTCTGTAGTTGATCTCCAGTTAACAAAAGTAAAAGAGTATCCTTGTACTTTTAAAACCTATTTCAATTTGTTTTATATCTTCATGCACTGTTTATGATAAATAAACTGCCCAAAATTCTGTTAGTTCTGAGGAAGGGTCACTGGGCCCGAAATGTTAGCTCTTATTTCTCTCCATGGACGCTGCCGGACCTGCTGAACTTTTCCAGCAATTTCTGTTTTTGTTTCTGATTTACAGCATCCTCAGTTCTTTTGGTTTTTAAATAAACATTCAACTTTGAAGCAAACAACAGCCTTACAGACACATAAAAGTCATTGAAGAGTCAGACCTCTCTGCAGGGCCTACTTAATTTAATTAATGTTCTCTTTAAAAGAGTAGAAAGGAAGATAGATGGTAGCTGGCCCCAAGTAAAGCTGCCATTGATTGGCACCAGGAGCCCGATCTCATATGGTTGTGTGTAAGTGACGGTAACACATTATACATGGAGCTGCTCAGATTGTGCCAGAATTGAATGGAACTGACCATCTCAGCAGTGATTCTCTGTGTAATTTTACACTTTCTGCTTCAGCCTCTTCTCTGTTGGAGGTCACTTTGGCAAAGCAAGTCTGTTGTTGACCAGAGTTTACAGTAATAATTCCCTCCTTAATATAAAACAGAAACCTTCACCTTAAGGATTTGTTAACTATCTGCTAGAGGCATTAATAATCCAATCATGCGGACTAAGTGCCCAGAATAGTCGCTCGAGAGAGCAAGAAAGGCTGGCTGCAGACGCTATCACTTTCCCAGCAGGTTTCTGTCATTTTAACACCATCAGCTTAGGCACTCAGAATGGAAAATGTGCTGATGTCTAATGTACCACAAATAAAACAGGTGCAATTATTCTGTAAGCTTAACCTTTAAGGAATAATGTGGTCATTCAGTAAAAAAGGAGGCGATGACAAGCTATTTATTGGTTGTCAATTTTTAACCTATTTTGTTATAGCAAACTAAAAAATCTCAGTCATCCATACTTAGGCTATCTAGCTTATGATGATGAATTAACAATGGTCTGTTATTTTCACCTCTATTTATTTATCTCTTTAATCATGTACCTTAAAATTCTTTTTAGGGGATTGAATGTATAAGTGAATTGGAGCAGCGGTAATGTCAGCTTCAGGGCCTCCTGTTTGTTGTCCGAAAATGCAAACTCATCATTTTATCGAGCTAGGGATAGTAATATTTAATTAGCACTTTGTCAGCCCCTTGAAATCCTCTGACAGGTTGGATGTAAGGCCCACTTTATTGTTGGAGCAATATGCGAGCCTCATAAAAATGAGGTGTGATGAGTAGAGTTGATATAAGTGCCTCATTGTTTCCATGGCGTATAAATAGTGATGTCCAATCCATGGTCGAGTGCTCCTTGTAATATCTGGGACACTCCACAGGCATGAATACACCGGTATCCTAGTTTTCCATCCCTTTCTTCCCTTCACTTTATGTCCAGGCACAAAGCCAAGACGAATTAATTTAGTTTCATAGAACCTTAATGGAAAATTAGGACTGTGGTATATAAAGAATTGAGGCTTTTGGAAACAACAGTATTAAAAAAGAAACTACCTTCAAATTAGATTTGTTTCATTGCTGCAAGTGACTTGTTGAAGAGTCAACATTTTCTTTTGCACATGGCTCAAGTTCACTTTGAGTTTTTTAAACTCACATAAGATATGTGTCATAGTTTTAGTCTATCATCCTGCAGCTTTAGTGAATACTGTTTTGTTTGAGCAAAGACTCAGAAAATGAGCCTCTTTGGTCCCAATTTAATCTGAAGGTTTCTGAGCAGTGAGATAGAAGTGTAAGTGGTGTCATGGAATTACTTGGAAATTGGAATCCAATGGAGTGGGTTGGAATCTGTGGGGTTTGAATCAATTGAATCAATGAGGTTTGACATCTGTGCTTCATGTTTCTGTGCTGCACAGCAGGCATGGTGTGTGTCCATGTGACACACTCTTAAATAGATTTAATGGAGCGGTGCATTTGAGGAAATGAGTTATTGGAGTGAGCAGCCAGTGAATTGTGTTTCCAAACCTGCATATCTGGAAACTGACAGTGGGACTAGCACAATGGTTTGAAAAGTTGATCTACAAATTAAATAATTTTATGTTATCTATAAGAAGTATTGTCTGTTTTTCAAAACATAGCTTATGTCACAAGCAATTTGATTCATTCATATGCATTGTCACTTTCAAGTATCTTCTGTGGAAACTTTAAAGATGACTAATTCATTGAGGATGTCAAAATGCACAAAACAAAAAAGGGAAGCCTAGAAATCAGTCTTGGTGACTGCTACATTTCAAAATTTTTGATGATTTGTTCTATGTACAAAATATTAGATTATGTTCAAAACAAGACACATTTGTGCAGCTTTAAAGCAAAAGGCTAAGGTTTGCAGGCTTTAGAAAAGTTTATTTAAATCAAATGGGCAGTTTGTGGTTTTCCAAACAGGAAATCTATTCCCAACTCATTTGTCTCAACTTCAGTCCATTAGACAGGAGGCACCCAATTGTTTTAAAAGCAGCATTGAGATCTCTTTAAACCCAGTTCCTATGGGTGCAGGAGTGATGGAAGTCTATTGATAATCCTATTTGTGAATGAACCATGGAGCAGAGAGGAAGTCAAAGTCACAGATGGCCAGTAACACAAATCAAAGAGCCTTAAGACAATGTTTTCAACATGAGATTCTATGCTGTAGGGCTGGAACCAGAACTGGAATTTAATTTTACAGTTAGTCAATTTTTGACTAATTGAAAATGGCTGACTTCTGCTGTGAAAATGATAGTGAGGGTGTCAGTGTTCACTCCTTTTAAAAAAAAATTCATGGGATGGGGGTGTCACTGGCTGGGCCAGCCTTTATTGCCCATCCTTAATTGTCATTGGAACTGAATGACTTGCTAGAGTAAACTAGCCAGCAATGTAAAAACCAATAGTAAGAGCTTTTACAGATACCAAGAGTTGGGGTGATGTATTAGCATATGTAACAAATTTGGTAATAGATGGGAAACAGTAGGAATAAAAAAAGGCATTTTCAAGTTGACAGGCTGTAGCTAACTGCTTAAAGTACCCATGCTGGGACATCAGCTATTTTCAGTATAAATTAGTGACTTGGACTTTTAGATGGCAGTTAATCATCCATCACATTGTTGTAGGTGTGGAGTTACATGTAAACTAGATCAGGAAAGGACGACATTTTTCCTTCTGTGAAGGACATTAGTGAATCCTAATGGGGTGGGGGTGGGTTACGATAATTGGCAATGGTTACAGTTAGACTTGCTTTTAATTCCAGATTTAACTGATTCAAAGTTCAACATCTGCCTTGATGGGATTTGAACCCATGTTCCCTGGGACTCTGGATAATTAGTCCAGTGACAATATCACTGTGCTACTACCTCCCCTATGTACCCTGCATACACCTTTCAACTTGCCAAAGGGTCTGTTCCCTTTGCAACACCCTGGTTCACTCTTCAGTCACCCCCAATATCTCCTCCTTTCATACATCTATCCATTGCAAACATACAAGATATATTGCTTGTTCTTTTACCTACTCTCTTCTCACCATTCAAAGCCCCATGTGGCCCTGGCAAGAATAACAATGATTTACTTGCACTTCTTTCAATTTACTATACCATACACACAATGTGGTCTTCTCTTCACTAGTAGACCAAATGAGGATGGATAGACTGCTTTACAGAATTCCTGTTTTCAGTTCACAACCATGATCTTTAGATTCCTGTCACTTGTCATTTCAATTCTCCACCTTGCTCTGACTGTTCAATCTTCACCTGCACCAGTTTTTCAGGGAAGTTCACTGCAAGATCTAGGAGCAGCATCCCATCTTTCAACTTTTCACTCCACATCCTTCTGGACATAACTCAGAGATCAAGTATTTTAGATCATAACCATTCCTTCCATATTGTCTCATGATTTTTTTTTATTTGAAGGCTTTGTTTGGTCTTGTTTCTCTCTTTATTTCTTCATTTTGCATTTGGATAACTGCCATCCAACCATTCACACCTCATTTGGACAGATCCTTTGTATCTTTACCTATCCTACTCTTTGGCTTGTGTACAATGAAACCTTTTTGCCGTGTAACCTCTCCTTCCCTCTATCCCATCACAGACCTTCCCTGCTTTTTTCTCTCTCCCTCTTCCATTTGAACAAAATCTATTACATTTCTGTCTTTTGTCTGTTTTGATAAAGCATCATAGTCTGAAACATTATCTCTGTTTCTCTCCACCGATGCTGTCTGACATGCCAAGTATTTCAAGCATTTTCTGTTCTTGAAACAGTGCTCTCAGGTATGTATAAAAGGACTGAATACTAATAGTTAGCATGTAATATCTGCATGTAATATGTAATTGAAATTGGGAAGTTGCTATTTGAGATATCTGATTCCTCCATTTATCTGTGCTGAAGTGGTATTGTGTCATCTGACTCCTTAGAACATACAAAATAGGAGTAGGAGTAAGTCATGTGCTCCCTTGTACCTGCTTATTGCTCTCTGCAGAAGAATTTCTTTGTACTACCAATGTCACATGGACCACAAGAACTGAATCCTTCCCCGCCCACTCCAAATTCCTCTCCAACCTGGGGAAATGTCATTAACTCTGAGGCAGGGCAGGGAATTCTGCCTTCAGGACTCATACACTTGACTGCTGCAAACAATATCAATGTCACTAACTATAAACCTCCTGTAACTATTACATTCCATTTCACACCCACAACTTGAAGGGACCCTGGTATCATGGCATTATGATCAGATGGCTTATGTTCACTGATGGTCCTGCTCTTGCCAACACAAGTTTCAAGAACATAGAGGTTCTTGGAGAATTAAAAGAGAATTACAATCCTCTTGGAAGCTTCTCTATTGCGACCTTCTGGATCCCCAAAATGACCTCACACAGAGTTATACTCTCCTGTCCTTGACCAAGACCCAATCTAAGTAATTAGCTTAAGAAGATGTGACTGCCTTTGGGAACAAAGTGCCCAAAAATCTTTTTTTCTCTTTGAGCTGAGTTCATCATTGACCACGTGATCTGAATACTGAGTTAAATAAGTCAAATTTTGAGTGGTATGCGCTTGCTTGCTGGATGTGAAATAATGTAGCTGAGGGATTGCCATCTGTCCTTATCTAATAAAGTTTCAATTGCAGTTCTAGTCATCTTCCATAAACATGGGATCACTGGGCACCAATTTGTTATATGCTGGGAGATCCTAACACATACTCCATGAGCTAATGTGGGCATGTACCTGAATATGAAATATGGAGCATTGACCTGCGTCATTGATCAATAGAATACTTAAAATTTATAAGTGCAAAGGATTGTCATAAAACCCCTATTTCAATAAAGATTTTGAAACCATTTATTTCATTTTATATGGCCTGTGCATTAAAATAAAGGACAAAATGCAGAGAGATGGTGGAGGGTTAGCAGGGCTGTGTGTGGGCTCTTTGCTGGGGCTCATCCATTCCTAGCTGCTTTCTTTCTTTTTTCTTTTTACTTCTGTTCTTTTTCTTTTTCTTTCTCTCTTTTGGTTTTCTTTCCTTTGGCGTTTTAGCCAACAGCATCAGCAGGGGAGACAGAACAGGCCATGCGTGGAGTGGCAGCAGACTCCCGGTGATTGGAAATGGCAGCAGAGGCAACAAGGATGTTCTCCTGGCGTTCGGGGCCAGTGACGATGGCAGCAGCGACAAAGCTCCTCCAGCGATTGAGGTGGTGGTGGCAGCAGACTCTTCACAATGGCCTGACTGGCAAGGCAACATCACAGAGGAGGGCAGCTGGAGTGGACTGTTGCCGTGGCAATGGCCTGGCCTGGCAATGGAGTTGGGGGACTCCTGGTTGTGGGGTGAGTGTGGGTTCAGCATCAGACTCAGCAGTGACAGTGAGGTGGGCCCAGTGGCAAAGAGATGGCACCTACAGAGTTGCGACTCCTACATTGGTGGGTCCAGCGCAGGTGCCTGGCAGAGGCAGAATGGCAACGTAGGTGTTATGTCACTGGTGGGTTGACTCAGGACTCATGGTGGAGGTGGCGAATGACAATAAACTCTGTTTCAGTTATATCTTTTTACTCTTTTTAGGGTGGCACGATGGCTCAGTGATTAGCACTGCTGCCTCAGTGCCAGGGCCCTGGGTTCGATTCCGCCCTTGGGCGACTGTCTGTGTGGAGTTTGCACATTCTCCCCGTGTCTGCGTGGGTTTCTTCCGGGTGCTCCGGTTTCCTCCCACAGTCCGAAGATGTGCAGGCTAGGTGGATTGACAATGCTAAATTGCCCGTAGTGTTCAGGGATGTGTAGATTAGGTGGGTTATAGAGGGATGGTCTGGGTGGGATGCTTTGAGGTTTGGTGTGGACTTGTTGGGCCGAAGTGCCTGTTTCCACACTATAGGGATTCTGTGATTCTATGATTGATTCTTAGACTATTCAAAATGGTGCTGGATCGTGGCGACAGTTGAAACTTTACACTATATTTTACTGTGTTATTCACTGTAAATTGCAAGTGACAATAAATCATTCATTCAAAAAAAATGATATGCAAATGCAGTCAGGGTTCAGCCGTGTGCATTTTGACAGTAAGATCTAGGTTTTAATAACAAAATGATGCTATCACTGAGAAGAAGTTTAATGTAAGAGCACAATTTCTGTATTCAAGTCTTTCACAGCTCTTTCCAGCTTCAAAGCTTATAACATTATTTGAACTGTTGCTGCATTCTGACTTCCTCTGCTCAGACCATCATGTTGCAGTCAGCGGATTTGTTGTTGGAGACAAAATTAGTCTTTGTTATTATTACTTGTGTGCCTAAAGGCTTCAGAATGTCATGGTCAATTCATCTTTTGTCTATCTGTGCAAAGCTATTGGTTCTGCAGACTGAATAAGAACTATTAATACATCTGAAAGTTAGGGCGTAATCATGTTACATTCTAATTTGAGAGCTTTAGTGATACAAGGTACGTGGGCTAAAAATTCGATAATTGACTTGGGAATTGTGATATGTGATTAATATCTGTTTGTTGGAAGTATTACAGGCAGAATGCAAATTTTGTGCTGCCAGTTCATTTCTATGATATTGCTGCCCGGCACTAAACACACGGCTGAGTGACTGCACACTCAGAGGAGGCTCCAAGCTCTTATGAAGCCAGCACCAATTAAAGCTAACCCATACTTGGTAAAGGGGAAGTGAATACTGGCTGCAGCTGCTCAGTTTACTGGCTGGAGTGTTACGAAGTTGGGTAGAGTACTTGTGGATTGGAAGGCAGTGCGTTAGAATTTGGTGTTTGTAAAAATTTGGTGTTTGTAAAATGCTAGGCGGGGAAAGCAGTGTATGGTCCCTTTAAAAGGTGATGGGCTTTTCTACGCTTAGAGATTCACAAAAGATGTCTGTGGGCAGCAGTTTGTGGGTTTGCAGGTGCACAGAGCACCTGAATTGAAACATTTGTATCAAAAGACTGTATAGTTAGCAAGCCAAGCAGCAGTTTTGTTTTGTTATCAAAACAATAAGTTTTGAATTTAGCCAATTAATTTGAATCAGGCACTTAGGTACAAAAAACCAATTAAATTTAAATCTGATGGTTTTGACAACATAGGACCAATCCTATTGTAAGAAACATTGATACGTCATCTAGGGTATAATGGAAGGGGCAGTTGAGCAAAGACAGGAGAGCGAACTGCCATCTGCTGGAATTAACAGCTCTCAGGCCTTAAGAAAGAATCACTGGCTCTCATAGACTCCTGTAAGTCTTAGAGAAAACACCATCTAAATCAAAGATACCTACGGTACAACTAGTTAATATTCCTGAAAGAACATTTGACGGAAAAGGTGCTCCTGACAGAACTTGCAACGAAGGAGGCGTTCCTGACAGAATATTCGATGGAGAAGGCACAGAGCATTTGGGAAGCATGCAATCTGGCTGTAATTTTGAGAGACTAAATTCTTCTTTTCTTTAAATTTTATTTTATTTCAGTGGGACTTGTATTTATTGAAACAACATGCCATTAGAATCTTGTTTTATTTGGGAATAGTTAGTCTTTACTAGGGATTTATTCGATTTGTTAATAGGTCAGTTAATTTGTTCACTGTTAGAGATGGATAAATAAATTGTTACTTGTTGATTGCAAAGTGAGTATCAAGTATCCACTAGAATTTGCTGAGAGGCAGGTTACACCACTTTTCACACTCCTTTTACATTTTACAGGGCGAAGCACTCCCCTTTGGGTGATTCGGTGTTAGTTCTCGGGGTGGGGGGGGAGGGTTGGAGGGTGTCAACCTCTGCTTTGTAACAAGAGTCATATCAGGACAAGGAATAAACATGAATAATGATGTAGCAGGCCTCAGAGAGGGTACCTAGGTGCCAGAGGACTTCAAAATTGAGATTGAAAGGAGAAAGGTAATCTTTTTTGAAGGGCACCAGGAGAATCTCTGGATGGATATGAGAAAGGTAGCGAGAGCAGTTTCCACAGGAGACTGGCCTCGATTTCTCAGGTGCATTTTTGGAAGAAGTTCAAGTGGTCAAGGTCAGTAAATGCATCTACAAATGTGACAGCCTAAGTGTACCACTGACCATTCACACTGTTCAATGCAGCGTTGTTCGATTAAACTAATTAGTGGGGTGGTGGTTAGGTTTGATTGAAGGGATGTTCAGAAAAAAAGAGAGCAGAGGCGCAGGGTAGTGAAGAAATAATAATAGTCAAAATGTGACATGAAGTGTAATCTACAACATGCTATTGAAAGGTACTTTTAAAAATTAATTATTGCCTTGACAAAAGACTTGCATTTGTATAACACCTTTCATGACATCATCATTGCAAATTGTTTTACAACTAATGTAGCACTTCTGAAGTTGCTGTCCTACTATAGGAGACATAGCAATATATTTGCACACAAACAAATAAATTCCCACAAACAACAATGTGATACAGTTTTGGTAAAGATCTGTAGCTCGAGTTGTAGGTAAGGTTGTTGAATTGCTCGCTGAGCTGGCTTGTTCTCATTCAGACATTTTGTCACCATGCTAGGTGACATCATCACTGGAGCCTGCAATGTTATTCTACTCCACTTAGAATTTATACTGTCTGGTCCGTTATGGTGAGTAGTGTCATTTCCAGTTTTGATCTGTATGGGTTTGTATATGGGGTCCAATTTTATATGTTTGTTGATTGCATTATGGATGGAGAACTGTGCCTCTAGGAATTCCCATGAGTGTCTGTTTGGCTTGGGCTGCTATGGTTACCTTGTCCCAGTTAAACTGATGGCCTTCATTGTCTGAGTGTACAGATGTTAAGGAGAGTTTGTCGTGCCGTTTTGCTGCTAGCTGCTGTTTGTGTATTCTGATGGCTAGTTTCCTTCCTGTCTGTCCGATGTAATGTTTATGGCAGATATTGCATGGTATTTTGTAAACCACGTTGGTTCTGCATGTCGAGGGAATGGGGTCTTTAATCCTCACAAGGACCGGATGGTATAAATTCCAAGTGGAGTAGAACAACATCGCTGAACAAGAACAAGCCAGCTTGGTGAGCAAGTCAACAAGCTCAACAATGTGATAACACCACATAATTTGATTTAGTGATATTTGAGTGCTGGCCAGGTATTTGATTGAGCAGAAAAGTATTTAGCATTAGCAGTATTATTAATTTAGCAATTAAAGTGTTTCTAGGACTGATATACGAAGAGAGAATAGTGATTTGGACTATGTTCACTAGAGTTTAGCGGAATGGTGGTGGGGGGTGCGGGCACGAATCTCATAGAAACCTATAATATTCTAACAGGCTAAACACAAGTAGCATGTTCCTGATGGTGGGAGAGTCCAGAACAAGGGATCTCTGTCTAAAGATATGGCGTAGGCCATTTAGGACTGAAAAGAGAAGTTTATTCATCCAGACAGTGGTGAATCTGTGGAATTCTCTTCCACAGAAAGTGATTGAGGCTGAAGTATTGAATGTTTTAAGGAAGATATTGTTCTTAAGGCTAAAGGGATCAAAGTGTATGGGAAGAAAGGAGGAACGAGGTATGGAGTTGGATGAGCCATGATCATATTGAATGGCAGAGCAGTCTCGAAGAGCCTAATCCTGTTACTATTTTCCATATCTCTATGTTTCTATGTTTGATAATTGGACAGATTTGTGGAATACACTGCATATTTGTGAAAAATGTTTATGGAGAGCTTGTCAAAATAACATGCATGTGTGTTTACATGACCCACCTCCTACCTGGCAGTGCCAATCTACAGGGTGGAATTTTCTGGTCTCTTTGAGAATGGAATTGGAGATGACAGTGGGTCTCAGGAGTAAAATTGGGATGAAAGATGTCAAATTTGAAATTTCCCTGGTTTCCCAATGGCTGTCAGCATAGTGGGAGGACTTTACACATCGACATGATGGAAAGGTATTTCAACCCATAGTTAGACCCATGAAATGTAGGTTTTCTTTGGGGAGAAGGGTTGAATTTACCAATGCTGCATGGGAACCTAGGAGCTTTCAAGCCTTGTTCAATAAAATAAGTGGGAGTTGAGGACTGGCTCTCTTCAACAGCCAAGGGGAGACATGGTGCTCTGTGCCAGGGAAAGTGGAGGAGTGCAGCTCTGACAAATTAAGGTAAGGGGCAGGTAGGCTAATATGCCAGCATATCAGGGCTATGAGAGAGTGCAGTCCAGTGCGTAGTGCTTGAATAGGAGAAATAATGAGAATGATATGCTACTTCTAAAAGTAACCATTATAGTTAGGCCAGTTGCCCCAGGCCTCCTTCGCATAGATGTCAGGGACTCTAGTTAGGAGGATGAGTAACAGAGAGGGACTGACATTGGGAGGTCAGCAACCTCTGAGATAACAAGAGGGTTGGCCTTGGGCAGTTTCACAGAAGAAGGGGACAGAGAAGACCATGAATAACGTTCTGGATGTGGAAGATGCTACATCACAGAGAGGGTTCACTTTTGGCTGAGACTTAGAGAGCCACAGGCATTCACATGGCAGTTCACAATGGTGAGAGAGTCCAGAGCCAGGGGTCAATGTCTAAGGAAGTTTACATCACTCCAGAGAGACCGTTGCTGAATTTTGCCTGCGCGCGCGTGTGTGTCTGTGTGTGTGTCTGTGTGTGTCTGTGTGTGTACTGGTCCACCTAGTCAAGCTGAGAGCCATTGGGTTCAGGGCTATTGCTGGGCTCCCCAGCTGCAGGGGTGATTGACTAAACACAAGTGATCATTGAAAGTCCCACTACCTAGATTTCAGCAGGAGGGCTTCCATTCACTTAATGTATTCCTGGTCTGTGACCACGATGGAAGGATCCTTCAGGTGTGTGCACCATTCCTAAGAAGCAGCCAGGAAATCCACATTTTCAGCAGTCCCAGCTGCTTTTCCAGCACCCACTAGCACGCGTTCAGGTATGGATACTAGGACACAACAGTTCCCCATTACTTTTTATATTCTGTCAAATCATCTGACCGAGTACTCATTTTTGTGCAGTTCTAATACACTGATGCTTCTCACTATCCTCACAGACTCTTAGATTTACACTGATAAAACATTATCTTTCTGCAGTCCTGATTCAACTCCTTCATTTAGCGTTTAAATGCTCAATGCCCAGTTGCACTTTGCACAGCATCAAGGGTGAAGCCTTGACCGTACCAGGTATGGACTGTTGTAAGAAATCTCTTGAGGGAGCCTGGGTAGGACTGGACTCCCAAAAACAGCAGCAAGAATCAAAAGGAAATGCAGTAATAACACATTAATCCTTTATTAACGGCAGAATAAATGCAAGCTTTAAGATCTGTATACACCAATCCTAAACGCAGATCGCTGTTCTTAAATTTCTTTCACATGCTCCTATGTGTTGTTAAATGTACCCAAATGCCCTTGCTGCCTACTTGGGATGACCTTACTGGTTGTATTCTGGCTGCTCGAGACCAGGAGGGTCCTGGCATTCTGAGGGTCTTCTGTGAAGCTGCAGAATCTTCCTTTGTAATACAGATACTGGAGGTGCTGGAACAAAAACAAAGTTGCTGGAAAAGCTCAGCAGGCCTGACAGCATCTGTGAAGGAGAAAACAGAGTTAACGTTTCAGGTCCGGTGACCCTTCCTCAGAGCCCTGGACTCGAAACATTAACTCTGATTTTTCCTTCACAGATGCTGCCAGACCTGCTGAGCTTTACCAGCAATTTTGTTTTTTTTTCCTGATTTACAGCATCTGCCGATCTTTTGATTTTTATTTACTGGAGGTGCTGGGATCACTGACAGAGAGGCTGAAAAGCTGCTATCTGCAACAAGAGTGTCCTAAGTTACCAGATGCATGTGGCAGCCGTTCCTCCTCCCTTGTCAGGTGCCGGTTTGACTATTTACTTTTATAGGCCCAGAATGAATTTTGAGTAAGTTGCTGATGCTGAGGAACAGTCAGTTAATTATCTATTAGAAGGTATTTCATTTTCTCCTTTCATTAGATAAAATGGCATTTTCAATTGTGTTAATATACATTAATACTGAGATGCATCACTTTCACTTAAAACAGGCTGACAAATGACATCTTTTGTTTCAATTGCCCCAACTACTGTAACATTGACCAATAGTGTTATTGGTCATCAGCATAAAACATACCTGTTCTGCTTTTGTTGCTGTATGATTGCTGTGTTGACATTGCAAACTGTGATTTCTGATTCCTTGTGCATGGAATTATAATACAATTTCAAAGGAGTAAGCAATTCATTAATTACTATTGGAGAATTGTAAAATACTTTAATCCTCTGTGTGAGCTTTTAGCTAAATCTACATCTCTCTGGAGAATGGAAGAGAGGTACTCATTTCAATCTATTGAAAACTTTCTCTGTATCTGTGGGAATGCTTGGATCTCTCAACAAATTGTTTTATTAACAGAGTGTAAAGTCATCTATGGGTTGCAGAAAAATTATTTCCAGAAGCTCAAATTGATCTATGATGACTGTGATCCATAATGTCTCTGCTGGTTACTAAACCTTTGCCCGCATCTCTTGGTTTGTGTAGAAGCAGATAATTAGATTCCATATTTAGTAAAGACGCTTCACTGGTTTTAATAGTCGCAAAAGCATTCAGTGTCCTTTTTTATTTTACTTGCTTACAAGTGTTTGATCACACTATCTATTATGTCCTTTAAAATTCTACTGGTAGATCATCTCTTTCAGGGACTTCTCTCTGTATCACGGTCTGAACCATTTTATTGATTACTCGTAAGTCAATGGGTTTACCTAGCTGATCCCTGAAATTCTTTAATCATATTTTTGTGAGGTTAGGGTTCATAAATTACTGGATGTTCATTCCTGTCTGCAGATTACATTCTGAGCTTTATGGGTATTTTATATTTGCCATTGATCCCTGTATGGTTGTAAGTGATCTACTCTCATTTATTCATTTCTGCAACTATGCCACTTCCATTCTCTTCAGCTCCCAAGTCAGTAGCTTGCCTTCTTCATAAAACTGGAATTTGGTGCTTCAGTACAGGTAAGCTTTTATATGTGTCTCAGCTGTTGGAGCTCCCTCCATGTTTCCTGTCAAGTTGCTTTGATCTGATTTTCCCAGGCATTCTATTTCCAAATTTGGAAGATTTGAAAGATAATCACCCCAGTTGGACCACATGCTGCACCATCCATATTAATATAGATTATTAATTTATCAGTTCTTTTAATGTAATGTGCCAGTTGAAAGGTTGGTTGTTGATTTTAATGTAAATTTTCTTGGCTTGCTCATGATAGGCAATTAAATATTCATTCTAACATTGCACACAGCAAATTTCAATTCCAGGAATACAAGATTTTTTTTTTCCACAAGTGTTACTAAGATGCAAATGAAAGCGGTTGCATGATATAGTCCTATCACTTGTGTTTAATTATAACATACCAGTTATATTTTGGTAGCTGTATTGTAAGCCTTCTCTCATTTGAGATAAAAAGAAGTGTAGTTAGGATTTCTTGTCCCAGTTCATTTAACTTGGTCTGGAATGTTGGGGGATGTGGGTGGAAGACGTGAGAGTGGTAGTACATACAAGTAAAATACAATAGAATTTAACAAAAATCAATCTTAACCTTAGGCCTGATGGACAAGTCAGGCCTTATTTGATGCCTTCTGTCTCTTAATAGAAGTCAGTAGCTAATGGTCCCCAAGGAAATTGAGGCAAGAAGCTTGAAACCCCTTTCCCACATTACTTGAACCACTCTAATAATCTGGAAGGTGCTACAACCTCAAGTGGTTCATTGTTCTTTTGTTAATCTTTTGCAATTCTAGGCCAACTCCATACATATGAGCCCAGTTTTCCACTCATTTGTTTTGACCTTTGCACCTTTTTAAATGAGGGCAATGAGCAAGAAAATGGTCTAAATAGAAACTGCTTTCACACAGTATCCGTGATCAGGTTATTTGTCAACTCTCACTCATGTTTACAGATGAAAACCAATCTCTAGGGTGAGATAGCGGATGGCTAATCGTTCTCCTGGAGCTATACTACATCTCAATTCCTTCTGATTAAGAACAGTGAAAAATGCAATTTTTTTTCATCTGAAGAAGAAAATTCAATTATTGTCCAAACAAAAAAAAATCATTGTTAAATGTATTTTACCTTGACCACAATGCTTTCTTTATTATATTGCTTGTTCAAAGTTGTGTAAACAATGATGATCAAACCTCCTTAGGCAATACTTACTTAAAATGTGACAGGTCTAGCTTTTATCGAATGTTGCAACGGAATGATGTTAATACAGTGGCTGGAATTTTATGAAGAAAACAGGGACTTGAGCCAGCAGGTGGAGAGCTGGCTGGAGTAGTATATTGCTTCATTTAAGGAAGTCCTACTGCACACTATTCCAATTAGGCACTTGGCAGGCCAATGATGGATCATCCCCCTGGATCAGGGACCTCAGAGATGGATGTCCCACAGGCTGAGAGCTGCCAGCCAATCAGGGGTCAGCAGCTCCATTGAATGGCAGTGCCACTTAGAGCCAGTGTCTGCTGTTGGTATGACATCCACCCAAGGCCTGGAATCATCACTGGATCCAAGGCCAAAGGTGAGCATGGCAGAAGGATGTGCACAGGATTGGGTCTGGAACAAGGCCTGTGCAGAAGCTCTAAGTGAGATGCTTCCCAACCCCCTAGCTTTGTGAGACTAGGCCCATTGATCAGGCACTGAATGCCTTTCAATGAGAGAACCCCGATGGCAACCCATAAGCAATCCACACAGGTTTGCTTGTCATCGCATCTTTCAAGAAAATCTTGACATAAGTTACTGAATTTGATTATTTGAAACCAAATGTGTAATTTGGAATGAGGCTTAGTCACAGACTGAGTGATAATCCATAGCAGAGATATGTTCAAAAACAAGCAAAGCTTGCTACATTTTAGGAAGCGAACAGGACCATTTGGAAGTGACCAAATTTGTTAAAGTTGTGGAAACATGCATTTGGCATCAAATGCAGCTTCCAACATCTTATGATATAAACAAATCTTCCTGCATATATTTTATATTTTTGCCAAATCTGGAGGGGTGAACAAATTCCTCTTTTCATTCCTGAGATTGGTTAAAACAGAGCTTGAATTTTTAATAAGCTGAATTTATTAATTCAAACTTGTACTTGACTGTCTATAAAGTTATGTGAAGTAGTAAGCCAGACAGCTCTCATGAATTAACAAAAATAAGCAGCTGAATCTTATGTTTATTTGATGAAGTTTGAGTTGTATCTGCACAAATGAACCCCTCAAAATCGTAGTAGTGACAGCTTTTGGCTCTGGCTTCAGCATGAACTTGCTAAGAGGCATACCTTGGAATGGATGCTGCAAGCATGGAGGTAGACTCTAAATGCTGAGTGTTGAGAGTGCAAGCGAATAGCCCTGAGTTGCAGCCTGGTCTGATCCATGAGCTGGGTGCCTGTCGCTGCATACAAACTGACCCTGCTGCAGCCTTTCTGTGCTAGTAGCTGGTCCACCCTGCAATGCAACTGACTGACAATTAAAACTTGGTTGTCAACACAATTCTTTGTGGACTCAGGGCTATGTAACAAATGTTGTCCAATTACAGAACCATATTTAATTTTGCAAGTGCGGCTTGATTGATTACAATCTGTATCTTTGCTTGTTCTGAACAGCTGAAAGGAGTTGCTGTCTGATATGAACCACCAGTCTGTGACATACGGCTTGCATATCTATCATTGTAATGGCATTCAGATTCATAAACCATATTAATAATTTCAGTTCAGTTCTGAGGAAGGGTCACCGGACCCAAAACGTTAACTCTATTTTCTGCTTCACAGATGCTGCCAGACCTGCTGAACTTTTCCAGCAACTTTGTTTTTGTTAGTAATTTCTGTAATTGGCAGAATGCCTTTTTGTTGCAATAGTCATATCCCGTTAGTGTTGGTGCCGCTAGTGTTAATACTATACAATTATAGCATGAAACAGCTAATTTCAACTGTTTCTCAAACTTTTGAGGTACCTTTCACTTCCAGTGACATTGGAGGTTAGTGGGCTTTGTACAGGAGCATATGTATACACTATGATTTTATGCAACACATAGAGAGAACTAATCTGAACATGGTGTCTATTATCCTGAAGGATGGCTTTGATATGGCAGCATCAGGTTTGCATGTTGAACAAACGGCTCAGGTCCTGTTTACCAGATTGGCCATATCAACAATCTTATAGTGTGTAGAACTGTAGGAATTCCAACATGTACACTGACTGGTGAATGTAGGTTTGCCAAGGACTGTATTGAGAATGAGAGATAGTAGGAACTGCAGATGCTGGAGAATCCGAGACAACAAGGTGCAGAGCTGGATGAACACAGCAGGCCAAGCAGCATGATAGGAGCAGAAAGGCTGACATTTCGGGCCTAGACCCTTCATCAGAAATGGGGGAGGGGAAGGGGGTTCTGAAATAAATAGGGAGAGAGGAGAGGATAGGTGGAGAGGAAACCTCCCCCTCTCTCCCTATTTATTTCAGGGTCTAGGCCCGAAACATCAGCCTTTCTGCTCCTATAATGCTGCTTGGCCTGCTGTGTTCATCCAGCTCTGCACCTTGTTGTCACTGTATTGAGAATGCCTTGGCTGAATTCTCAACTAGACACGCAGTTAACTGTCAGTCATCATTAAGTAGTGCATTCGCCATGGCAACACCTCTACCAATCAGACTCTATTTCCCAACCAATCAGCAATCTCTTCTCATAAAGTATAAATGTTATTTTTCCTTTACTTTGGTATTTCTTGTGAACTGACCGGATGAGAGCAAGGGATAAGACTTCAACAAAATATGTCTTTTTTCAGTAATGCTTACGTCCTGTGATACCAAACTCCATTAATAACCAGCTCATCTTCAATTACAGACTATGGATTGTGAAAGTGCGCGTAACACATGAAAGCAGCTGTCATGATGTTTTTATCCTAAAACACTGAACCAACCTCCTTCTTAGTATTTATATTTATACAAGCAGTTTCACCCATAACAAAAAAAGTCTTAACACAGTGCGATCTTCAGAAAAAGTTGTTTACAAATCTTCCATTTATAAAAAAAAGCCAATTCAATAATTACAAATTACTTTGAAATGCATCATTAAAACACTTATCTATATAGGACAATGATAATATTGATGTATGGCCTTTCTTCCTTCCAATGATAAAGGGCATTTTTCATGAAAATAATTACACTTTAATAAATGAGCTTGCTGATCTCTTTATTTTTCTTCGAGCTACACCAATCTTAGACTTTGCTAACCAGACAAAATTACACACAGCATATAGAACAAATTGTAAAACATTGAGTAGACATCTGCTGATAACTCAAAATACGTTTCCATCGTACTTAACTGGAGAATTGCTAGTTCTCTCTTTTAGGCTCTTTGTAGCTTGAGTATTTTATTATGTTGCTAAATAGTGAGTTACCAATGCTAACTGCTGTCAAATGTGTGGAAAATACCTAAATGAATTACACACTGATAATTTATGTGATGGAGCATGAGGTATGGGCATGGATTGCTTTTTGAGAACTTACATTGCGAACAGTATGCTACACAATACATGATTGTACAATAGAATTCTCAATGACACCCACGTGCACAGCAGAACATTCTCTTTGTCTATATCTTTCTACAAAGTCGTAGAGTCATAGAGTTTTTACAGAGCATGGAAAGAGGCTCTTCGGCCCATTGTATTTTTTTCTATTTATTTGTGGGACATGGGTGTCGCTGGCTGGCCAGCACTTATTGCCATCCCTAGTTGCCCTTGAGAAGGTGGTGGTGAGCAGCTGCCTTCTTGAACCGCTGCAGTCCACCTGCTGTGGGTTGACCCACAATGCCATTAGGGGGGGATTTCCAGGATTTTGACCCAACGACAGTGAGGGAACAGCGGTATATTTCCAAGTCAGGATGGTGAGTGGCTTGGAGGGGAACTTGAAGATGGTGGTGTTCCCATATGTCTGCTGCCCTTGTCCTTCTGGATGGAAGTGGTCATGGGTTTGGAAGGTGCTGTCTGAGGATCTTTGGTGAATTTCTGCAGTGCATCTTGTAGACAGTACACTCTGCTGCTACTGATCGTCGGTGGTGGAGGGAATGAATGCTTGTAGATGTAGTGCCAATCAAGGGGACTGCTTTGTCCTGGATGGTATCAAGCTTCTTGAGTGTTGTTGGGGCTGCACTCATCCAGGCAAGTGGGGAGTATTCCATCACACTTCTGACTTGTGCCTTGTGGATGGCATACAGGCTTTGAGGAGTCAGGAGGTGAGTTACTCGCCATAGTATTCCTAGCTTCTGGCCTGCTCTTGTAGCCACTGTGTTTGTGTTGTGAGTCCAGTTGAGTTTCTGGTCAATGATAACACCCAGGATGTTGATAGTGGGGAATTCAGTGATGGTAACACTGTTGAATGCCAAGGGGTGATGGTTAGATTGTCTCTTATTGGTGATGGTCATAGTCTGGCATTTGTGTGATGCAAATGTTACTTGCCACTTGTCAGCCCAAGTCTGGGTATTATCCAGATCCTATTGCATTTGAACATAGACTGCTTCAGTATCTGAGGAGTCACGAATGGTGATGAACAATGTGCAATCATCGGCAAACATCCCCACTTCTGACATTATGATGGAGGGAAGGTCATTGATGAAGGAGCTGAAGATGGTTGGGCATATGACACTACCCTGAGGAACTCCTGCAGAGATGTCCTGGAGCTGAGATGGTTCCTATGTGTTAGGTATGACTCCAACCACCGGAGAGTTTGCCCCTAATACCCATTGGTTCCAGTTTTGCACATTGGGTCAAATACAGCCTTGATGTCAAGGGCTGTCATTCTCACCTTACCTCTGGAATTCAGTTCCATTGTCCATGTTTGAACCAAGGCTGTAATGGGGACAGGAGCTGAGTGGCCCTGGTGGAACCCAAACTGGGCGTCACTGAGCAGGGTATTTCTGAGCAGGTGCTGCTGGATAGCACTGTTGATGACCCCTTCCATTACTTTAATGATGCTTGAGAGGAAACTGATGGGGTGGTAATTGGCCGGGCTGGATTTGTCCTGCTTTTTCTGTACAGGACATGTTTGGGCAATTTTCCACATTGCTGGGTAGATGCCAGTGTTGTAACTGTACTGGAACAACTTGGGTGGAGGAGTGGAAAGTTCTGGAGCACAAGTCTTCAGAACTATTGCCGGAATGTTGTCAGGGTCTTTGCAGTATCCAGTGTCTCCAACCGTTTCTTAGACATAGACATAGACATAGAATTCCTACAGTGTGGAAACAGGCCCTTTGGCCCAACAAATCCACACCGACCCTTGAACCATCCCACCCAGACCCATCCCCTTATAACCCACCTCAGCTACACACATCCCTGAATACTACAGGCAATTTACCATGGCCAATCCACCTAACCTGCACATTTTTAGACTGTGGGAGGAAACCGGAGTGTCCAGAGGAAACCCACGCAGACACGGGGAGAATGTGCAAACTCCACACAGGCAGTTGCCTGAGGGTGGAATTGAACCCGGGTTCCTGGCGCTGTGAGGCAGCAGTGCTAACCACTGAGCCACCATGCTGCTCTTGATATCCTGTGGAGCGAATCAAATTGGCTGAAGACTGGTATCTGTAATGCTGGGGACTACTGGAAGAGGCCGAGATGGATCACCCATTTGGCATTTCTGGCTGAAGATTGCTGCGAATGCTTCAGGCTTATCTTTTGCGCTGATGTGCTGGGCTTTTCTATCATTGAGGATGGGGATATTTGCGGAGCCTCCTCCTCCAGTGAGTTGTTTAATTGTCTACCACCATTCACGACTGGATGTGGCAGGACTGCAGAGCTTAGATCTGATCCATTGGTTGTGGGATCACTTAGCTCTGTCTATTACTTGCTGCTTTTACTCCTTGTCATGGAAGTAGTCCTGTTTGGTAGCTTCACCAGGTTGATACCTCATCTTCATGTATGCCGGTGCTGCTCCTGACATGCCCTCCTGCACTCTCCATTGGACCAGGGTTGGTCCCCTGGCTTGATGGTAATGTTTGAGTGGGGGACATGCTGGGCCACGAGGTTATAAATTGTGCTGGAGTACAATTCTGCTGCTGTTGATGACCCACAGCACCTATGGATGCCCAGTCTTGAGTTGCTAGATCTGTGTGAAGTCTGTCCCATTTAGCACAGTGATAGTACCACACACACAATGAAAGTTTTCTCAATGCGAAGGCGGGACCTCATCTCCACAAGGACTGTGCAGTGATGGCTCTTACTGATACTGTCATGGACAGATGCAACTGCAGCTGGCAGATTAGTAAGGATGAGACTAAGTGTATTTTTCCCTCTTGTTGGTTCCCTCATCACCTGCTGCTGACCCAGTCTAGCAGCTATGTCCTTTAGGAGCCGACCAGCTTGATTATTAGTATTGCTGCCGAGCCACTCTTGGTGGTGCACATTGAAATCTCCCACCCAGTACATTTTGTGCCTTTGCCATCCTCAGTGCTTCCTCTAAGTGTTGCTCAACATGCAGGAGTACTGATTCATCAGCTGAGGGAGGACAGTATGTGGTAATCAGCAGGAGGTTCCCTTGCCCATGTTTAACCTGAAACCATGAGACTTCATGAGGTCCGGAGTCAATGTTGAAGACTTCCAGAACAACACCCTCCTGACTGTATTGCACTGTGGCGCCACCTCCCCAGTGGGCAGGACATATCCAGAGATGGTGATGGTGGTGTCTGGGACATGGTCCGTAAGGTATGATTCTGTGAGTATGGCTGTGTCAGGCTGTTGCTTAACTAGTCTGTGAGACAGCTCTCCCAATTTTGGCACTAACCCCCAGATGTTAGTGAGGAGGACTTTGCAGGATCGACAGGGCTGTTTCTGCAGTTGTCTTTACCAGTGCCTAGGTCAATGCCAGGTGATCCGTCCAGTTTCATTTCTTTGAGACTTTGTAGTGATTTGTACAACTGAGTGGCTTGCTAGGCCATTTCAGAGGGCAATTGAGAGTCAACCATATTTCTGTGGGCCTGGAGTCACATGTAGGCCAGACTAGGTGAGGATGGCAGATTTCCTTCCCTGGAGGACATTAGTGAACCTGCATCAGTCATCAAGTATTTATCTATTGTAATCCCATTTTCCAGAACTTGGCCTGTAGCCTTGATGCTGTGGCATCAATCAGCACATCAAAGTGCTGATTTGAATAGTTCTAAATGCCTTGGGGGCTCTTGTCTCTAACTCCTTTAAAGGCAGTGAGTTTCAGATACCTGCCACCTTTTTGGTGATTTTATTCTCATCGAATCCCCTCTAAACCTTTTGTTTCTTACCTAAAAACTGTGCTCTCTGGTTATTCACCCCTTTACTAAGGGGAAAATTTCTCCCTATCTGTGCCCCTCATAACTTTGTACGTCTCAATCAGGCCGCTGCCCAGCTTTCTCTGCTGAATTGCTGAGCCCAGGCAATATCCTGGTGAATCTATTCTGTACCCTCCTTAGTGCAATCACATCCTTCCTTTAATGCGGTGAAACAAACTGCACAAAGTACTCTACCCGCGGCCTAACTATCATTGTGCAGAGCTCCATCTTAACTTCCTTGCTCTTTGTAGTCAATACCTTCATTAATAAAGGCACGTAATCTATTTATCTTCTTAACCACCTTACCTATTTGTCCCTTCAAGGATCTATCGATATGCATACAAAGGGCTGTGTTCTTCCTAGGGTCCTACCTTTCAACTTGTACTCCCTTGACTTATTAGTCCTTCCCAAATACATTACCTCACACTTTTCAGAAATCAATTCTCATTTTCCGCAGTTCTCCACAATTGACCACCCCATCTATATCGCTCTTTCCTCGTTGCTATTTATCATACAAGCAATTTTGATGCCATTTGTAAACTTACTGATCGTACCACTTAGAACAAAGAATAGTACAGCCCCTCAGAATATTATTTCTGCACTGACCATGATGACATTCTAAAATAATTCCATCTGCCTGCACATGATCCATATCACTCTATTCCCTGCCTGTTCATACGTTGTCTAAATGCCTCTTAAACTTAACTAATATATCTGCTTCTTCCTGTTTCACTGGTAGTATACCAAGGACTAGAATGATACCACATGACCAGCATCCATGAGGACTCCAAACAGCAAAATGCTAGGCTAAGTTGCTCAGTAACTGCAAGTTGTTAGTTTGTCTGTTAAGTAAACCTATTTGAGATTTTTAAGTAAATTGAACCCAGATCACTTACCAATCCAGTGTCACAGTGGTAATTTTGCATTAAGGAAAACCAAACAAGAATTCCACAGGTTGGCAGATATGATAACCAAGTCAATGGAGTAAAGTTTAATTATTTTTCTTCGAAGTATAGTGCTGTGGAACCTTTTACGTTCAACTGAGAGATGTCTGTGCCATACCTGTAAGTCTGAACCTCTGGCAACGTTCAATTTCCTCAGTACTACATGGAAGTCCCAGCTGAGATTATATTTTAAATTCCCTAGAATGGAATTTGAGCTCTCAATGTTTTAAGCATGGCATTGCTGAGGAAGAACTGGAAAGAGGGAAAGAAGGAGAGAGAGAACTTCAGACTGCCAGGACTTCTATTTCTGTTTAAGTTATTTTCCGATACTTAGTGTTTCACAGTTGCATAGGGCATTATTAGCTGTGTGCCATCAGGGAGCAAACATCAGGAGAGAAGTGTGTGGCAAGGATGCATAACAATTCTGGCTAAATGAAAATTTACCATTGATATTAACTGGAGAGAGAGACAAAACTGATAAAAAGATAACACAATTCAAAGGAGGAAGTATTACCGAGAAAATTTATAATGATGGAGCTACGACTGGTTGCTTAACATGCATTCAATTAAAAACACTGAATCCATTGTTTACAGATACCTTTGACATTTTTCATGATGTTTATCCAGCACTTTGCACACCTTGTCTTTGGAGGTTAACAGTTACCATGGCATTACCAAACACAACACCAGAAATTAATGTTACATTTCCAAATTCCAGCTCCAATCTGATAGCTCAGTAGAGACCTGGCAGGATTCTGACACCAGATAAAACTACACACATTGCACATTCTTGACGAATATTCTCACAGCTAGGATTGTCAAATGATGACGGTCCAATCTCTCAGACAGAAAATGATGCATGACGTTTGTAAGCTAGGGAGAGGAGGGTAAGTAGGCATGGAAAAAAGAAAGAGGAAGCAGGGGAATGATAAAGACCAAGAACACTGCCTTATGTTAGGAGAAATCTAATCGAAAAGCCCAAGATTATCGGGTAAAGGATGAGAAGGAGATGTATTTCTCAGGACAAATGAAGTAATGACAATTATGTCGTTTCATTATTAAATTTCAAATTGTTGTTAACAGTCAATAGATTAAATATGAACATTTGCTGGAGTTTTGGAGTGATTAAAAAAAAAACTTAAGATGCTGAAACCCTCCAGCTTCAAGTTTACAGAACTGATACTGAAACCACATTTCTTATTTGAGGTTGGTGAAAAGAAAAGACATGTAAAAAGGAAACATGAAAGAACAAGTAAATGCCTGGATATAAAGATCCTTTTATTCAAATAAAACAATGACTTAGCAGTTAAAAGAGGTCAGGTTTAGATCCATGAACAATAAGTGAAGAATTACTTAAGGTGTACTAATTAATGTTATCTCAGATTCTCCAGCATCTGCAGTTTCTACTATCTCTGAAACAAATAGGTTCACTTTGCTGGAAGGATACAGGTTTTAAAATCCATTAATGCTTTCTACCAATATTTTATGGACATGTTTGCTATTGGGCTCCTCAATTTTTTTCATTTGTTCATTCATTCCAGCTAAACTTATTTATTTATAAAAAAAATGTTAGGATGTATCATGAGTGACCTAAATATTTAAATATTTATGAGTCACCTCTGAAAGTGCCAGTTTAAATTAGTTTAGCAACTAATCTCTTTTGGGTTGTATGGTGCAGTGGTAATGTCCTGACCTCTGTGTCAGAAGGTCCAGATTTATGTCCCACCTACTTTGACTGTGTGTCGCACCCTGTTCAAACAGGTTGATTAAAATAACTAGCAACAGATGCGTTTATGTGTAGAAAATATTCATTATATTAGAATTTAATATCAATAAATTTCTGATTCAATAAATGATCTCATTGAGAGGATACCTATTAGTTGGTACAGTGTGTGATGTTAACCAGTCAAAGTAATTCTGAGACTGATAAATAAGGCTGATGCGTTTTGAAGCTGTTTTCAAACTGTCACCAGAGTTTTTAGTTGGAACTTTCAACTTCCCGTGTCTCCCACTGCAAAGCGTTGGTGGTTGTCTCAAAATCTGCTCCTGAGTAATCCTATGGTATAGAAAATTTTGCTGTCATAAAAAAGAGAAAGCTTTACCCTTCATGAATACTAATTAGCCTGGACCATGATTGGGATTTGTTGTCGTAACGATAGTAATCGTTCAGCGCTACATACGAACGGGCAGTCTCTGGATACAACTTCACTCATCCAATGTTTACTTTTCATTGAGATTCCATCTTTATGTTACAACATTATTGATAATATTAACTTTTTTAAAAAAAGGCAATTTTATTTAGTCGTTGAGCCCTATAATCAAATGGGTCCCGTGTGCAATCCTTAATCAGTGCTTTGTTAATTATCTCAGATGATATCATTATTTAATTATGGGCGAGATGGAGACATTGTTCTCACTTGCCCCATTGCTTTCATGAAAGAATGGTAGAAACTAGGGTTAACATTAGCCCTTTTAGAGCAGGTCTTTTGTGATGTTTCACTGTTTACATGTACTGCTGCTAGCATTCTGCTGGCTATAAGTGTTCAACTTTACCATTTTGTGTGGTAATTCATAGAACCATAAAATCATAGAATCTTCACAGTATGGAAGCAGGCCATTCGGCCAATGAATCCATACAAACTGTCCAAAGAACATCCCACCCTGACCCGGTCCCTACCCAATTCCTTTAACCCTGTATTTTCCATGGCCAATCCACCCAAGCTACACATACCTGGACACTATAGCAGTTAAGCATGGTCAATCCACCTAACCTGCATGTCTTTGGACTGTGGGAGGAAACCAGAGCAGCTGGAGAAAACCGACACAATTGTGAAGTGACTTCTATGAACCTCATTGCTTCCTTGTAAACTCCATTATTGTTTGGGATTCTGTATCAGAACCATGCCTGTTTTGGACATTGTATCCAATATACTGTGCAACAGATTGAACGAATTAGATAAAGGCCTGGGGATTGTGTTGTAAATGACATCAAATAAATAATGTTAGTGGCTTTATGAGGGTATTATCTTGTTAAAGGGATGGATAAAATTCCAGGATTTTTTTTGTAAGTAATTGCTATTCAGGGGACATGAACACCTCATTAAAATCCCAAGGGTTTTTTTATAAAAGGAGTGTCATATTTCCCTTTTTCAAGTGTGGTTCTGAAGTGATAGCCTAGCCTACATGCTCAAGTCCTCTTGAGTTGGGATTAAATCCACAACTTTCTGATTTGGAGAAAGAAAGGCTAAGGTTGGTACAATGGCACAAGCCACATTTTCCTGCATGGTCCTCCCATAATATTGAGTGCAGTTTCTCCATGTACAGTCTCATCTATGAAGGTTTAGAGGTTTGTCTGACTGGAATTAATCGCTCTTCTTTTGTTCTTCCTCACTATGACCTTGTACTTTTAATCCATTCTCTGGCCAGTCGACTTGTGGTAGAGAAAAATACACACATGAGCCATGCAGAGTCTGTCAACGACCAAATGATTTTCCCACAAACTTGCCACTCATCCAATCTGCTATCATTTCCGGTTTACTACTCCTAACTTACAATAGGGACTCACCTCTGCAAATCTGGTGCAACTCACTGTTTGAAATTTTCTGGGCACATCTTTGTTTCTTCCCTAAAGAGCTTTTTCCCCAGTATTTTCCCCTGTTTGCTTCATAAAAGACTCTATTAAGGAAGTTATATCTTTGTTAAAAATAACTCATGTGAAATTATTGACAGTTGTTATTTGGAAGTTAACTTTATGTTAAATGTAGTATGAGCATGTTAAGATAGAGCTGGCTGTACTTTTTACAATAATTGTCCTTTATCCTTTGGTTTCAGATTGTAATATTAGAAAAGCACATTTAACACTACTGTAAGTACAGTGTTACAAAAAGTATGAATTCCATCCTTGTTGCTTTTGTGTAACTCACCCTGCGTGTGATCTAAGATAACAAGGTGTAGAGCTGGATGAACACAGCAGGCCAAGCAGCATCAGAGGAGCAGGAAGGCTAGCTATACTGCATTTACCTCTGAAATGTGTTGAGGAAAGAAATGAAAAGCAATTAAATTATTATGTCAAATATTTTGTGTTTAAAATGAAGAGAAATTGTGGAATGCATCAGAAAAAAAGACTTCCTCACTAAATAATGAGGTTATGTCTAATCAAGTATGTAATTCAGAAAGGTCATGCCATCTTCTGCTAGAAATGTTACTTAGTGCATTCTAAATTGCTTCCTATGTTTTAAAACATTTCAAATGTGCAGAGCTCACAGCTTTTCCACAAAGTGCTCCTTTTATATTCTTTCATGAAATGTGGACACTGCTGACAATGTTACCTGTTCCTAACTGCTCGTGAAACACCACTACATTTCCACCATTTTCCCCCCACCCCCTACTGCCAGGTTAAAACAAGAGAGAGCTCCAGAATATGAATTCTAATTACAAAAGAAGTTTCCTTAAACAAAAGAAATGGATAGCTACTGAAATACAATTTTATGTTCTAAATTGTAGAGACTTTCTTAAACCGCACTAATTATTTCATCATAAACTCAGGCTCATATTTAACAGATTCGTTTTTAACAAAATGGCATAAAATTGAATCACTATTTATTTAATGTAATTTAAAATAAAAAGGAACAGAATTTCAAATGGATCATAAGAGTTTTGAAAGGAAGAAAGTGCAAAAAATTAAAAGGACAGAATCACGGTATATTTTAATTGAATTCTATTTACAAGAAAACATAATCTTCAACAATACTGTTGGGTCACAATTTTGGATAATGCTGGTAATGCTGATATTGGTAGTGATGCAACTCAAAACAAGCTGGGCTATGATCTGAAATATTGAGGGACTGAATACTCTTCTCAACAAAAAACAACCATCTCCCGTAGGCTATGTCTCTAACTGTGGATATGCAATAAAAGGGCTTAAAAATCAGCTGGCATCCCTGGTCTATGTGTATTCATGGGCTGATTTGCTAGTGTGGATTAGTATATTGTGAAGATCACAGCTTGAGAAAATATACCCTTTCCTTCGGCTGCATGTAAAGGAAATATTCTCTGTCAATCTTAGTGCTGGAGGTCAGGTAAGCCAGTGAGGTCACTGTTGAAAAGAAAACTTTGCAAAAGCCTCTCAATTGCAGAGCCAAGAATCTCAAAATCAATTTGCTTTTTGAACTATAGAGGAACACATTTAAAACATAAAGGTAAGACAATAAGGTAACATTTTAATGCAAGTACCAGTATCATGCAAGAGACAAGCAATAACCATCTCCAACTAAAGACAAGCTAGACTTCTCCTTGATATTCAATAACATTACCATTGTCAACCATCAACACCTTGGGTGTTACTTGCACAGGAACATGACTGTCTGCAAATTACCTTCAAGCCACAAATGTCCTAACTTAGTACTATATCACCAATCCTTAAGTGCTGTTGGGTCAAAATCCTGAAATTCTTATCCTCACAGCACCATGCACGTATCTAGACCAGATAGGCTGCTGCAGTTCAAGAAGGCAGCTCATCATTATCTTCTCAAGGTCAATGAGAGATGTATCTTGTCCTTGCCAGCCCATTTGGAAAGAAAATTGACTAGACAGATAAATGTCGCTGTTACTATTTAGATATTTAGAGTTTAGATATTCTCCGTCTAATGGCTCACTTGCTGCACTCGCTTTTCACCACCTACAAGCACAAGTCATGAATGTGATGAAGTACTCTCCACATGGACGCAGCTGTGATGATACTCAAGAAGATCGATAGAGTAATAGAGTCATAAAGTAATACAGCATGGAAACAGGCCCTTTGGCCCAAACTGGTCCATACTGAACATGGTGCCCACTCAGCTAGTTTCAATTGCCCACATTTGGTCCATATCCCTCTAAACCCTTCCCATCCATGTACCTATCCAAATGTTTTTTTAAATGTTGCTTTTGTACCTGCGTCAACCACTTTTTCTGGCAGCCCATTCCATACATGTACCACTCTCTGCATGAAGAAGTTGCCCCTCATATCCTTTATTAATCTTTCCCCTCTTATCTTAACCTGTGCCCTCTAGTGTTCAATTCCCTGTCCCTGGGAAAAAGACTATATGCATTCATCCTATCTATGTCCTGCATGATTTTATACACCTCAGTAAGGTCACCCCTCATTCTCCTACGTTCCGAGGAACAAAGTCCTTTCCTGGCAAACCTCTCCCTGTAACTCAGGCCTACCAGTCCTGGCAACATCCTCGAAAATCTTCTCTGCACACTTTCCAGTTTAACTGTCTTTCCTATAACAGGGTGACAAAAACTGTACACAATACTCCAAGTGCGGCCTCACCAATGACTTAAACAACTGTAACATAACATCCCAATTCCTATACTCAATGCCTCGACCGATGAAGGCCAGCATGCCAAATGCCTTTTTCACCGCCTGTCCATCTGTGACACCACTTTCAATGTACTTGTACTCCTAGGTCCCTCTGTTCCACCACACTCCTCAGGACCTTACCATTTACCGTATAAGTCCTACCTTGGTTTGACTTTCCAAAGTGCAATACCTCACAATTATCTGTATTGAATTGCATTTGCAAATCCTTAGCCCACTTCCACATCTGATCAAGATCCCTCTGTAATTTTTGATAACATTCCTCACTATCAACCAGACTTCCGAATTTTGTACCATCTGCAAGCTTACTAATCATACCTTGTACACTCACATCCAGATCATTTATGTAAATCACAAATAACAAACGTCCCAGTACCAACCCTTGTGGCGCACCACTAGTCACAGGCCTCCAGTCTGAGAAACAACCTTCAACCATCACACTCTGCTTCCTACCATCGAGCCAATTTTGAATCCAATTCGCTTGCTCTCTCTGGATCTCATGCGACCTAACTTTCATGACTAGCATGCTGTTGGGGACCTTGACAAAGGCCTTCAAAGGCCTTACTAAAGTCATCTAGGACAATACAGTCTGTAATTGGTGTTTCATCCACTACCCTACAAATCCAGCCTCTACTACCAGAGCACAATGACTACAGTGTGTACTGTTTACAATGACACTGCCACCATCTCTAGATGGGCAGAGAGTTGGACAATTAATTCCAGCCTTTTAAAAGTTGGCCTCATCCCAAAGAATAAATCAATAAAACAGATGGACTGAAGCAGACAAAAGATGCGATGATTTGTCGTGAGCTGTTATAATTCATACTATTTTTCGCTTGTTGATAATTGGCAATTTATAAAGGGAAAGTATCCTAATAATCCAAATTCTTTCCTGAAGTCAACTTTCAACATTGTACTTATATACATTTTGTGTTTTAAAGGAATTGAGAGATTTGGCAGTGATCATGGCAGAAACTTACATTTATCTGTAAAAGCATTCTCTGTTCCCCAGATGGCAGCCCAGCTCCACATCTGAAAGGATTGTACATTTATAGTGACAATTATATTTTAACTAGATTTTTAAGGGCTACTTAGGTGTTCCTACATAATGCATGGATAGATATGATTACTGGAAAGTAGCCATATCTTCAAATGAAACGCCTTTATTAGTTATCATTTATAACCTGCAGGCTTGTTTGTGCTGCAGTAATCCTGTCAATGATGAGTGTGCCTGGCTCTGTCAGAATTAATGGATTTATCACATTATTACATTAACTGGCGGGGAGAATTTCTCTTCTGTCACATGGGTGTAAGGAGCTGATGGTAGTGAAGGGATGGTAGCGAGGGGATGATGGGGAAGGGGTGCACAGTTGTGTTACAGCAGAATTTAAAACTGGCAGCAATTTCAGTGATAATAGGTTTCGGGAGGCAGGTATATAATCTTTTTACTCTCCTCCACTTGTTAACAGGAATATTTAACTGAAATAATAGTTAACCAAAGAATTCCTTGTGATTTGGAGCCTGGGATTTCCACAATGTCCTTCTGGAAGAGATTCATCTGAGGAGAGATTATTCACTGGGCTCCCTATTCCCAGAGCCTTATGAATGGAGTGGTCCTACTTCTCTCACCATCCAGGAAGCAGACTAGTGGCATTCAAAGTTTAATAATTTGGCAAAGGGTAGTGACGTTTAGAAACTGGGATGATCTCATTTTCACTGTGGCACTAAGGAAGACCCTCTGTTGAACCCCCTCACTTCCGAAATGAAATAATAAGTAATCATTCTCAGAACATTATGGGACAATGCAAAACACACAGAATGCTGGAGGAATTTAGCAGGTCTGGCAACATTAGTGAAGAGGGAAACAGAGTTAATGTTTTGAGTGCAGTGTGATTGTTCTTCAGAACTGTGTTCTTCTTCACAACTCTATGTTCTTGGATGATCATTTTCCAGGTTACACCTGGGAAATTTGTTTCAAATTTTCTTCTTCATTTGATGATGTTAATATTATTCAAGGGGAAACTGGCACAGAATATCCAAGAGACACTGGTATACAATATTCAAGAAAAACTGGTATACAACACCCAAGAGAAGTTACTACAAAACCAGGATATAGTAGTATACCATGCCTAGGAGAAACTAATGTGCAGAAGAAACTACTGCACAATGTCCAGGAGGAACTGGGATACAATATCCAGGAAAAACTGCTACACAATGTCTAGGAGAAACTGGTATATAACATCCAAGAGAAACCAGTATACAATGCCCAGGACAAACTCGTTAGAATATCCAGTAGAAGCAGGTATACAAGGCCTAGGAGAAACTGGTACAAAATATCCAGGAGAAACTGATACACAATATTTGGACAAACAAATGTAATATTCAGATGATACTGGTACATGATATCTGGGAGAAAAAGATACACAATATCCAGGAGAAACTGATATATGAATTGCAGGAGAAGTCCAGGAAAGACAGGCTACAGATGAGGACCTTGTATTTAAGGATGTCGACTCAGCAAGTAGGCCGTGTGAGAGGTAAGCCACTTTGACACTGGGAAGTTGGGCCGTTGACAGCAGCATATAAACAAATTCAATGCCTTTACTGTTATAGCATTTTAAATAAGCTCGATGGTATTGAGCTAAAATAGTAATGGCATAAATGGAAACACCAGACTTCAGCACACTAAAAGCTCCAGCAACATTGTATTGAAAAGGAACCCATCATGCTTAGCTCAACAAATCAGGATAAGTCAGAATCATTTCAGGCTAGTGGGAAACAGCATGTGAGCAAATTAAGAGGATATCCAATATTGTTACCCTGGAAAAAACAGCAGATTTCTACAGATGCTGTAAATCTGAAAGAAAAATAGAAAAAGTGGGAAATATGCAGCTGATACAGAGTCCAATCAAAAGGAATCCAATTGTGTTCTAGATGTAGAGCAGGACTGAAGATTCTCAATAATCAGTTAGAGTAATCAGAGTACTGTTTGCAACCACCAAACAAATATCTAGGAGGTCATTTAACCCCTCCAAAATGTAAGTGGATTTGGTTAAAAAGAGGAAAATTTGAAACAGGAATACAACCTGTCTGTGGATGGCTTTACTGGAGCTGGGGAGAGGGGCACACGGTCAATCAGTTATCAGCAGGTGGGGGTTATTGAAATCTTTTCATGATGCTGCATGCCTTCAGTTTAACAGTATTTTTAAATTCAACTCATTCTGCCTAGGTTTCTTGAGACATGTGAATCCTGGAAAATCAAAGAAAATGAGAAATGAATCCACCGAAGAATTCAGTCTTTCTCATTTCTTCCTATTTTCTCACATTTTATCCTAGGATTTTAGTCTAAGAGAAGCAGGAGTATTTCCCAGGACTAACAAGCCAGACTGTGATGCCTTCCCCCACCCTACAATTTGGCTGCTCCCTTCTTTTGATTGAATACTTTCCCCAAGTCTTCTTGGCACACCCCCCATTCTCTAATCTCTGTCTGACCACAACCTCTCTCTGATCCCCTACCAACCCAGAAGGTAAAGCCAGTAAAACTTACAAATGACATTATCAAAGACCGGTATAACCAGAACCATCATTTCCAATTACTGTAGGTTTTTCATGGGTTTATCCCTTGGGGCCTCCACTGTATCCTTCTGCTGTTGATATTTCCCCCCAGGATCTATCAAACCTGCTCATTAGGTTGTGCATTAGGTGGAAAAACAGGAGGACAATTTGGATGAACTGTACTTTTTGGTTTTCTGTCCACAACTTGTTTAGTGCTGGATATTGGTCAAGCAGAACAATAAATCAGGAGCAATGAGTACGTTGAGGGAAAAGTGATCCGGTAAAGCTGAGTGTGGTCAGTGTATATATGTAGTATAAAGATTGTATTTATTTATGTATGTTTGATTGTGGATTAAACTGGGGAAACAGGCTGGTTTAAAGGCCAAAGATTGTTGGGATAGTTGCACTTTTAAAAAGTAAGTGATCTAAAATTCTTTGTAAGTGTTGTTTACAAAGCCGTTGGTTCAGTGGGGAAAGCCCAGTTATAGACGAGCCGGAGCCTGGGGGCTGTTAACGAAAAAAATTTGGCCAGCTACGAGTAGCTGATTGGTCTGTGGATTAGTGACCAGTTATTGATGACGAGGGCCATCTGCCTGCCAACAATTATGTGCTTGGGTCCGAGGTAGCTAAGCATCTTGGAGATGTGAATACTGGGGGCAGAAGCCATTGGACTTCTGGACAAGAAGGAACTGTTGTTGCTTTGCAATAATAAGTGTCTCAGGCCTGAAGATAGCCAGTTTATTTCCCCTCATCAGTTGATGTGCGCTGGGACTTTTGTTGGAGAAGTCAGAGAAATTTATAAATGTGAACCAGTCACCCTGTGCCTCCTGCAAACAAGTGGAAGTATCTGAATAATACAAATCAACAAGCATCATACTGTTCAGCACACTTTTCATCTGGGCAGGAACCACTGAACTGCCTTCTTAGTCTTTCCCTCCACCCATTACACTTACAATTTTTGTGCCTGTCTGTATGTGTATGTAGAGGGGGTGTTTTATAAGTGGGTTAGAGCTTTAACTGGTGGAGTTATATGTTGATGGTTCATAATTATTTAATTGTGTTAGAATCTTTTTTGTAATAAACATTAAGTCTCATTAAGTTCAGAAACCTAATTTGTACTTTCTGTTAACTGGGTCTAAAAGACAGATGAATTAGGGAATTCTGCATATTTTTAAAAATTTGTAACTTTAGTGGCAACTCTGGTAACAATGGGGCTTTATTTCCAGTGCACTATCCTAGTGGGTTGTAACAGTAGACTATGGTGTGTCTTGATGTCCTCAAGGGGAGAATGTAGATAAGAAACAGACTGAGAAGAAAAGCCAATAAAACCTGCAAATAACACATACTGATCTGACTTGCCTCCTATATCTCAAAATGGAAGATTAATTTGACCCATTCATTCATTTCTAAATGCCATTAATTTTTTGCTAATATTTTCTACTGGGGAAGAGTCCAAGGATCGATCTTTAGGGAACTCTTAATAGTTGTTTTTATAAGATGTGAGCACCACAGGGTAGATTACCATTTAAAAGCAAAATACTGCAGACACTGGAGTTCTGAAATAAAAACAGAAAGAAACTGAATGGGTCTGGCAGCATCTATGGAGAGAAAAATACAGAGCTTCAAAGAAGAGTGATACTGGACCCTATTTCTCTCTCCACTGATGCTGCAAGCAGTTCTGAGTTTCTTTAAAATTTCTGCATTATTCTAGACCAACATCATTGCACTTCACTACCTATCCTTGAGAAGATTGTGAGCCACCAGACCATGTGACAAAGGTGTGGGAGTGGGAAGTAAAGACATCAGCTTAGCTGGCAGCATTGTCTCCGATAATAAAGGTTTAATTCACTCAATGCTGTTGCCTATTTCTTCCAGGAGCTTCCAATCCCAGCTGATCTCTTTAATGAATGAGAGCGGGCGAATGAGTTGGATAAATTAATAAATTGGAGTGAGCAAATAAGTAATAGCATCCAGATTCTGAACTGCCATCCATTTCAAATGCTGCTGTCACTTTGGATATGAAAGCATCTTGAATAAGTGGCAGAACCAACCTGGAAGTAGGTAATTTTGATCATCCTATTCAGTATTGTTGTTGTACAGCTCTGGAGCAGGTGGGATTATGAACCTGAGTCTCCTACCTCACAGGTAGGGACACTACCACTGCACCAATAAGAGCCTTCCTGACTTGGAGCCACAGCTTGCAAACTTATTTTTGCCAGCTCAGTTGCTCTTCAGTACCTAAAAACCTATAATAGGATTTGTAGGGTTTCTGGTTTGCGATCAGTAATTTACTGATTTTTAGGGGGTTTGAATCACCCCACACTATTAGAAGCTAAGCAGTATTTTAATCACAGAAACTTCAATCAGACTTCCTACCGTCGGGGTTCCCTGCACTGTCACCACCCACCTTCCCCTCCCTGCTAACTAGGTTGGATACTTTGAAGTCTTGAGAATGCAGGCTCACCACTGGGGATAAATGCGATTTTGAAGTACAGCTGGCTGTTCCCACTTGCAGTAGCTGGTGCCTCAATGAAGACTTCGGATGGTGTAGGCCTTCAGTCTGGGTTGAGCCTGCTGATGCGGTAAGATGCATTTTGGATTTATCCGGTGAGTACTTGGTTTTCCTTACCTTCTGGTAGTTTTAGTGGGCCGGTTTTCACCTCTGGATGTGTCTGAGGTCTTGTGGTGTCAGTCGGTGGTTTTTGGAGGTCGTCGGTAGTCAGGTCCACTGGTCGTAGTGGGTTGTTGTTGTTTCCCCTGGTACGGAACAGGCCTGTGTCAGTAGGTTTTGAGATTGCTGTTGGGATCTTCCGGAGATAGATGTCTAGATAATTCTTGGGCCGTAGCTCTCCCAGGTGAGGTTGGGGCCTGTGGTTATACTAATTGCGTGTCTCTTATCTTCATGCCAAATTTGTACTTGCCGTTGTGTTATTTTCTGAAGAAGGGTCTAGGCCCGAAACGTCAGCTTTCCTGCTCCTCTGATGCTGCTTGGCCTGCTGTGTTCATCCAGCTCTGCACCTTGTTATCATTGTGTTATTGCTGTTCCTTTTTGAGGCAACTGGCTTCCTGATAGTTAAGAGTAGATGAAACTGCATTTTGATCAAGTGGAATGCTCGGTAGCTCTGTGTATGAATATTGATCCAAGATAAATGTCTGGTATCTGCAGAGGCCCCATTGAGTCTGGGTTGGGTGGGGTTTAGGCCTGGTTGATTGTTCTTTTAGAATGGATGTGTGAATTGGATTTTCAGGCTGAGCAATGGTTCCAAGCAACTATCTCTCTGCGTGTGTATTTTTCCCAGAGCCTTTGGCTCAGCTGCCTTTTTGTTTTAACTTTTAAAAGCTTTTAGAAAAGTCCAGGATTTTGGTTCAGTATTTCAGAATGTGGGGATTTTTGCTCAATCCTACAGATTCTTACAAATCCTTAGACTTATTTGTTTCTTCTGGGCCAGCTTTGCATTTGTCTTTTTGTTCTGTGACACATTCAGCATCTTATTTTGGAAAAATGGAGCCTGTATTTCCATGTTTATAAACAGAATTTAATGATTCAAGGAGTATCCCATCTATATGAATTTAAAATCCTATGTAAAAATTCTGCCTTACAAAAAACCACAGTAATTTTACTTTTGTCACTATATATGCACCAATACTATGTCCTTTTCACTAACAAGGACAAAAGAAGATGCTGTGCTATGTTTAAGTATCAACATTTAAGGACCTGGAAAGTATACTGTTTTGAGGATGGCAGATTGTCCTGTTCTTGCCAAATTGGTCCTGTAATTTCCAAGCCCTTGTCAACCAGAAGGGGGCAGTCATAAATAACTAGATCAATGCTGAATTTTTAACTTCCTTCAATAACTGCAATCAGGTCATCTACAAATGGTATATTTTTGTAGAAAAGTGTTTTTCTTGCAAATTCTATCTGTGAAAGAAAGCATTTTAAGTTTGGAATAGGTATATTGAGACTTTAACTATATATGGTGAAGCTAATTAATCTACCCATTGATTTGAAAATATTTTGCAATTGACTTCAGTTTCTACACTGTAAATAGAATGTTCTATAAATATTTTCCGTATAGATGACTTAGAGAACATAGTTGAAGGATTCAGGGATAAGTACTCAATTTATTTTCTGGCAAGAAGCCTTACCAGCAGATCAGTTGTCTGTTTTAGAAACTGACCAATTGTAATTTCTAATGAAAATCAAAACTAGGTAGTTACTGTTATGAGTGCCAAATGCAAGATTAGTTTTATATCTAGCTGGCAAAATTCAATCATGTGACTTAATTTTTAAGGAAGGCCTCTTAGTTTTTGTCGGTACAGAAATGGATTTCAGACTGTTTAACAGCTTGCCTTAATCTACATCAACCAGGCATGAGCTGAAAGATAAATTAGTTGATATTAGTTGAAATTAAATCTGAGAGTAATTGGCATGAAGCATTATGTCTAATTGTAACTAGGTTAGGGCAGGTCTCAGCTGGTCATGTACCACAACTTGACAAGGTTACCGTAGAGATTTGAAAGGAATCAGGGCATTTGCAAGGTGGCTGAAAGATTTCTGTTCTATGTGAATCAATTACTGGGTCTCAAGTGAATACTAACTGAGAGCGTGTCCTGCTAAAATTCCTGATCAAAATAGGCTTTTAGAACTTGCTATGAGGAACACACATGAGATTTAAGTGATTAAAAAAGAAAGGACTGGCACCTAATAGCAATTGACCAGTGAGATGGTAGCTGCAGTATGCAATTTGAGTTTATTTGGTTCTCATTAAGTTTGTGTCTCACATCAACAGATAGCCTTTTCCATTTTGCAGAGCAACCTATCAAAGGGTTGCTAGAATGCAGCAAATTGTTTCCACTGACAACTTTAAATATGATAAATGACATTTTTCAAGTTATTGCCTGTGGGATTTGTTCTGCTTTATGGAATATGATCTTTCTGAACAAAGATAGGCACTTTCAATTCTGAACGATAGCCATCTGTTTGAAGTCCAACATAGTAAGACTGCACAGAAACAGATCACAGCTATTTGAAGGAGTATTTTTTGTACATGTGACATATATCACACCAACCCATTATTTTTTAGGCAGATGATTAAATATTAGAAGCTTCTTGGTCAGAAAGAAATGAATTGTATTACCGAAGAAGATCGTCTGTTTGTGATTTTCTCAGAAAAGGGAAATTCGAAACATTGTTTTTGGGTGTAGATTTAACCTGGATTTGGTTGTTGGATTAACCTGTAAATGTTCAGATTAAAGTCACAAAGTGTAAACAAAACTCTAAAACCAAGAATTTGGTACAAATGGGATTTTGGTGCATAGTGCCAGGGAAGTGATGCTTTTCTTACCTCCAATACTTGTAAATGTTCATGTTAGCTTGAGAGAGCAAATATTTAAAAGTTTTGTTCACTGCTCCGTGCAACTCATTGTTTGGAAAAAGAAAAAAATGTTGCAACAAGCTCAAATAAGATGCAAGTCATATTACTAATTTAGAGGATGAAAGGCAGAATAATTTGTTGTAACATCCTGTTTGGAAAAAGTCTGCAACCATATAAGTAAAAACTAACAACCTTTATCAACTATGTATACTATGTTCAGGAGAGGCTTAAGTGGGGCATTTCTAGAACTTCTATAGTCGGGTTTAATTAGACCATAAGATGTAGCAGCAGAAATAGACTATTCAGCCCAATGAATGGGCCTTTGCCCCATAACTCTTGATTCCTTTACTGATTAAAACTCTGTCTATCTCAACTATGAATATACTTAATGACTCAACCTTTAAAACCCTGTACAACAAAGAATTCTATGAATTCACTACCTTTGGAGAGAAGAAATTCTTCATCATTCCTGTCTTGACCGAGTGACACATTATTTTGAGATTATGCCATCTTGCCCTAGAATCTCCCACAAGGGGAAACAACTTGTCAAGTCCCCTAAGAATCTTTTCTACTTCAATAAAGTTGTATCTCATTCTTCTAAACACCAATTATTACAACTCACAGGTCTAACCTACTCAACCTCTCCTCCAAGGTCAGACTAGTGAACTTTTTCTGGACTGCCTCCTATGCCTCTATATCTTAGTTAAGGGCCCTAGTTAGCTCACTTGTCTAGATGGCTGGTTTGCAATACAGAGTAACACTAACAGTATATCTTCAATTCCCAACCTGCCTTAAAGAATCTCCTTCACAACTTTTCCTCTTGCCTGAGCAACGGTAATCCTCAGGTTAAATCACTTGTCTCTCTCTAATGAGATATGGTCCTATAGGACGATGGTAACTCTTTCTTTTATTGTAAATAATCGTGTCCCCAGCATTGATCCCTGTGGCAGTTCACTACTAACAGGTTGCCACCCTGAAAGTGCCCCCAGTTCTTGTCTTACAGTAGTTAGCTAATCCTATATCCATGGTAATATACTACTTCCAACATCGTGGGCTGTTATTAAATAGCCAAATGTGTGGTACCTTATCAAATATCTTCTGAAAATCTCAATATATTACATCCACTACTTCCCCCTTATCCCCTTGTTTGTTACCTCCACTAAGAATTGTAGTAAATTTGTCAGGCATGATTTCCCCTTCATGAAACCAAGCTTGATCAATTACATGTGACCTGACATTATTGCAATGCACTGATGATGCAGTGTAGCTATTTGCATATAGTTATTAATCCCACATACGCTCCTGCCGCCAAAATTTTTCACTATATCTCATAAACTATGTTTTCATCCTACTTCCAACCACCCCCTCCTTTTCTAATCTCGTTAATCTGCAACAGTGTTGCCAGCACATGGAAGTTGCTAGAAGCTTCAAAGGCATCAAAGCAGTACATGTAAATGCATTCAAGGTAATCAGGTAGAGTCAACATCTCTGTGAAAGGATATCATGTTCAATCAATTTTTGGAGTTCTTTGAAGAAGTAACACACTGATGATAAAAGTGAACAAGTGGATGTATTTTACTTATATTTTAATAAGATATTTGATAAAGTGCATCATCACAGCCAACTGAAATTTTAATTCACTACTTCTGCTTTTGGTTTTTCTCCTCTGCGTACTGGGGAAAGTGGATAAAGGCTAAAGCATGAAATTTCAGCTCCTTCCAACAACTTCCCAGCTGTATCATCTCCTGATGTGCAACAATTAAACAACCATTCAACACTTCATCCAGCAATTTATTAGGTAGATGGAAAAAAGAACAAAGACTATTTTGAAGAGTATTCTCAAATGGAGAAACGATGATCTCTCTACTGTTCCTAAAGTCAGAATTTCTCTTTCGGCATGCGGTGGTACCACACTCAGTCCCTGCAGCTTGAGCCTGCTCTTCTGCAGACCATGTCATCTCAGGAATGCTAGCAAAAACTAAGATTTCACGGTAATCTACAATAGAATAAACTCAAAGATTCAAGAAAATTAGACACTTAGTTCAAGATTGGAACTTATAGGAAGCTCCTCTGTAGTAGTCTTAGGTTCAGGCTTGATTGTAAGTTTAACATTAGCCTCAGACATTTCCTCCAAAACAGCCACATTGGTGATAGGAATGACATTGGGTTTTGGTACTTCTTTTGATATGTACTCTGTGGCTACATTTTCCACTGATGCTCTGGTCAGACTGCTTGTGGCATTGGGCATATTGTGAGCAGTTTTGGGCTCCATATCTAAGGAAGGATGTGCTGGCCTTGGAGGGGATCCAGAGGAGGTTTACAAGAATGATCCCAGGGATGAAACTTGCCATATGAGGAGAGGTTTAGGACTCTGGGTCTGTACTTGGTGGAGTTTAGAAGGATGGGGCTATATGTGATTGAAACTTATAAAATACCGAGAGACCTGGATAAGGTGGACTTGGAGAAGATGTTTCCCCTCGTAGGAGAGACTAGGACCAGTGGGCACAGCATCAGAGTAAAGGGATGACCCTTAGAACTGATATGAAGAGGAATTTCTTCAGCCAGAAGGTGGTTAATCCATGCAACTCATTGCTGGAGAAAGCTGTGGAGGCAAAGTCATTGAGTGTAGTTAAGATGGAGTTGGCTAGGGGTATCAAGAGTTACAGGGAGAAGGCAGGAGAATGGAGTTGAGAAACATATCAAACATGATCAAATGGCAAGAAGACTCAATGGGCCGAATGGTCTAATTCCGTTCCTCTATTTTATGGCCTTATGTATGGTCTTATTGTCTTTAGCTCAAACTTATAATTTACACAGTCCTCTACTGCTGTATGTCCATTGTTTTTGCACAATTCCTAATGTGTGCCCGCCTCTCAGTTGCTTGATACTCTGTGTGACTACTAATAGCTGATAGTTTAGACGTCAGTCTTTTTTAGATAACAAGGTTCTACAAATTTTGTACGATTTTAATAGTTTCAAATTCCATTTGATGCTCAACTTTAAATTTTCTATGGTACTTCTAAGATTGAGAAGCTCTGTAGTTTGGGCTTCTGTTGTATTTCTGAAAGAAGAATTGAGTTCTTCCATGGCTTGCTGATGAGGTTGAATTACAGACTTCAGTTTATATATCCATAGGTGAAGATTTTTCAATATTCATTCAATCTCATTCAATATTCTCCTTGGATAAAAGCAAACCATTATGGATGTTGGAAATTTGAAACATAAACAGAAATTGCTGGAGATACTCAGCAGGTCTGGCAGCATCTGTGGAAGGAAAACCAGAGACAAAGTTTCAAATCTAATATGATTTTTCTTGAGAACCATTCTTATAAGGAAGAATGTGACTGCATTGGAGAGGGTGTAGAGGAGAAGGTTGCCCAGGCTGGAAAATTTCAGCTATGAAGAAAGACTAGATATTCTGGGGTTATTTTCTTAAGAGCAGAAAAGTCTGAACGGAGATCTGATGGAGGTGTACAGAATTATGAGAGGCAGAGATAGGGTAGATTGGAAGAAACTCTCCCACTTAGTGAAGGTGTAATACCAGGGAACATCGATTTAAGGTAAAGGGCAGAAGGTTTTGTGGAGATTTAAAGAAGCATTTTTTTCACCCAAGAGGTAGTGGATACCTTGGAACTCGCTGCCTGAAAGGGTGGTAGAGGTGGGAGCCACCACAACATTAAAGAAATATTTAGATGTGCATTTGAAATGACATTAGCTAACAAGGCTACAGGCTACGTGTTGAGAAATGG
>NC_063339.1:51160576-51179936 GCF_021869965.1 Rhincodon typus | reverse complement strand
TGGCCTGCTGTGTTCATCCAGCTCTACACCTTGTTATCTCAGATTCTCCAGTATCTGCAATTCCTACTATATCTAGAATAGATAGGTGCCTGATGACCGGTGCAGATATGAAAGTTCTCTTTCCATTCTGCAGTACTCTATGATTATGATTCTTATCTTGAATACAGTTAATTTCTGCCAATCATAGAATCCCTACAGTGTGGAAACAGGCCCTTTGGCCCAGCAAGTCCACACCAATCCTCAGAGCATCCCACCCATCTAAACATCCCTGAACACTATGGGCAAATTAAGCAAAGCCAATCCACCTCACCCGCATATCTTTGGACTGTGGGAGGAAACCAGAGTACCCGGAGGAAATCCACGCAGACACGGGGAGAATGTGCAAACTCCACACAGACAGTCGCCCGAGAGTGAAATCGAAACCGGATCCCTGGCACTGTGATGCAGCAGTGCTAACCACTGAGCCAGTGGAGTGAGATACTTTTCACACTATCTGAAACTTCTGGCTGTGTCAAAGCTCTGAGACCCCCTTCATGTTTGGCAGAAGATCTTTTACTAACTCCATAATTTGAGACTTCACAAATACTGTGGGCGTTTTGCTACCTTCAAAAAGTTTTAAAGCTTCATTCGATTTCATGCGTGACTCAACTACCATGAGTAATTTAAAAGTCTTTTCATTTCCTCTGTACCTTTTGATTGCTTCTTGCAGCAATTTGTATTCCATTATTTTATCTTCAGGTCACTGTGATAAGGGTCAGTTCCGAGGAATGGCCACTCAGCCCGAAATGTTAATTCTGATTTCTCTCTACCAGATTCTACCAGACCTACTGAGCTTTTCCAGAAGTTTTTGTTTTTGCTTCTGATTTTACAGCATCTGGAGTTCTTTTGGTGACAAGCGTCTTGTTGTCTCTTAAATTGTTCTTGTACATTTTAACAGGGCCTTTATTTAGCAGACAGTCATTGATCCCACAGAGTCCCCTCCATGAAATCCAACTCCAGCCCACTCTCTTAATCATGTGATGTTATATCATCATTCCCTCATGATCCCATAGGCCCGTGCTGGTGAAGCCATTATTCCACACCCATCACCTCGTCTTCAGTTGTTGTCACTTTAACTGTTCAAGTTTCTATTATCTGCGCTTGTTTATTGCAATTAGCCTGCAACACTTGCCCTTCCTTTACCTACCATTAAATTTCCTGTAGCAATGAAAAGGTCTTTTCGTCTTGACCAGGCCTCAATTTATTGCAAATTCCAGCTGAAAGCTTTATATTTCTGTATCTTTCTCCTTCTGTACAGTGTTCAGGCCTTGTTCATCTGAAGGAGTTTCTTCATGTGCTGCTACTACACAGCATTGGTGTCTTTATTAGAATGAACATGCAAATTCAACTATTTACCGCCTTCTTCAACAAAACACTGATTCCCCTCAAAAAGCAGAGTTATGATTAGGGTTGTCATTTATTCTGTTTTCAAAAAGCAAAATGAAATTTGCAATCTCCATCGCCAATAAATCATCAGCATCAGTACCATTCTTCGTCTCTTCCCCTTTTTGTGAAAGGATGAATTAATGTTTAACACGTCACCTCAACTAGTCATGTTCCTACTTGGTGCCCCTTTCTTTTGATTCTAATCATTGCAGATAAGTGAACATTTAGCAATATCCTTCTGTGATCTATGAATGGAGTTTCTTCAGTGAAGACTGATACACAGTCCAATGAGTAAACTTCAATTTCCTCTGCAACCGGTGAAGAAAGAAGATTCAAACCTATACAAGTGTTTTTGTTTGATAAAGATAACGCTTACTAAGAAAGACATGCAGAGTATCAGCAATCTCTCTTCCATTCTAATGAAGAGTAGTTTGCATGTACCCTTGGACTCTTATTGGAATACCTCCTGGACTCTGAAACTGCACTAGACAATCAGGGAAATTTAGGCTTCTGCCACAGTTTAATATCTAAAGAATTAATTTGATTTGATAGCCATTATAGAGATAGGTCTGTAGGACATTATAGATTTTAATCTGAGTATTGAAAGGTACATGCTACTTAGGAAGGAGAGGAGTTTAGGAAAGGTGTAGGTTGGATGAAGAGTTGTTTAAATATCGTCTGGTTGGTTTCTTGAGAACACCACGTTCTGGAACTGACCAAAGAACATGCTGTAATACACCAGGTACTGTGTAAAAGGAAAGGCTGAATTAATGATCTCATAATGAAGCCACCCCTAGATGGCAGCAAATGTATTACGATTGATTTTTATATAGTTTGATGAAGGGAAGAGTGGGTCCAAGAATAGTATTTAAACTTAATAAAGGCAATTATGAAAGCATGAAAACAGAAGTACCTAAAGTAACTTGGCAAATAAGGGCAAGGGATAGGCCAATAGAGACACAATGGGAGTGGCAGACATTTAAGAGGCTGTTTCATAATTCGCAGGGTAAATTCTAATGAGAAAGAAAAAAATCCAAAACGAGGTTCCACCATCTGTAGTTAATTAAAAAAAATGAAGATTTTGTTATAGTTATTGTTAATACTGGAGAAGTCAGATTTCAGAATGAAGCCTTCCTTGATAGACCCTGAGTTTCATTTTAGTAATTTGGTTAAGAAGTGGTCTGCCACCCAGCATGTTCAAATAAGGCTTTCAATATATTTTTAATACACAAACATACATTTATTACATAAAAACAGAAAAAAAAGCCCTCGCTATGTAAAACAATTTAGAAATATCTTAACATAACGATCAAAAGAAAGACTCAACTGTTTTCTCAGTAATATCCTTTGTGATCCTCAAATTAAAGGAAGTATCTTCAACTTAAGATTTCTTACTCAACTGAATTTCTGCTCATTCACCAGATGTGATTTTCTCAGTCTGTCTCAGAGGCTCATTAATAAAGACTAGCTCACTGACATTTTAACAGCCCTCGTCCCTGGACTGCTAAAACAGCTTCAGGCATTTTTCAGCTCTGATGGCCTATACATATTTCCCAGCTTTGATGGCTGAAGACGTTTTTCCAACTCTCACAGCCTGGAGTCTTTGATAAAGGTAAAATAGCCCCTCTGCTGGTATGACTTATCTTCGTATGAACCTGCTGGTGATCATTGTTCCATAGATCAGAAAACTCCACTTTGTGAATGTGTAGCTCTTAACTGCCAAGATAGCTGAGTGTGTCTTTTGACGCAAGCCACATACATTGTTCTAAAGATTATTTAGAACTGCCTGTTCAATAAATGATTTTACAAAGTGTTTTTACAAGAAGTCCCCTTCAGAGAATGAAAAACCAAAAAGCCATTTACCTCTATTTAAAATCCAAATTCCCAAGTGAAAATATGGTATTATAAACTTCCATCGCAATAGTGTCAAACTTTAAAAAAAACACAGAATTGTGCAAAGATGGGTGAGAGGATGGACAGAATGTAAAAAAAAACAAAGAATGACTAAAAAATTAATGAAGATTAAAACATTAGAGTATGAGAAAAAACTAGCTAGAATTATAAAATCAAATGTGAAGAGTTTCTATAGACAGTTAAAGAAAAGATTGACTAGGTGAGTGTTAATCTGATGGATAGTAAGTCTGGTGAATTAGTACTGGAAAATAAAATGAAAGCAAATGAATCGAGCAAGTGTTTTGTGTCAGTTTTCATTATAGAGGATAAAAGTAAAATCTAGAAACAGCTGTAAATCAGAACTTGGAAGGAAGAGAGGAACTCAAGACAAATACAATCACTAGGGAAGTGGAATAAATTGTTGGAGCTGCAGGCTGACAAGTCCCAAGGTCCTGATGGACTTCATCCTAGGTTCTTAAATGAAATGTATCCAATGAGATAGTTGTTGAATTGATTTTAACTTTCCAAAATCCCTAGATTTGGGGAAGGTATCACTAGATTGAAAATGGGTAAGTATAACTCCTTTATTCAAAAGGGACGGAGGCAGAAAACAAGAAACGACAGGACAGTTAGCTTAACATCCATCGTAGGGAATGTATTTAAAAACTATTACTAAAGAATTTATAGGAGGGCACTTAGAAAAGTTCAAGGCAATCAAGCAGAGTCAACTTAGTTTTGTGAAAGGGAAATTATATTTAACCAATTTTTGGAGTTCTTTGAAGAAATAATATATGCTGTGGATAAATGGGATTAGGTAGATGTGTTTTACTTAGATTCTGGAAAGTATTTGATGAGGTACCGTGTCAAAGATTTTTGTGAACTATACAGGCTCACAGCATATAGGCTATCATCTTGGCATAGAAAGAAGATTGGTTACCTGAGAGGAAAGTGACGGTTTGCATAAAAGAGGTCTTTTCCTGGCAAGATCTAATGAGTAATGTACTACAGGACTCAACATTTTACAATTTGTATTAATGATTGGATGAAAGGACAGAAGGTATAGTTGCTAAATTTGCTGACTATACATTGACAGGTAGAAATTTAAGCTGTGAAGTGGATATAAGGAGGCTGCAAAGGGTTTATAGATAGGTTAAATGAATGGACAAATGGAGTATAGTGTGGTAAAATGTGAAATTCCACTTTGGTAGGAAGAATAAAAAAGTATATTAGCTAAATGGTGAGAGATTTCACAGTCCTGATGAAGGGTGTAAACCTGAAATATCAACTTTCCTGTGCCTCTGATGCTGCTTGACCTGCTGTGTTCCTTCAACTCCACACTGTATTGAACAAAAACAAAGTGGCTGGAAAAGCTCAGCAGGTCTGGCAGTATCTGTGAAGGAGAAAACAGAGTTAACGTTTTGGGTCTGGTGACCCTTCCTCAGAACTGATGGTGGCTGGGAAAACGTCAGTTTATATGCAGAAAAAAGGGGTGAGGGATGGGGTAGGGAGTAAACGATAGGATAGAACCCAAAGAGAGAGAAAGACAGTTGGACAGACAAAGGAGTTGCTAACGATCAGGCTGGGAGGGTGAATAGTTGTTGATGGGCCCTGTTAGTGACTAACAACAGCGGGTGTGTAATGGCAGGCTCTGTGGTAACAGAACCTGGTGTGTGTGGTAAGGGGGCTAGGACATGGGAGAGTTTAGGCCCTAAAATTATTGAACTCAATATTGAGTCCGGAGGGCTGTAGGGTCCCCAAGCGGAAAATGAGGTGTTAACACACTGTATTGACTCTGACTCCAGCGTCTGCAGTTCTTGTTAATTCTGAGTGACTGGAAAACCTACTGCAAAGCCTCTTCCAAGACTGCCCACCTTGAAGAAGTTGTTCTGCTCCCTCTGAAAAGACTTCAGTGAATCTGTCTTTTGCTGCAACCCACTGGTAATCTCTGAGTCCTGACGAATGGTGTAAACCTGAAATGTTGACTTTCCTGCTCCTCTGATGCTGCCTGACCTGCTGTGTTCCTGCAGTTCCATATTGTATTGACAGATTTCACAAGTCTGAGATGCAGAGGGATCTGTTTGTCCAATATTGCAAAACGTTAGTATGCAGGTTTACAGGTAATTAAGAAAGTTAATAGAATGTTATTGTTTATTGTGAAGGGAATTGAATACAATAATAGGGAGGCTTTGCTTCAGTTATACTGGCATTAGTGAGACCACATCTGGAGTATCGTGTACAGTATTGATTACCTTATTTAAAGAAGGATGTAAACGTGTTGGAAGCAGTTAAGCAAATGCTAATATCTGGAATGGTAACGTGGCCTGACGAGGAAAGTTTGGATAGGTTAGGTTTGTATGCACTGGTTTTTAAAAGAGTAAGAGGCAACTTGATTGAATCATATGAGAACCTGAGGGGTCTTGACAGGGTGGATGTGGAAAGAATATTTCCTCTTGTGGAAAAATCTAGAAGTAGGAATTCATGTTTGGGATTAAGGGGCTGCCCATTCAAGATGGAGAAATGGAGATTTTCTTTTCTCACAGAGGGTCATTAGTATTTTAAACACTTTCTTAAAAGGCAGTGGAAACAGGAGTCTTTGAATCTTTTTAAGGCAGAGGTGGCTACTCACTTCTGACCACTATGATCATATGATTGTGAAGGATATGCCTGCATCATGACAAAGGGCAGAATGAAAGCCTAAGCAGAATAGTCTAATGGGAAAAGAAAATTAGGGGACTTTACTAAGGTTGTAGTAAAGACAGCTGATCTTTCATTTAAAACTATATTAATGACAGAAAGCATTTATTTAAAGTGTGGGAATCATTCCAGTAGAAACCTGGGAAAGTACTGAGGATGATTATATAAATATAAATAATGGGTGTCATTTAGTAAAGCAGTGATTAAAGAGGGCATTGTTTATTAAAACGACAGACAGTGCATTCATTTGCTTAAGCAGTTAAGAAACGGGAATCACTTACTAAGGCCCCCACATAGTAGGATGCATGCCAGTGAATTCATGAAAAACTGTAGAATCCTTTCTGCAGCAAGAGGCAGGAATTCTCCATTTAGCTCAGTGAAGTTGGGAAACTTCCATTTTGTGCACAAGTCAGCAAAACCATCTAGTGCAACAGCACTGCTACTACTGTAAAAGAAAACACTTGTAAGCAAGGCAAATAAGGATGACATGGCTTCAGAAATAATTTGCCAGGAAGATTTAATTTCAAGTCTGGTCCAAAATAGAGCGCAAAATTAATCACTGGAAAAAAACCTCTTAGGATACAGAATAGCTTCCAAATTTATACAAAATCAGAATCTAAAATACAAATACTTCTCTATGCTATTGGGAATATAGCTGGTGATTTCATAGATCAACAAAGTGTAAAAGAAGCTTTTGAAGAAGTATTGAAAGCCTTTGACACTTACTTTAACTTCACAGCAAACAAAATTCTCAAAAGAGGAATTGTATAGATGAGTGCAGCAATCAGGGGAATTCATAATTTTATTCGTGACCCCTATAGGTTAATAGAAAAATGAGACTGGTGATTTAAGATCACAATTCATAAGTGTCAGAATTATTGTTGGAATTACTGCTGAATCTTTTTCAGATATACAGTAAAAAAAAAGGCTCTAGAGAAAGCCATTCAGATGCTGAGTGAAGCCAACATCCAGAGACAGCACAGATCAAATCTAAGATGGGACGTTTCATTTAATTTTTGGGCTGCAAACCCAGGTTGTACTTCTTAAAACTTAAGTGTACTTTGGTTACAGAAGTGGCTGAAGTTGTGACACAGAGGTTGAAGACCAGAGAGAACATTGAAAACTTATGTTATATGTGTCCAAAACTATGTATTGGGGCAGAACTACCTGTTCAGCTCCTTGAGGCTGCTCTCTGCTGTTTAATAAAATCATGGCTGATCTGTTTGTATTTCAAATTCCACGTTCCTACGTAACCTTTGATACCATAGCTTAATAAGAATCTATCAACATGCCCCTTGAAAATATTCAATATTCCCATCTCCACCTGCTTCTGAGGCAGAGAGTTTCAAACCACATAACCCTCTGAGGAAAATACTTTTTTCTCATCTTTGTCCTAAAAGAGTGACATTCATATGTAAACAATGCACCCTTGTTCTGGACTAGGGGAAACAAGGGGAAATATCATTTCCATGTCCATCTTCTCAAGACCATTCAGGATCTTCTACACTTCAATCAAGTCAACATTCACTCTTCTAAACTCCAATGGAAACAAGCCTAATCTATCCAAAAACAGAAATTGTTGGAGAAACTCATCAAGTCTAACAGCATCTGTGGAGAGCAAGCAGAGTTAACTTTTCGGTTCAATGACCCTTCTTCAGAGCAGTTCAGGAGATGCTGCCAGATCTGCTGAGTTTCTCCAGAAATTACTGTTTTTGTTTCAGGTTTCCAGCATCCGCAGTTCTTTATTATATTCTCAATCTGTCCCACTTTTCCTTATAAGACAGAAGGGGGTTGGTTAGCTCAGTTGGCTGAGGTTACCACGAAGGACTGTCCTTCTCTACCTCTCCCCTCTTCTATGGCATGTTGACCCTCAGGTTAAACCACAACCAGTCATTTCTCTCTAAAGACCGAGCAGCCTAATAGTCTCTATGGACTATGGTGACATTATCTTGCATATGAATATTTTGTGACTCATGCATTAGATCATTGAGATCTATATATATCTTGGAATGCTGCAGTTGATCTCTATTTAAGTAAAAATCTTTTTTATGTTTCCTGTCAAAGTGAACAATTTCATATTTTCCCACATTATACTACATCTGTCTGATTTTTGCCCATTCATTCAACATATTTTAGATTGATTCACGGGATGAGGACCTTGCTAGCAAGGTTAACATTTATTGCCAATCCTTAATTATCCAGAGGGCAGTTTAGAGTCAACCACATTGCTGTGGGTCTGGAGTCAAATGTAAGCCAGACCAGGTAAAGATGGCAGATTTCCTTCCTTAAAGGACATTAGTGAACCAGATTTCCAACAATTAGCAATGGATTCATGGTTACCATTAGACTCTTAATTCCCAGATTTTTATTGGAATTCAAACCTGGGTCTCCAGAAGATTACCTGGGTCTCTAAAATTACAGTCCAGCACTAATACAACTATGCTATCACCTCCCCATATCCATATCCTTCTGCAACCCCCTTACGTTCTCTTCACAACATTGCTTTCTACCTATCCTTGTGTCATCTTCCGCTATCTTTCATTTTCTCCACCAACATTGATGCAAATTTAAAAAGTTAAGGCCCCAGCACAGAATCAAGTAGGATTCTTATTAACACACCCCGTCAATCAGGATAGGCCTTTGTGTGCATACTCTGTTTCCTTCCAGCTAGCCAATCTTTTATCAATGTTAATATGTAATTCTTACACCAGGAGCTCCTACTTTGTCCAATAAGCTTTTATGAGGCACCTTGTCAAATGGCTTCTGGAAATCCAAGTATAGTATGACTACAGGCTATAAAATGAACACCATTGTTCTTCGGTGCAGGAGGTGCACATGAGGAGTAAAGTCCTTTTCTCTCAGTGTTCAGAAGGTCCTCCAGATTGATACTAAAAGGCAATAAGGGGTAACCATTGCAGACAATACACATGGTCCAGCTCTGTGGACTTGAATATATTGCTAGAAGAAGTTCTGTTACCTCACACAAGTGGTCAAAGTCACTGAAGTCATCGTCACATATCCTACCAACTGCACTATCAGCTTCAACAGTGCTCCAGTCACTCTACTCACTTCTGTCACCTACCAACCATCCCCATCAATCACCACTCATGCCAAACATTCATAGCCTTTTCTCACACACTTCACACAGCTGTAAGCCTCACACACAGAGCTCACAGCTTGTGCACACTGCCAGCCACTCAACTGATGTAGTCACATCACCAAAATGCAATCATTGATGCACTTGCTTTGTAGGGCAAGATGTCTACAGGTAGAAGCAAAAGCAGCCATATGGAAGATTATTTGTGAAGCTAAATGCATATTTGGTTGTGGAGATATAAAGGGAGGGTATTAATTAGTACAGTGAGATCCAACATAGTTGCTCTTGCATCAAATCAACATTAGAGGCATACTGATAACATTATCTGGCCAAGCTGAATACCTCTGGTGCATGCATGTAATGTCCAGACAAATTCTTTCACCAAGATGGCATACAGTGATGCTTTAGGCAGCTCTCAACTTTTTATTTTTCTGTGACTATACCCATATTCAGCACATTTTCTGAACGTGACCTATTGTGTCACAGATAAAGCATTCTCTTTAAAAAAATTGGGCACTGTCTATATCCATGAGGTTTCTTTGCTTCCTAGCACTGACAGGGACATTTAGAGTCTGTTATCTGCATTGTTTTCTCACCAGTGTGTTTTGGAGTTTTGCACCCCATGCACTTAATTTTTAAGAAGTACAACCTGGGTTTAATGGTGCTAACCTTACATGATCCATTGATGAGGTGTGTTACCATTCAACAGTTCATTTGTCCGTAGAGTCCTACATAAAGTTAGTTTGTTTAAGAATTTAAATGAAGTTATAGAACTTTTGCCTATAATTTAGCATGTTTTACACTTTCTCATTCTAATGGAATATGACATCTAAAAAAAACAAAAAAACATACAAACATTGACTCCTGTCAAAACTTTGCACCGCGTATTTGTTCTCAATTTGATTTATTTCAAGGTAGTATTAAATAACTTGTGCCTCTCCAATAAGAAAATGTGGAGCAAGGAAGAAATGTCTCAGGTCAAACATTTCCCTTTCAATGTGAAAATTAGGTCTTTCATCTGTGCTGGATTATGATCCTGGCGCCTTTTTGGAACAATTTCAGATCAGGATTATCTCTCTCTCTGTCAATTCCTCTCAACTTTAGATTGAGAATGACAGGCCCCAAGGTTGTTAGATGGTGCTGAAGAATTGATATATTTCTCTTAAAAGAAACCGAGCTAGCCAAGTGTACCGCCGAGCCCCAATTAACTGATCAAGAAAGTTTTAAACAGATTGTAAAAACTTAGACATTAGTATGGTCTTGCAGCTGTAATGTAGTAATGTAGTCCCTCATCAGGAGTAAGGATGTGGGTTCTCGAGTGAGTGACACAGAACACAAGATGAGACAATATAAATTGTATAGAAATTTAATAGAAACATAGAAGGTAGGAACAGGAATAGGCCATTTGACTCTCGAGCCTGTTCTACCATTCAATATGATTATGGCTGATCATCGAGCTCAATACCTTCATCCCACCCTCCCCCTTGTCCCTTTAGCCACAAGAGCTATATTTACCTGCTTCTTGAAAACATTGCCATCAACAACTTTCTGTGGCAAGGAATTCCAAAGATTCACCACTCTCTGGATAAAGAAGTTTCTCCTCATCTCAAGTTGAAAAGGTTTACCCTTTATCCTTAAACAATGACCCCCGATTTGGGGCTCCCCCACCATTGGGTGCATCCTTCCTGCATCTAACTAGTCTAGTGCTGTTTGAATTTTATAGATTTCTACGGGATCTTTCCTCATTCTTCTAAACTCCAGTGAATACAATCCAAACCGACTCGATCTCTCTTCATACATCAGTTCTGCCTTTTGTAGGGTTCTGGTTTGCACTCAGTAATTTGCTGATTTTAGGTTGTTCGAATCACCCCCAGATCCCTGGTTCTAAACAATGGACTTATTTAGGGAATGTGAAAAGAAGAAGGCAGTAGACAGACATTAAAGATAAGCATAATACAAGAAAAAAAGGTCAATGCAATAAACAGTGAAATTAACATAATCAATTATAAAGATGACATTTGTTACCCTCCAATTTTTAGAAACTGTTCCAGAGTCTAAAGAATCTTGTAAGATGACTATCTACCACCAATGCATCCACTTTTTCTAGGGCAACCTCCTTAAGTACTCTGGAATGTAGGTTTTCAGACCCTAGGGATTTATCTGCCTTCAATCCCATTAATTTCTACAGTGCAACTTCTCTACCAATATGCATTTGCTTCATTTGCCCCCTCTCACTAAACCCTGTGTCCCCTATCATTTTCTGGGAAGTTATTTGTGTCCTCCTTTGAGAAAATAGAAGGGAAATATGAATTTAGTTTGACAGCCATTTCTTCGTTCCCCTTATAAATTTCCTCATTGCTGACTGCAAAAGATCTACATTAGTTTTCACCAACATTTTTCTCTTTACATACCTATAGAAACTTTTACAGTCAGTCAATATGTTCTTTGCAAGCTCACTCTAATACTCTATTTTCCCCTTCTTGCTGACTTCTAAACTGTCTCCTATCCTCAGATCTATTGATCTTCTTTCCAATTTGTATGCCTCTCTTTTTTGCATCTAATACTATCTCTAACCTCCCTCATACTATCTTATTCTATCTTTAACTTCCCTTCCTTTTTCCTTGCATAGTATTCAGTATAAGATGCCATGTTCCCTAGTTAGTTCTGCAAAATATTGGTTCAGAAAGCCACTCCAGGAATTCCTTCTTTATGATATTGTGAGTCATTTGATTTACCCAATCTATGTGCAGGTTAAATTCACTCATATTTACATATATTCCTTTTTTGCACACATCTCTAATTTTCAGTTTGATATCCTTCTCAACATTGTGACTATAGTTTGGTCCTTTATATACCATCCCTTGGAAGCTTTTTCTCAGAGTGGGGGACTCAATTACTAGGGGTCATGATTTCAAGGTGAGAGGTGAAAAATTTAAGGGAGATATGTGTGGAAAATTCTTTACGCAGAGGGTGGTGGGTGCCTGGAACGCGTTGCCAGTGGAGGTGGTAGAGGCGGGCACACTAGCGTCATTTAAGATGTATCTAGACAGATACATGAATGGGCAGGGAGCAGAGGGATACTGATCCTTGGAAAATATGCGACAGGTTTAGATAGAGGATCTGGATCGGCGCAGGCTTGGTGGGCCGAAGGGCCTGTTCCTGTGCTGTAATTTGCTTTGTTCTTTATATCCCCGCTAATGTATTTTTGCTCCTTGGTATTTCTCAGATCATCCATACATGCTACATTGCCTGAGCTAATATCTTTCTTCAATATTTTGTTTATATTCTCTTTAACCAGTAATTCAACTCTGCCACCTTTTCCTTTCATCTGTCCTTCCTAAATACTGAAAACCTGTAATGTTCAGTTCCCATTCCTGGTCATTTTGCAGTCCAACTGTATCATATCCATTTACATGTATTCATACCCATTTACATTCATAGTTTATTAAAATATGACTCAAAGTTAGGTGGAAACAATCACTTGCCTCATTAAGTAGGTTTGAAGAAGTAGAGAGAAAATATTATCATATTTCTAATAGAGAATCTGGAATTTAATAGAGAAAATTTAAATTTTACTTATTATTACTGCAAAATATTTTATGTGGATATTCATCAATCATTAAAGTAGCATTTACCTTAATTTCCCAAGAGATGTCTACAGAGCTAGTGACATTATTCTGCCCCAGTTAGGGAGCGAATTATTTTCACTGAGCCTCAACATCCAACCCTTATCTTGAGACTCCCTACTGAGTTAAGCCAATCTGACAATCTTCTGTCAGTTCTCAAAATATATTGGATTTTTGAGACTGCATAGCTAATTCCCTACTTATAGGTTTGATACCTCATTTATAATTAGGTTAAGCTTCTTTACATTCAAAATTTAGTTTTTAATTTCTTCCTGAGGCCAACTTTTTGATTCTAATGAATGTATATAAATTTCAAATTCTATATTAGGTGGGTTTCATTGTTCCAGGAAAGCTAACCTGTGAGTATTCTTGCTGATTATTTCCTTTAGATAGGAGTCTGCTTTTTAAGATATGACAATGTTTTAATTCCAATGAGATAGGAGCATCAATATAAACTTGTTTTATCAAATCCTGCATTGTGTTGCCTTGCCTGACAGTGTGCACAAAGGAAAAAAAATGCTGGTTTGCCATTTTTAGGAGTGTGCTTTGCTTATCAGGATTTTCCTATTGCTATGAAAGGACAGAAGATTGAATATGTGTACATGTGTAGTTAAGTATTGTCTTTTTAAACAAAAATGAATCCTATTAATTTCTTAGGGTTTTGCGTATAGCAAATAATGCTTCTATAATCCTTCATCATAGATATATTTCCTTACATGGATGTCTTCTCATATTGCTCACAATCTAAAACTCATTCTGCTGAACAAGGTGAATAATCACAGGTAATGCTTCCAAGAAGATAAATTTCATTGAACTTTCTTGCTGATCCTTGAACAAATTCCATGATATCAATCGAACAAGACAGTATGTATTCTTCAACCTTGACCAGATGCATTGTTCAAATCACTTATTCTTGATCCATCAGCTGTTGAGTTCCAGAGAGTAGTTAATCATCTTAGTGCATTTTAAACTGTTCAAACTTATCCTTAACCAAATTTACAATGCAATTATTTTTCAAAAAGTGCTAATTAACAGTACTATGTGATCATCCATGAGAGTTTGCTCAGTACTTAAACTTTTTGTAACTGGTTTAAGTTAATCTCCTTGTATCCATATCATCCATGTTTTCATAGAACATTGAATATAGAACATATAACAGTATAGCACAGGAGCAGGCCCACAATGTTGTGCCAAACATGATGCCAAGTTAAACGAATCCCTTCTGCCTGCGCTTTGTCCATATCCCTCCATTTCTTGCATATTCATGTGCTTATCTAAAAGTCTCTTAAAGGATCCTATTGTATTTGCCTCCACCACTACCCCTGGCAATGCATTCCAGACTCCTACCACTCTTTGTGTAAAAAAAACTTGCCCCTCACATCTCCTTTGAACTTTCCCCCTCTCATCTTAAATGCATGCCTCCTTGTATTAGACATTTCAACTCTGAGAAAAAGATTCTGACTGTCAACCCTGTTTATGCATCTCATAATTTTATAGACTTCTATCAAGCCTCCCTCAGCCTCTGCCACTCCAGAGCAAACAATCTGAGTTTTTCCAACCTCTTCTTATAGCTCATACCCCATAATCCAGGCAGCATTCTGGTAAACCTCTCCTGCACCGTCTCCAGAGCCTCCACATCCTTCCTGTAATGTGGCAACCAGAATTGAATGCAATACCCTAAGTGTGGCCTAACCAAAGTCTCAAAAAGCTGAAACATGACATCCTACTCATTTTCCTGCATTAGAAAGCTCTAGCTATAATTCCTCACATCCCAATTTACAGAACGTTAGTGCCACTTTCTTTATATGCTGAGTGAAGAACACATTAAAATCATTTTTAAAAACCATATGTCTGCTGAAGTACAAATAGTTTGATGTTGAGGTTCATAATCCATTTAACAGCTTCAGCTTCAGTGTGAATAGTTTTGATACACCAGGAATGGATTTCTCAGGACAGCAGTTCATGGGTGAAGGTCAGACTTGGATGGCTACAGGCACAATTTGAACCGTTCCTCATATTCCACTTATGGCCGCATCTTCCCAGGTCCATTCTTAAGTGGTTTAGGGGTGTCCATATGTTCAGTGGAAGTTTGAAACCTGGCGTATCACCACTTGGGTCAGTGACCAGGTTGCAGTTGGTGATGTTTTCAGTCAACCATTGGCTCACCATTCAGGGATGGTATTGGAGCGTGTTCCACTTGAGTTTATTGATTTCAGATGGAGGCATGAACTTATTTTGAAGTCCTGTGTTAATGGAAATGGCTGTTAAGCTAGAAATCACTCAAGCTGTCTTAGTTTCAATGTTCCAGAAATAACCTTCATGACTCCCCAGAGTTAGATATCTAACACATTGGTGTTGACTCCTGAGTCAGGTTGAGCAGCAGTACTCTTGTGTTTTTGTTGGACCAGGGTGAAGCAGGGTAGGGTGTCCTGTCTGCTGTCAGAGCCAGTTAATTTTATAACATCATGATGCATTAGAATTCAAGAGACTAAAATTGAATAGCCCCCGAAATTGGTGATGAGGATGGTGATATGTGATTGCTTCATGCCCACTGAGAATAGAGCAGTCAACATGCAAACTTCTTACTGCTAGTTTGATATGGTCATTCCAACATTCAACCCAGCATTAAATGTGCCATTGAGTCGCTGCACAGCTCACCAATAGGCCCAGGTTCATGTGAAGCCAACACCAAACAAGTTTATACTTCTTAAAGTCAAACTACACCACTCGAAGGGAACTGGGAAGTGCATGAGACACAGAAGAAAACAAGTCAGAGGGAGTAAATTGGGCCTAACTTTCTTGGAGTTTAGAAGAACAAAAGGTGATATATTTGAGAAGTACAAGATTCTGAAGCAGCTTTACAGGATAGACATTGAAAGGACATTTGCCCCAGCTTATTAAAGTAGAAAGAGAGCAGAAAAGATTGACTAGGATGCTACCTGGACTGGAAGGCCAGAAGCACCAATTGTGCAGGGTGCTGGCAGGGCTGATGGACACTGTGAAGGCAGTGAAAGCAGATACCCAGGGGGGACAACACTGGGTGCCTGGTCCTAAGAATCATGAGCCATCGTGCTCAAGGCCTGTGAATATATTTACAGATGTCATATCCAACCATGTATCCCACTAACCTCCCATTTTTCTCAATGCACGAAATGCCCATCAATAGTCTGTAGAACTCAGCACTCATTTGTCAGATTCTTGCACTACGCATCACACTTTCACACTTAATATTGTTGCAAACCTCACATCCACTGCCAGCACCCTGGAGAATTGTTGCTTCTGGCCTCCTTTCAACTTCCTGCAGAACCAAGGACATGACAAGATAAAGCAACAGACCAAGAATAGGCCACTCAGGCCCTTGACCATGCTCCTCTCTTGAATACATTCATTTTTCACATCCACGTCTCACAGGTTCCATGTACTTCCAGCTATTCAATATGACAAGCATGTCAGCCAAAACACATTATAACACACTCACCAACTCTCTTCCTTGTCTCTCACAGGAAAGGTGGCATATGACAGGATGCAGTAGCAGAGGACAAGTATGGACTCATGTCAGCACTGCCTTGGATGAGACATTGCTTGTCATTACTGATGTAACCATCACTGAACTTGTTGCAATCAGCTTGGCTGAATTCATGCAGCGTGCCAATGTTTTGCTGCCTTTTCTGTCTTTTGAAATCCCACTTCACTGTCATCCTCCAAACAGATGCAATGTAAAAGCTCTGGATAGTTCTTTCCTCAGCCACCTCCTCTGAATAGTACTTCCCTCATTGTTTATGAGGATGGTGTAACTGGAGCTGATCAAAAAGAAATTGGATTGGCACTTGAGGCAAATAATCTTGTAGGGCCTCAGGGATATAGAGGGGAAATGGGACTGATGAGATTGCTCTACATAGGGTTGGCATGGACCCAAGCGGCTGAATGGCCTTCTTCTGTGCCGTGATGACTGCATGATTCAGTGAGGAGCAGGAAGTCAGAGTGGATGCTAAATCGCTGTCAAACATGAACTAACATCCCAATGTACTCACTCTTCATGCTTCCTGTACACGCTTGGGAAAACAACATGCACAACCTCCAAAACATGATGAGTGAAAATTGTCAGGTGCAGACCCCTGCCACTTTTCTCTATAACCAGCTGCTGTAGTGCCAGAACTATCTACAGTCCAATTTTGCTTAGATCAGCCATTGTATAGAGAGGGCTCTGTGGCTAGACGACATTGATGAATGTCTACCATGACTAATGCAATTATTAAAAGCACATGAACAGCAAGGTTAAAGTACAGGTAAAATATAAATCGACAAAATAACAAGATCTAAAAGGGAGTGATTAAGTTGAAACTTAATTCTGAGCTTGCCTTGCTATGAATGAGCTTTCAGTTGCTTGCCTTCCTACTACGTTGTCATTTTAAAATCTGTTTTCTGCCTTTATTGGTATAAGATAGCCCTTATTTGTTCAATAAATCTGGTCAATCTCTATCGACTGATGCTTACAGTTCTGGAAGTTAGATCTAAATTATTAGATAAAAGTAACAACAATTTGAAGTATCTTCACTGGACCAGTGAGGATTGGAAGCAAATAATAGCATTAAATTATTATCACAGTACTTTTGAACATTAACTAAAGGATCACTGCTATCATAACTCAGATGTCAGAATGACAATAAATTGTCTTTTCCACTCTTGATGCAGTTATATGACCATTTCTAGCTCACATGCAGAAGAAATATCAGTATAGCTCCAGATTTACTTGTACCTCCTGGGAACTTCATAAAGATTTGCAGAGTTTTTTTGTAAATGATTTTTATAAGTCTACACGTGCAGAGTCCTGAACATTTATTTACTGTCAAGTATGATAAATAAGCTGATAAATCAATCAGGCTGGAGTTGTTTATGTAATTAACTGTAATGCTCATGACATTAAGTAAAAATTAAAGGTGCAAAACAGTAGGGAAAATTGCTGCAAATATTTATCGATCAGGCAGCAGCGATGGAGAGAGACGCGGAGTTTATGGCTGTGACTTTCCATAATGGAGTTAAAGTATGACAACAGATGTTGTAGACGGCAACACATCTGCCACGACTTATATAGAACTTTCTCGTGTGATCATCTGATCTTTTCATGCTCAAGTCAGCGTTTTTGCGAGTTAAGCAGCGAATAGCGTGCAGATGGTGAGTAGAAGTTCTTACTTGTGCCTGAAGCTCCCAGGGTTGAAAGTTTTGCTAATATATTGAAAGACCACCCAGCAGACTTCACTCACCACAAACCAGGATCTCCAGAACAGGCCGAGGTCTTTGCTGCCACCCATCTCGGATATGTCTGTCCAGCATCAAAATGTGGCTCTCTGTTTTAATGATACTTCATTTGACCATCTTCCCCAGGCCTTCCAGCCCAGAGAGGAGGTGCTCTTCCCTTTTGAGGAGCAAAAGAAGGTCTCCCATCAGACCCATGCAACCTGGACCCAGGTTGCTAAAGGAGATGAATGCCTCTTAAAGGTATCACTCTTCCAGCATTCAGCCATGTCACAAAGGCACAAAATGGAAAGTGAGATGGAAGGGGCCCCAGAGGCTTTCCAGCACCAGCACCTTTGAGGATGAATCTATGATACTTCAGAGGATACACTGACAAGACCTTTTCCTGCATCCTCCAGCGGCCCAGAGACTTTCAGATCAGTGGGTAGTTGAGCTAAAGTGCACTCACTGATATGTCTGTCTAGCTGGAGGAGGATGAAAAGCCTGAGGTCTCTGATACTCAGAAGACGTCAGGAGACAGACATCAGCTCAGCTCCACACAGAAGGTGTGCCTGTGTATTCAGCTGTAACATGATTAACCTGCACTGACAAACAAGGGAGCAACAAGCAGTGATGGTAAAAGCCCTGGCTAGACCAGAGTGAAAAATGGAACCAACTATCTTCTGTCTGCGGTGGTGGCTCCAGCAAGTATGCACTAGCTGCCTGTACGGAAAGGGTGACATCCACCCTGGGGACCCAGGACCAGCACAGGACACAGCGGCTGCTAGATATCAGTCCAAACCAGCACTTCATTACTCCAGCCATGGGTAGTTACTCAGCATCAATGCCAAGGAGACAGGGGAAATGAGGCACCTCAAACTCACTCCAGATATTGCTGCTACTTGAAGAAACAATGTGGTGCCAGCAGGTACCCACAGGGAGTAGGGTGTCACTCCAGGATCTACATCTCAGGACATGTATGAGGTATCCTGCCCGCCCACCTCCCCAGTGCCTCCAACAAATCAGGCTGAAGAGGGTGCACTTCCATCTGTTCAGGAGACTCTCATCAACCTTCTGGGCCTCAAGACCACCATAGAAACTACCAGAATTTTGGTGATTACCATGATGTACCTTTCAGCAAGCTTCCCCCACCCGAGCTGTCGGTGTTGGATCTATACCTAGATAGGCGAAGAATGAAGTAATCCATTCAATATAAATAAAGCATGCAAATATATGAACATTTTAGCATTGATATAGTTTCATTTCTCTGCTGGTCCCTAAATGGGTGTCTGAAGTAAAAGCTGTATAGCATCTTTGTCCACGATGGTGTGTGTGTGTGTGTGTGTGTGCGTGCGTGCGTGCGTGCGTGCGTGCGTGCGTGCGTGCGTGCGTG
>NC_063339.1:51123914-51160566 GCF_021869965.1 Rhincodon typus | reverse complement strand
GTGCGTGCGTGCGTGCGTGCGTGCGTGCGTGCGTGCGTGCGTGCGTGCATACAATCCCAGGTAATGTTTTGGACACCTGGGTTCAAACCTCGCCATAGCAGTGGTGGAATTAAGCATCTAGTGATGTCCATGAAACCATTGTAGATTTGTCAATAATTTGGTTCACTAATGCCTTTTTAGAGAAGGAAATGTGCCATTCTTCCCTGGTGTGGCTTAAATGTGAATCCACAACAATGTTGACTCTTAACTGCCCTCTGGGCAATAAATGCTGCTCTAGCCAATGACGGCCACATCCCGCATGTGAATTAAATAAAACAGTGAACCATGTACCTAGCATTTTGGGCAGTGCAGAGAAAGTTACAGAACTAGTGTGCACAGATCTGCACCTGTCCTATTACTTCAATGAGATGGTATTGGGGCAGCCACATAGTGGACCTCATACAGGCAACTCATGATCGTCAAGACAACAGGAGACTACATGGCTGTGGAGAGAAAGCGAGAGAGACAGCATAATTAGACTAGTGACATCAGGTAGGCTGTCACAGACCTGGGATGTCTTCCTCGGGTTGAATGCTCCTCAGTCGGTCTTCTCTTTAAAGGGGAGGGTGGGAGCGACCCTGAATATTGCACTCGCCTGTTGACTTATTATTATTATTCAAGGTCACATTGCTCATTCTTCTTCTTTCATGTCAAAGCCTTGCGGTCGTGGCTCTGTATGCTGTTTTGTAGCTGGTGTTAACTCCTGCTGGTGATGCAGCTCTCGCACTTGTTGCCACTGAAGCAGTAGATGACACCCTTGGCTTTTTTTGTGAAGCAAGATGACCGTAAGAATGTTATTGCGATCTCAAATTTCGCTCGAGAAATACCAGCCCAGCCAGAGTGGACTACATCTTCTGAATGAATAAAGCAAATGTCATGGATGGGCAGCTTCTGAGCTGGAACTGAAATTGGCTAAGTCAGAAGGATCAAAGAGTATTTCTGCACAGTGTTACTTTGGAATAAAAGAAGAGAGGGGTTACTACTAGAACCATTACCATTTCTATTTTTTTGTAAATGTTTCAGAAGTAGGAATGGGGGTGTGAAATTGAGCTGTCCAAGTATGACAATGCAAACAAATGAAGCCACAAGCTGCAAAAGGCAGAAACGGCAAATCAAATATACAGAGGTCTGAATAGATTAGAAGCTTAGACTGACAATTGGGAAATGCAAGGTCTTGACATGAAAGGAGAAGAATGAGCAATGTGACCTTGACATGAATAATATGTCGACAGGACATGGAAGCTAAAAGATTCAGGGATATAAATGGATTAGCTGAGTGGAATTATAGAAGAGGTGTGGGACATCAGTAAAGAAAACAAACAATAGCTGGTGGTGTATAGCCACAGGGATAGAATATCATTGCCTGGTCTTTTTGTCTTAAGGTATTGGATGCCTTTGGGCAGAGAATGCAGGAAAATCAGAAGGTGTTTACAGTGTCCCAAACAGAACCTTGCATAATATTCTGTCCATTAATTTAAATAAATAAAAAATGGGCCCAGCCTCTTACAGGCACCTCTTCCGATTTTTCTGGTAGATGCAGTGTCTATGTGATCCAACGGCCTCAGGCAAGAAATAGGAGCAGTTCATTGCTTCAGTACAAACTTCTAGGCTGAATACTCATGAAGATACAAATTTGTTGAAGTTAATGATATTTTCTCTGCATCTCAAGTCTATAACACTTTCCAAAACTATCAGTATTGAAGTAATACTCTGTCATTCTGTTTCTCCAACCAAAGTGGAGAACTTCACATTTATCCATATTATACTGCATCTGCCATATATTTGCTCACTCACTCAACTTGTCTAAGTTGGCTTGCAGCTTCTTTACATTCTCCTCACCATTCCCTCTCCCGCCTTGTTTTGTGTCATCAGCTTAATTCCTTCTTCCAAATCATGGATATATATATCTTGTGCATAGCTGGGACTCAAGTATCTTACTTGTCATAATCTTCCATTGTAGAAATGACCCATTTATTCCTACCCTTTGTTTCCAGTCAGTTAACTAATTCTCAATCCATGATGGTATATTACTCCCAATCCCACGAGCTTTGATTTTACAGAACAGCCTTTTCTGTGGGACTTTGTCAAAAGTTTTCTGAAATTCCAAATCCACCATATCCACTAGTTTTCCCTTATCTATTCTTGTGTTATATTCGTAAAACTCCAGTAGGTTTTTCCAGCATGATTTCCCTTTCATAAATCCATGTAGATTTCTTGTTGGTATTTTCTAAGTGTCCTGTTATCACATCCTTTATAATTGACTCAAATATTTTCCCTACTTCTCCATCAGCCCCTGGACCCACCCGAAAACTGACCCAATCTTGCTGGCCTGACATTTGCTTCACAACCTATCACTTCAGCCCAAACTGACCTCACTAGACTCCTCCCCAGACCAACAACTCCGTCCGCCCTGACACCCCTCCCCTCATGACCTGATGGACCCTGAATCAACTCCACCCCAAACTCAATACTACCCAATCCAACCACTCCTGATCCTGCCAGATATGAAATGTCTCACCCTTGACCTGATCCCTAGATCTCATGTTAACACTCCTGACAACATACCCCTCTACCCACCTACCACCCTAATCCATTGCCCACCTGGCACACTATGCTCTGTGCCCCTGCCACCCTATTCCCCATTCACCTACCATCCTACTCACCTTGCCTCTATTTCCCATCTTCTCTCAGTAGTTTTCAAAGTTATTGGAGAACATATAAACACCTCCTGTTGAATAAGGGACTGTAGTTTCCATACTGATTCTCTCTGTTGTTAGCTGTGATCATTCCCTGCTGCTTCAGAACAGAAGGTTCCTCGTCAGGAAACTTGAGGTCAGAACTGGTCAAAATGTAAGAGTCTTTTTATTTTGTCCAACCGGGATTGGAAATAGAAGGTTGATTCTTCTGTTCCCCTGGACAATGTGGGGTATGGTGAGAGTTTTGGGAAAATCAAGTGAGGTGTTCATCAAGGCCAAAATGTTACAATTTCTAACCGAGTCCTAGATGTCAGGATGAGATTCCAGCTCATGAGGAACTGAAGATCTATGAATATGGATTATTGTTTATTGAAACCTCATTTTGGCTTAATTTCCCTTCAATAATACGCAATCTTCTATTCTCCCACCCACCAGATAGAAACTAGATATTGAGAATTCCAGACATGAACGTAAGTGCAGGTAACTGTCAATTCCAGCTCATCATTTGTCACTCTGAATCTCCAACCTGGGCACCAGGGTCTCAGCACACTCCATGGGCCCTGGCCACACACACCCCATGTTCATGGACATTGGCATCCAGTAAGTACCAGCCTCTCCACATCATTGTGTCTGAACCATGTACTTTATGCTTCTATAGTTTAGTGCTGCACTTTCTCACCTATCATTGTGATGCTGCTGCAAGGACACTTTGTGCACAAGGACAGGAACCCTGTTCATGAATTGGACCTGGCTGCATTTCAGGGCTGGCCGCTCAGTCTCTTAGTGCTCACTCTCTTAGTATTGCTTATCTGGGTGTTCACTGCATTCTTGCTTTGCCTTGCCTTTTTGCACTATTCCCCTTCAGCTGGACCTTAAAGACTTCAAGGACTTGTGTTTTGCTGTTGCTGTTTAGTGCAGATCTAGAACTAGGCAGCTTATCATGGTTGTTAGCAGTCATCAGTCCAGGGGTTTGAGAGAAAATATTGTACGTTACAGTGCAATGTCAACCTTACACCTACAGCATGCATCAGCGGCCAATTTGACAAACACGCCACATGTGCTTCTACCAAACTGCCATGACTGAAAGTCTAAAGGAACTAGTTTTCAATCAAGTTAGTGGGGCCTGTCATCAGACAGTGGTTACTAGTACAGTCAGCTAGAGCAGCATCCACTCACAATCCAGAAGGGGCTTGAGCACTTTCAGCCAATCATCTGGGAAGATCAGGAGTCTTGAGAGTGAGTCACGAGCAGTCCTGCAGATCAAGTATAATCAGTTGTGGAAATTGAGTATCATCAGTCATGGAGCTGCACAGGGAGTGGTTTGGGGTCTGGTCAGTCAGGGTTATCTGTCCAAGTGCTTCACAGTCCGTTCTAGGTGTCATTGTACTGATACCAAGGGTGGGGCAATCAGCGGACACTGTTGTGGTAGGGAAGTGTGGTCTCGGCACTGGTTCAGGAGGCAGCAATCTGAGATGCAGAAGGCACAAGAATGATGGGGTGGGGTGAAGGGAAGTTTAACATATGATGGGGGTAGCCAGTAGAGCATGGGAGAACATGGGAAACCCTGGGTGGGGACATTATAGGTGGCCACCATCACCGTGGCTTCAACAGGTGAGTGCGCATCATAATGGTGGGTAAGACTAAACCGTAGTGACTCAGGGAGTAAGGATGAAACCTGCAGTTGTAATTCCAAGTGTTGAGTGGCAACATGTGGGAGACCAGTAGCAATGGGCTGTTTGGCAACCCCAAGGTAGAAGGAGACATGGAGGTTCCAGAGGAGGGTGGGTGGGATCCTGATATAGAGTCATAGAGTTATACAGCATGGAAGCAGACCCTTCAGTTCAACTCATCTGCACAGACCAGATATCCCAATCTGATCTAATCCCATCTGCCAGCATTTGCCCATATCCTCCTAAACCCTTCCTATTCTTGTACCCATCTAGATGCCTTTTAAATATTGTAAATGTACTCGCCTCCACCAACTCCTCTGATAGCTCATTCCATACAGTACCATCATCCGTGTGAAAAAGCTTCCCCTCAGCTTCCTTTTAAATCTTTCCTCTCTCACCTTAAACTTTTGCCCTCTAGTTTTGGACTCCCCAACTGTGGGGTAAAAAGACCTTGTTTATTTACTGTATCCATGCCCCTCACGATTTTATAAACCTCTATATGGTCACCCCTCAGCCTCTGATGCTCCATGGAAAATAACCCGAGCCTATTCAGCCTCTCCCTATAGCTCAAATCCTCCAATCCGAGCAACGTCTTTGCAAATCTCTTTTAAACCCTTTCAAGTTTAACAATACCTTTTCTACTAATACTGTATGCAGTATTCTAAAAGCGGCCTCATCAATTTGATGTACAGCCGCAACATGACATCCCAACTCCTATACTCAATCCACTGACCAATGAAGGCAAGCGTGCCAAATGCCTTCTTCATCATCCTGTCTACCTGCGACTCCACTTTTAAGGAACTGTACACCAGCACTGCTAGGTCTCTTTGTTCAACAGCACTCTCCAGGGCTTTACTATTAATTGTATAAGCCCTGGTTACCAAAATGCAACACATCATATTTATCTAAATTAAACTCCATTTGCCATTCCTCAGCCCATTAACCCATCTGGGCTGAGCCTGAGACTCACGGTGCCCAGTGTGACCTATGTTGTCTTCTATCATCTCTCGATTTGTAAATGTGACATACAAATGGAAAATAGTTGCAACTACAGCTGGAGTGGGTGGAATCAGTGTTTTATTCATTTACACAACGCAGGCTCCACTTGTGAAAGACAGGAGACTAATCCAGAGGTAACTGCAACAAACAGACAAGGAACTGATCCCAAGGAATTGATCTGTAAATATAACGCAAGACTGTCTCGTATGGTCTGTTGTCTTTAATGGATGATGTGGGGCTGGGAAGAGAAGGATTGCAGAACTTACAATTTACTACTCTCTCTTTTTGATATGACTACTGCTACATTCCTTGGAATAGGATCCAATGTCAAACTTCCTTGAGCAGGCATTCCATCAAAGCCATCATTTGTGAATGATGTGAATGCTGACTGCTCACATTACTAAGTGCCTGTTCTGTTTCTGATGTTCCCCGCACAGGTTGATTGTAAATGTGACTGATAGATCTAGCCACAGCAGGGGCTTGCTGTTGTGACAGGCACAGAGAAATGGAAAAGGAATCGATGTTTCATAAAACCCAGGACCAGCAGCAACCTCTAGCAGAACCTGATCAGCCCCTACATGAAGAGGTCCCATCAGAAGATTCCCCCTTAATGTGCAGGATGTACAAGAGGGCCAGAGACTATCATCCTCGATGCAATCTTCACAGATAAACAATGTAGAGTGTCGCTGCAGACTGAGGATGTCCTGGGACACTGTCACAAAATGATACCAGCTGCTGGAGCGGGACCTGTGATCCAGAGGAGTGGGTGGTCATTCTATCATGGTGACTGCCAAGATGCCAGCTGCGTTGAACTTTTATGTGACTAGTTCCTTCCAAAGAGCCATGAGGCACCTACGTGGTATCTCTCAATTGTATCCTGCAAATGTATTAAGGTTGTTACAAATGCCATTTATGCCAAATCATAGCACTTCACCTTGTTTCCCCATGACAAGGTCAGTGCTGCAGCCCAGCAGCAGGATACAGCAACATTGCTGCCGACCCCAGGGCCAGGAAGTGGTAGATAGTGCATGTCATATTGAAAAGACTGTTTCATAACACAAGTAAATTTATCAATAGATAAAGGTTCTGCTCCATCAATGTGCAAGTGATCTTTGATAATTGGTATCACTTAGAACTTGTGCCTGGTACACATGTATAATACCTACATCCTTGAATATGCTCATATTCCTGCTGCTTTTGAGAATCCAGATGCCTTACAAGAGTGGTTGCAGGAAGACAAGGGCTCGTCTGTGTGACCTGATGTCTCCATTATGCAATTCCTGACTGAGGCAAAAATAATTCTTCTCACAGCACGGAGGTGACACAGCTGATTTTTTTATACATATAACTGCATAATTAGACACCAATGGTTGTTTAAGCACCAGGCCACATTGCTTATCTTTCCTTCTGTAATGTCTACTGTAAAGATCAGCACCTTTTCATTGCTCAGTGTGGGACCATCACATACTTCATTCATCACAAACCATTCATTTTTAATCATCAACACCAAAAGCTAACAGAAGTCAAACAAACAAGTTGCATTTACCCTTTGGATAGAAACAAAGTGCTTTCACGATGAGCACTAACATTTTACAGTCAATGAATGATCACTGAACCTAGCTCTCATCTACTAGACTGGGTGTCAATTAATTCCTGTTTGGTTTGTTAACATCCTGTGTTGCAGCTCTTTGCAATGCTGAAGGCAGCATTCACCCTGCTCAATGTCCTTATCCTCCTTCTTGGAAGACTGCCGCTGATCTCCCAGTTCTTCAACCTCCATCCCATTCTCCCAGCAAGCTAGGGTAATGTGGCACACTCTGTCTGGAGTGTACTGCAAAGTGTGTAGATATGATACAGTCCATTCTTTGACCAGCGCCATTGTGGAGCAGACAACAGGCCTTGTGAAGATGAAGATAACTCTGGAAGCACCTCGCCTCCTATGTTGATGCAGAAGGCCAACTCCAGTCTGCTATCGCTTGTCTTGATGTATGGCTGGGGTTAAAGATGACACTGGTGCCATGGATCTGATATCCCACAGTGAGAATACTTCTGCCTATGATGAGAAAATTAGGCGAGAGGCATGCCATTAGGGGTAGTAGGAACTGCAGATGCTGGAAAATCTGAGATAACAAGGTGTAGAACTGGATGAACACAGCAGGCCAAGCAGCATCATAGGAGCAGGAAGGCTTGGCCTGCTGTGTTCATCCAGCTCTACATCTTGTTATGCCATTAGGGGTGTGGGTCCTGGTTATTGAGCAAGTTTGGGGCAATTGCAAGACAAAACTCATGCGGTATCTTGGAGAAAAGCCCTCGAGGATGATACTTAACTGATTTCTGGGAAGGTTCATCCAAGTCTTTCTGATCATGATTGGAAAATGCCAAATATTTTGTAAAAGAGGGAGGTTATAATGACTGTCATAAAAGAAGAAAGTGAGGTAGAGAAGGCAAGAGGGATAGGGATGGAATTTCAGAGCTTAGGGTGAAGACAACTGAAGGTAACGGCCATCACTGGGCAGAGTGATTAAAATTGGTGATGTACAACAGACAAAATTAAACTCACATTAGAAAGGGATTTGGGATTAGAAAATGTGAAGAAAATCTGACTTTCTGAAACAGAATGGAGGATGACCCAAGGCATGTTGTTCGTAAATTGGATCTATTTAAAAAGAGATATTTTAATTAAAGTCTCCTTTAGAGAATATATTGGCTACATTAGAATCAAGGATGCTGCCAGTAGAATATTTCTTCAGAACTTTTACTCTAACATGAGGTAAACCAGTTGCTCATTATCCTGAAGGCATGCAGTTCTGAATCTTATTTCAGCCATGGTACATCTCCATTTAGTTCTCTTTCTGGCAGGAGGGATATCAATTAATTGGAAATATTTCCCTTCCTTTTCAATAAATTTTTATTATGCAGTTGGAAAGATTTAATTTTGGAAAAAGTCCAAGGAAAATTAATGATTGAGATTTATTGTTTAAAATATTAACATAATGGTAAATCAGATCATGTTAAATGGTTAACTAGCTTATATCTAATGATGTTTGAAAGGCCACAAGGTGATAAAATTCATTTCCAATGCTATGGTTATAACTTTGTTAACCACGTGTCGTTCTGGATGTTGTAACCAGCATAGATTCCTGATTAGCAATGGGACTATAGATTGTCAGGAATAGTTGGAGTGATCAGATCAGCCATGATCATGGTGAATGGGGGAGCTGTCTTGTGGGACTGAGTGGCCTATTCCTGTTCCAAAGCTGTGTAATTAACTTGGTAACACAATATTTTGAGGTCTCTCTCCTCCAACATTTTATGAGAATTTTAATGAATACAACTGTTCTGGAATTGAGTAATTGGATTATGTGCATTTTTTCTTGGAAGTTCCACTGAGGATGTGGAATAGAATTGATGAATATACATACGTATAATCACATTACTTCAGGATGAAATTTTCAGCTGATTTTTTTCTTGGTTTTTATTTTAATCCCTAGCCTGTCCTAGCTCTTCTTGGCTTCAGTCTATACTTGCAATCTTCTCTACAAGTAGTTTGTGATCTCCTACCGGTTGCCTTTATTGGAAATTCCCTTGTCTCACCTCCAGATGAACTAAACAAACTATATTCAATTATCAGATTATTTATCCTTTTGATCTCCTCCTTTTGGCAGGTTTTACAATCCCAGATACTGACAGTTAGTTTTTCTTGTTAGGGCACACCGTGTTACTGCTATAATTATTTAATAGTTTGTAGTTGTGTTTATTGGTGATGTGGCTTTTCATCTGGTAACCCACAGATGCTGTAATGGACTGCATTTTAGGGAATGCATGCTAGACATCAGGAAGCAATAATGTTTGTTGATTTTAACATGCTTGAAAGGGCTATGCCTGGAGTTAAAGGTTTAAGCAAGGTTCATCAGTGACAAAAATAAATCTGTTTCATGTAGCTTCTTTCTGAATAGGCCTCAATTAAATAAATAAGGGCAGCAGGAAACTGCTTACTAAAGGTTACATTCCTAATTGGCACAAAATGTGTTACATTCAAAGGGTTTGCTGTTATGTAGCACTACACAGAATTAACTGTTAAAGGCTGAATAACTACCTGCAGCAATTCAAATGTTGAATTATCGTTATTCACCTCTCACAGAATATATAACATCTTAAATCACTAACTGTTAAGGGACTTCGTCTATGATAGGTTCATATAATGTATATCAACATGATGTATTTTCAGAAAGTATTACTTTCATTTACAAACTTTTCTCCAAACGAAGGTAACCTATATCAAAGTGCACTTGGAAATAACAATGTTGATTATTTCCTGTCTATTTAGACTGTCATCTCCTAACATAATGGTGATGGGAATAAATAATAGTGGACAGCTACCCTAGTTGGAACAAAGGGATACAAATCAGTAAAATGTCAAATATAAACCTAACTTTTAAAGGCCTTTTATACAAAAAGGTATGTAACATGGGGAAACCAGTGAAATGCACTCTCTCAAGGCAACGAGAGTGGGAACAGACAGCCTGGGCCAGCCAGCAGTGAGAGAAGGAATAGGCAGCCCAATGTGGCTGGCGGTGTGAGCGAGATTGGGAGCAGGCAGCCCGAGATAGCTGGTGGCAAGAGCGAGAGCAGGCAGCCTGGGTGGCAGCAGGGGTGAGGTTGAGCCCAGGATGGGGAGGTCCAAGTGTGAGCCCAGCATGGCTAGGTGCTTATGGACTGTGCCGTTGAACTGTGTCAATGTTGCTACATCTGAGTAGTACATTGTTAAAATTGAGAATCACCTCGATGAATTACACAGGATGATATTCATGAGATATTCATAGCATGTTTAAGTTGAAAAAGGAGAGGGCTGAGAAAAGATGACAGGAAGTAGAATGGGAGCTTAAGATTGTATTGGGGGAAAGACAGTCACCTTGGGAGGCCTTAAGCTCAGAACCCAGCTATTCCTTTTCCAGTTGTTTTAGAGACCAGTTTGAAGAAAGGAAACTGTTGATGCAACTCTGTTGGTCATTGATCTCTTGAAGATAGTGTTACCTGGAGCCAGTGAAAGGAAATAAGTACTATGAGGAGACATTGCTTAGAGCTATGGATAGACTTAGCTGAAGGCATGCACAGACAACAAAGAGACTGAGATTACAGATGTTTAAGAGGACTGGTATACTCTGCATGGGAACTAGTAACATTGAAAACATAAAAAGTGGAACTTGTGTACGGGATGTAAGGAAGCATAGAATCTTGAAAGTAACTAATTTTAAGTCTAGTTATCTAGGGGATGTTATCTCTGCAATGCAGAAACCAGAAAGACAGGAAAAGAATTTGGTAACTGAGTTGAGAATTAGATACATAGATTTACAAATAGATTCAGGGTGGAACTTGAGTGGCCTGACCTATGGTCAAAAATGTGAGAAAATACAGCAAAACTTAAAAAAAAACACTGAATCTCAATGCCGAGAAAACAGATTCTGGTTTTTATTTCAGGTTTAAATGCGAGATCAGAATCTTGCTGTTGAGTGGCAACTGTCTTATTTTCATGTATTGTTCAGTTTGCTAAATGCATTCAAGGAGGTAGGATTCAGAGATGATAATGGCATTGAATTTTAACAGGCAATGGTTAGATTCCCTCTTGTTGGAGATTGTCATTGCCTGCCACTGGTACATCATGAATGTTCCACTGGTACATCATGAATGTTACTTGTCATTTATCAGCCCAAGCCTGGATGTTGTCTCGATCTTGTAGCAGTTGGACAAGGATCACTCTAGTGCTTTTCCAACCAACAAATTGTAGGTTGAATGTAATTCTGATGCAGCTGATGGCTGCCCTGTGCCTCATGAACATCCAGTTTGAGTTGCTGGAGTTATTCAAAATCTATCCCATTTAGCACATTGGAAGTACCACAGAATGGTGTCCTCAATGGAAAGATGAGCTTCATCACCACAATGACTGTATTGTGGTCACTCTTACTGATACTACCATGGGCAGATCACTTAGATTCACTCACCGTCTGCTACAAGTCCAGTCTAGTAGCTATGTGCTTTAGGAATTGGCCAGCATCATCAGTATGGGTGGTATTGAGCCACTGTTGGCGATTGACATTGAAGGCCAGCATCAAGAGTATGTTCTGTGCCCCTGTCACTCCCAGTGCTTCTTGCAATTTGTGTTCAACATGGAGAATTACTGATTCATCAACTGAAGGTGTCAATAGGTGGTAATCCAGAGGAGGTTTCTTTGCCAGTGTTAAAAGTGATGTCATGAGACTTCATGGGGTACAAAGACCATGTTGAGGACTCCCAGGGAAACTCCTACCTTTCTGTGTGCCACCAACTCTGGTGTGTGTCCTATTGGTGGAACAAGACATACCCATGGAAAATGATGGTGGCGACTGAGACATTGTCTTTCAGATAAAATTCCATGAGTACAACCATGTCAGGCTGTTGATTGATTAGTCTATGGGATGGCACACCTGATATTACTACAGAGCTGTCAGAAGTTATTCAAGAGGTCATTATGTTTTTGACAAGACTGTATACGCTGCTGTTGTTTCTGATGCCTTTGTCAATATTGGGTAGTCTATTCAGTTTCAGTTCTTTTATAAGACATTGTCGTGTTCAGATACAACCAATTGATTTGCTTGGTGATTTCAAAGGCCATTTAAAAGTCTGGAATTGCATGTTGGTAAGTTAAGGTAAGGATATAAATTTTCTTCTTCAGAGAATGTTAATGAATCTGATTGACGACAGTTCCATTGGCTGGAATCTTATAGGCATCTGAGTGAGATGGGCTATGGTGAGATTTTTGGCAGAATCAGATGATAGCTCCAATGAGGTCTAGCTCAATGTCAGAGCTTCTCATTGCATCTTTTATGCTTCTGCTGAATGTACTTCATTAATGTTCAGCTTCCCATCTTATCAAACCCATTGAACAAGCTAGATGTTAAGAAATGTTGGCATTGAAGTTACAGCAGGTACCTGGTGACTTCAGTTGCTACTGATCCTGAAGGACCTCCATGTTATTTAGTACCAAACAGTATCTCAGGGCATAATTCATGTACTCCAGCTGTACACATCCCTTATCCCCACTGGCCTCTAACATTCACCAAACCTTCGTGACCATTGTGGCACCTTTCCGATCCATTTGCATCCTGCGCAGGAAACACAGACTTGTTGGGGAGAGGTCCAACCATCAGTCAGGGAACTGCACATTTCTTGTCCTGGGCTATCCAGTTAGGTCATTCAAGAGTCTATCATGCCCGTCTGCAGAAAGAAAAGGAAAGGGTGTGGTGGAAGGACAGGCATTGCCACAGGAAGGAGACTGAGCCAGTCTGGGATTGAGGGCTTCAGGCTGGAGGTGGGGGGCAGAGTATATGCTGTTTGTGAAGGGGGGAAACCGTATTTGTATGGGTGGATATGGTAAAGCATGGATGGGAAGGGGTTTGTGTGTGTGTGTGTGTGTGGGGTGGGGGGGGATGGTGTTGGGGGGTGTGGTAAGGGTAGGGATGCTGGTGTTCATCCATGATCCGGAGCACCCAGGCTTCAATGGGGAGCAGCAGTATATGACTGCAATTGGCGTGGTCACCTCATATGCCAGGTGAGGGGTAATCCTCAGTTGAGGAAAAAGGAGGATACATTGGAAGCCCAGTTATGGAAGGTTGTATCTTTGGAACAGATATAACTGACATGGAAAAGTTGGGAGTATGGAATCCTTATAAGAAACAAGGTGTGAGAAATGCAGTCAAGGTCTCTTTGTGAGTCAGTGAGTTTATAATAAATATTATACATATTAGACCTAACTCAACTGTGCACTGTGCATAAACACTCTGGATGCTGAAATCTGAAATAAAAACAGCATGTGTTGGAAAAACTCAGTAGTCTGGTATCATCTGTGGGGAGAGGAACCGAGTGAATATTTTGGGTCTGATTTGACTGATCTTCATTGCTTTAGGCAGGAGGAGTAGTGGGATTTTTTTGCTATGCACAGAATAAAATATCTAACATATCATGAATACTTCAATTGTGGTTTTTAACTTTTTATATCTTAATCTGTATAAGCTTGTAGATCATGCAGAAGTGTCAGAAGATAATGAGCTTAATAAAATCTAGCTAATTATTGCATTTACATAAAAATCCTTCTTCAACATTCAATATTCAACAGAGTGATAATCACATGTATTTAGAAATACTCAGACGTTTCAGATTATTCTTCACTTGACATGAACTCAGCCTTTGGGGGACTCTGTCCAAGTCATCAGCTCAATTAAATCATGCATATGCGTATTGGAAATTGTTTAAATTGTGAGCATTTGCTAAGATACAACTGAAATTCTAGATTTTTAGCAGAGCACAACAACTCAGACAGTAATGTTTGGATGTTTATGTTTTAAGTGCAAATCTGCCCTTCTTCTGAAGTTGCTGTATCACTGTGCATTAAATGATAGAAAAAGCTATTGATATTTCCATGACTTTAACTGGAAATTTTATTTCAATACCTAATTAACAGGGAGCACAGATGAACCAAGGAAGAGGAGTCTAACATCACGCAGTGGGGGAATGGTGAGCCATATTTAAGAATTATTTATTTGGCAGTACAAGTAGTCCCCAGGTTGCAAATGGATTCGGTTTCTGAGTTTGCTCACAAGTTTATTTGTATGCAAGTTGGAACACAGTGCAGGATAATATAAAGCAGCCATTCTAAGTGCAGGAAATGTTGTATGTCAGATCTTTTAATTACAACCCCATACAGCTTTGTGTTCATAAGTACAAGCGTTCGTAAGTCAGATGTTAATATATTTGGGACACCCTGTACAGTGCTTTGTGAAGGGTGCTGTGTAACTGTAAGATTTTCTTACCTTAAACAATTTAAATAAATTAAAAGTCAGAAGATTAGAGTTTAAAAACAGCTAACAAAAAAGTGAAACAAATAAATAAAGTTCGAATGAAACAGCAATAAAAGCATCAAAATAAAACAAAGAACTGTAGATGCTGAAGATCTGAAAGAAAAAGAGAAATTGCTTGAAAAACTCAGCATGAATGGCAGCATCTGTGGATAGAAAGCATGGTTAATGTTTTGAGCCCAGTGACACTTCTTCAGAACATCATACATGAAAACATCTGAATAATCTGAAAAACTTTGAATACAAGCGGAATTCATGTCAGGTTAGAAAACTTGTTTTACTAATAATGATCAGTTTTGTAATAATCAAAGGAGTACCATTATACTGTATAAATTTTCATAAAAATGATTTATGGTTGCAACAAAACAAGTAATCAAAACACAGTTGATGACGCAGAAAAGGATTTTAACTGAAAATATCCAGATATTTTGACATGAGGTATTTGATATGTGATATACATATAAAATTGGACAGACTAATCTTCATTTCTATGAACTAAAATGATTATATTTCCCAGTCCCAAAGTAATACTAGTTTGACTCAACGTAAATGCAGTTATAATCGAGATTGAACTGATGAATTATACATTGAAACTGTAATTTACTGTTTGCCTTTTGTACTTGTTGGTAATGTTAGTGACTGGGATTGGAACCAAATGCAATTGTCTTTTGTAAATTCTGAACCATTTCTAAATCTTATTACTGAACCATAAATTTATTACTACACAAAATTAGGATTATATTTCTCATAATTTCACATTAAATGTTACTTGCCAATTATTCATGCACATGGTGCATTTCACCTCCTGACTCACCAAAGCCTGTCCATCATCTACGAGGAACAAGTCAGGAGTGTGGTGGAATACTCCCTACTTTCCTGATGAGTGCAACTCCAACAACACTCAAGAAGCTTGAGACTATCCAAGCAACCAGCTTGATTGGCACCATATCCACAAACACCCACTCCCTCCATCTCCAATGCTCAGTTGCAGCAGTGTACCATCTACAATATACACTGCAGAAATTCTCAATGTTTCTTAGATAACAACTTCCAAACAACCACTACCATTTAGATAGACAAGGGCAGCAGATGCATGGGAACACCACCATGTGCATGACTCCTTGGAGCCATTCACCATTCTGATTTGGAAATGTATTGCTGTTCTTTCAGTGTCACTGGGTCAAAATCATGGAACTCTCTCCATAAAGACATTGTGGGTGTACGTACAGCAAATGGACAGTGGTTCAAGAAGGCAGTTCACCACTATCTTCTCAAGAGCAACTAGTAATGGGCAATAAAAGCTGGCCAGCCAGAGATGCTAACATCTCATGAATGAAAAATGAAACATACTCCTTGGGGTCTAGGTACTGGAGAAAGGTAAAAATTGGCTTGTGCAAGGTATAGGAATAAGGACCACTGTTTTTCTTGATATATCTTAATGACCTAGACCTGAGTGTTCAGGGAACAGTTTCAAATCTTGCAGATGACACAGTAAACATTTAGTTTCAAACTCCTCCTAGTATTTATTATTCAGCACATTTTGATCTTGGACTTCTATTCTATGTTCAAATATTTATGATTCTTCAATGACTTTCTAAACTTACATGGCAGCTTTTACTTTTTTATTCTCTGAGGATGTCTGCATAAGCTATTGGTGGTTGTAAGAACTCCTTGACTGTGTAAACTGTGCTGTAACATTGATCTCACTGGAATTGGATCCAGCCCTGATCTGTAGAATAGAGGCATCTTCAAAATGTTTGGTAATATCAGACACTCAGCAAATCAGCTGTCATCACATTAGCAGAAATAGTTGTGCTGATTGTAGTGAGGAGTAGCAATGGTTTACTTCTCAAATTCTGAAGCTAAACAGTTTAAGTGTAAATTGGTTTTGTGGTTCTACTGTTTACACTTTTTGTTGTGCAGTTGGGGAGATTAAAATTATAATACTTATGAGCATCATTTAAATCCCGGCTGGACTATTTGACATAGGAGGCCTTGTGCTGCAGTGGGCAATGTTTCTACCTCTGAGGCTGATGCTTTGGATTAGAATTACACTCTAGGAATTGATAGCCACAGAAAGGATGTTTATTACTTCAAACAGATTGATGATCAACTTGCAGTTCCATCTGATAAACCTTTTGCCTACTAATTTCTAGAGCTTCTTTCCAAGGTCTAATAGCACAGAGCTATCTAATAGATTGTTTAAAGTTGGAAAAAATGTTCAAGTTACAGCCTGAGATAATAAGAACTGCAGATGCTGGAATGAGAGATGACAGAATGTGGAGCTGGAGGAACACAGCAGGCCAGGCAGAATCAGAGGAGTAGGAAGCTGATGTTTTGGGTCGGGACCCTTCTTCAGAAATTCAGGAGGGTCCCAACCTGAAACGTCAACTTTCCTAATCATCTGATGCTGCCTGGCTGCTGTATTCCTTCAGCTCCACACTGTTTTTCCAAGTTATGGCCTAATTGATCTCTTCTATATATTCATCATCAACTCCTCATTTTGTACTCACTGATCCTGTATGTCAACTCTGGATTTTTATTTGTCCTGTTATCACCTTTTCAACTTCAATCCCAGTGTTATAACTGTGATCAGCATCCCCAAATTTTGCTGTCCTTCCACTTAAGAGGGAATTTTGCTGTTGTGGAATTGAATGTTTAAAAATTATATCTTATACTATTTATATCCATAATTTGTAACAAAACAGAATGCAAATGGAATAATGATTGTATAGTCTGCAGTTGGTATAACAGGACAGAAAGAAGTATTTCTAAACCTTTTACATGGAGAATGTCAAACTGTGTTTCTGAGCTGTACTAATATGTTGAAGTACTCTGTGGGAAAATTGCAGTTTCCTTAAGGGTTTCACAAAAGCAGAGATTAAAGACAAAATTAGGTAGCAACTCACAATTGGTTGTAAATTTGACCTTGGTAACTGGAAACTGTTCTCTCTGTTGCTGCTTCAAATGAATAGAAAATGGAACATTGGGAATACTCAACCAAACTACAATGTAAGGAAAGGGTTAATAAGAGAATAGCAGAATTCCGTTTCGACTTGAGGTGATTTGATATTGTGATAATGTTATAATTTGACTTCTATTTGTTAAATAGGGCAATATGATTCTTATAGTTGTGATATCTTAAGATAACTAACTGACAATATAACTGTGCAGTTACACAGCAGTTTTAAGAATGTGACCACTGAACATTTGAACAAAGAGTGTTCAAACAAAATTAACAGATAAAGATTGTGTAATAATTTTTAAGCAATTGAAGGTGTATCAGTGAATGAATGCCTGGCCAATATTTCAGCAGAAGTGAACATCCTTGAAAAACATTATTTTTAAAATTAATGTTTATGCAGCCTGATCATTGCTTAGGACTGAAAAAGAAAATCATTCCCAGGAATGGGCATTGCTGGCTGGGCTAGCATTTATTGTTTTTGAGAAGATAGTGTTGAGTGGCCTTTTTGTACCACTGGAGTCTGTTTGGTGTAGGTGCACCTGCAATGCCGTTAGAGTAGGAGCTACAGAATTTTGACCCAACCACAGTGAAGAAACGGCAATCTATTTCCAGGGTGGAGGGGAATTTGCTGATGTGGTGTTAATTAACAATAAGCTTGTCTATGTTGTAATTTATTCACACAGGCAAGCTTACAATTACATGTAAAAAGGGAAGAAATAAGCAATATAAATATAAGCGAGGATACTAACCTTGTTAACTCATTGGAAAAGGTATCCAATATAAGTGGTGGTGGGATGTGGGTAATGGATATTCAATTGTTTTCAGTTTTTGATTAGACCTGGGTTAGTCAGTAGTTTCTCCTTTTATGGTGTTAATTTTGAGTTTTGCTATGACCATGTAATGTATGGGAATGAACTGATGACTACGCTGCATCAGTACGTTGAAGAGAATGTTCTGAGATGAGAAGCACCAGCAGTGTTTCTCTAGTTTTTTTTTCAGGAATGAATCAAAAGAGCTACAGACTAGGGGGGGATCAGAGATGTCCCGATGTTTCCTTTGGTTTTTGTTAGAGTACAGCCTTTCCCTACCATTATCACATGGATGGGTTTGTTAGGTGACTTCGTGATTTACATGCAGATTTTCACCATGTTCTCAGTCACAGTGAAAGTGGCAAAAATCCCTTGAATATGGAAGTCCCAGCCCTGCACACATCATTTCTGATTTTAATGGACGCAAGTTTGGGGATGGCCTGGGCTTCACTTATTTGTCGTTTGCAAAGATAGCTGGCTATTTAAGTGATTATTTGTCTCTTGTTAAACTCCATTTTTTGTGCCACCATTGTCAGGAACTCAGAATGTGCTGATGCACAATAGGTCAGAGCAAGTCTGTTTTAGTTCATTTGATTTGAAACCCCTTTGAAGAACTGAATGGATCCTATGGATATTGTCCAAGGACATTTTGGGAGATGCTGGAGAAGTCTGTGCCTGGAGGGATGAATCAGGTACCATTAAGACAAGAATGTGTGTACAAAGTGCATAAACTGATTGCAGAACTGTCAAAGAAATGCCATATTGACATAACCGCATTCTATGTCACCATGGCTCCTGATGTTTTCCTGTGATGAATACTATTTAAATTGGTATGGAGAGACCGGGCAAAGTGTGGTGGAATAGAGTGGCATGTTAGCACTAAATTGGCATAGAAGGGCATGGAGATTGAGGGGGCATGGGGTAGTCTAAGGGGTGGGGGAACATTGGGATTGTGTACAGGTTGTTAGAAGGTAAGGGTTAACATGGATTGTACATGTCTGAGAGGAGTGAAGGCTGTAGGGCCTTTTTTGGTTTTATTATATTTTTTATTAATCATTCACGCAGTGCCAATACCTGGAGGCTGGCATTGTGCCAAACTGGCAGCTAGTAGCTGGCTGCCTCTGCTCCCACTCTGGGCTCAGCTGACCTGACTCCTAGGAAACCCTGCCATCCCAGAATGAAAATGCAGCCTCCTGGGCCAGCTTATCCTGTGTTGGGTTTGTGGCACTGAGAAATCTCCTGACTTACTGGTGCTGACCTGAGAACCAAAGTTGAAACTCCAGTCTGCGGACCCAAGATTATGTTGAGCTGTTACATTGACAAAAATAGCAATTATTTAAAATGTTTGTTTTTCACAGTCAGCAAGAGATGGCAGATGCAATTAGTGTAGAAAGAGATTTACTGACCTCAGCATTGCTCTTAAGGCAACATTTCACATGCATATCCTTCAGGAATGATAGGTGCAAAATTCTTTCTTTTATCTATCATTCCATCTTTGTTATTAACTGAGTGAAAGGAAATTGCACTCTTCCCAGGAATGACTGGAATAAATAATGTATCTTTTTAGTTCTTTACCACTGTAACTATACATTGTCTACCATAAGAGCATATCTAATCTTAAAAGCAACCGTCCAGCATTATACTCATTCAAAAGTGGAGAAAAGTGAAGTGTAATTTGCTCTCTGGTTCCTTCATCACGATCTTCTATCTTTGGGAAAATGACTGATTACACATACCTGGAGCTAAAGAGAAACAGTGAACAATTCTGATATACACAAAGCCAAAGCTTTACTACACATTACGACAGATATGGCAGATGTGAGAAGTGTCGAATGTTGTTAGTTTAAAGAGCAGGACAGGAGAGAGTACAGTTAGTTTCATCTTCAAGTGAAGTGTGAAAATGTTTAGACTTGTATTGCCTCAGCAGCAATTTCTTCAAAGACTCATGACTCTTTACAGTAATAAGTAAGCTTTTATATTTTTCACATACTATAAGACCATAGGATATCAGAGCAGAATTAGGCATAAGACCTATTGAGTCCTCTCTGCCATTCGATCATGGCTGAAATTTTTCTCAACCCCACTCTCCAGTCTCTTCCCTTAACTCTTGATTCTCTTACTAGTCAAGAACTTATCAATCTCTGTCTTAAATACGCTCAATGACATGACCTCCATAGCCTTCTGCAGCAACGCATTCCACAGATTCACCATTCTCTGGCTGAAGATATTCCTCCTCATCTCAGTTCTAAAAGGTTATCCTTCACTTTGGGGATGTGCTCTGACATCCTTGTCTCTCCTTCTAATGGGAATATCTTCTTCACATCTTCACCATGGCTAATCCACCTAATCTGCACATCTTTGGACTGTAGGAGGAAACTGGAGCACCTGGTGGAAGCCCACACATGGCATTAGGAGAACGTACAAACTGCACATAGTCGCCTGAGGCTGGAATTGAACCCAGGACCCTGCTATTGTGAGGCAGCTACAAGACACCCAATGTCAGTTTTATTTTCAGAAGTCATCTGCCACCCCACCAACTGTGTGATGCGTAGTGTTTTGAAAGGTGCAATGTACATTCTGTTTCACTTGGAACTACTACAGACATTTGCACCAGCAGGGAGAGCCTGAAGAAGCAGATTAATGGTGGAGACCATTGCTTGCTTGTGCAATTTAAAATCTGTTGTTCTGGCTGTTTTAGGTCCCAAGAACATTACAGAGAAAATGGGGATATTACAAAATAAGAATTGCTTCCAGGTACAAACCTTTTTGAAGGGATTTCCCAACCTTCTGCAGTGAAAATAGCACTTTAATTTTCAGACACAGAGACTCATGCTGTATTAAGTGCACACAAACTCACATCTAACAACCAAGAGTGCTTTTACAGTCACTGTTCATCACTATACTGATGAATGTGGCATTGTCAATGCTCAATCTACTTGCTTTTAAAGTACATTTGCAGCCATCATTTATATTCTCATGTTGGCAAAACTGGCTGTGACATTTTGAGGGTAAAATGGCAGGTTTTACAATCACTGATTACAAGAAAAAAAGACCTTCTTCTCCAGTAGACACTGAACAATTGGAAGGTAGTTTTGAGACACCTGCATCTGAGCAAAATAATTTCCACTGAGCAGCAAATGCACTGACAGCCTAGCTCACAATTTAGAAAAAAATTTCAAAACAAGCATCTTCCAATGTGTAAAGCAACAAGGAAATGAGACAATTGATCAAAATTGCATATGCTTGAGACAACTAGCAGCCAAATGTAACTTTGGTGGTACTGATAATGTTGAACGCAAAATTGAAACCAAATAATCAAAGGAAGGGAATTTAAGGATTGTGACCCAGCTAGTGGAGAAACAATTATACTCTTCCTTGTCAGGGTGCTGTGTGGCCTAGTGGGGAACTTGCAGGTGGTGGTGCATCTGCTATCTTTATCCTTCTAGGTTGTAAAGGTTAAGTATCTAAGGAGATCTGGTGAATTGCTGGTGTGCATGTTGTAAATGATGCTGTGTATGATAGAGGAAGTGAAAGCTGAAGGTGATGGGTGGATGGGATGTTAAATCAAGCCTACTGCTTTGTCTTGGATGGTGTTGGTCCATCCAGGAAGTGAAGAATGTCCATTACACACCTGAATTCTTCCTTAATGATGCTGGACAATGAGGAGCTGAGTTATTTATCGCAGGATTCTTGATCTTTGACCTGCCTTTGCAGCTACAATAAATATATAGATGTAGAAGGAAGCCATTCAGTTCATCGTGCCTCCGCTGGTTCTATTATCAAGTGCCAATCTCTTGAATTGTCCACATATTCCTGCACACCATTGCTATCTAAGTCCCCATCCGATGCCCAACTCATATCCTGTCAGTGGTAACCCCCAGAATGTTACAGTAGGGAATTCAGTGATGGCACTGTCTCTTCTCTCTTGTTGGAGATGGTCATTACCTGCCACTTATGTGGCATCAACACATTCATTCACAAAATATTTCATCTGCCATGCATTTGCCCACTTACTCAACTTGTCCAAATCATAATGAAGCATCTCTGCATCCTCCTCACAGTGCATCATCCCACCCAGCTTAATCTGCAAATTTAGAGATATTACATTTATCTCCCTCATCTAATCATGAATATATATTGTGAATAGCTGGGGTCCAAGACTGATCCCTCCATAAACGGGAATGTATTGGCTGCTGCCAGTTTCTTGTGGGCACAATACTGCATGACAGAAGTTCCTGCTTGTCTCAGGCCATATGTATTATTAAAATGCAATCCCAGTCCCATGACATACATAACATCCCAATAACTATTTAGAACCCCCCTATAACCATCTCTGTAAGTTCCCTGACAGGACTTGCCCTTTCCGACTTTTGGATGACTTTGATTTTACAGTCTTAAGTATAATGCTCTATATCAATTATTCCCCACAATTGCCTGCCTTAAAATAAGACCATGATCTTAAAATGTCTGCTCATTTTTTTGTAGCTGTAATGGACAGGTGGCTAACACACTTCATTAGTCAGTTGTTCAGAGGATAAAATCTATTCACTTGTATCTCACAAGAATCACCCAGAGCAATCTGAATTCAATAACCCATGATTATGCAAGAAAATGGTAACCACAGAGTTTTTTTTTATTCACCCCTAGGATGTGGCCATGACCGGCTGGCCAGCATTTGTTGCCTGTCCCTAGCTGCCCTTGAATTGAGTGGCTTGGTAGGTCATTTCAGAGGGCAATTGAGAGTCAACCACATTACTGTGGGTCTGGAGTCACATGTAGGCCAGACCAGGGTAAGGATGGCAGATTTCCTTCCCTAAGGACATTAGTGAGCCAAATGAGATTTTCCTGACAAATGGTTTTAGGGACATCATTAAATTCTTAGTTCCAGATTTCTTATGCTGAATTCAAATTCCACCATCTTCGTGGAGGGATTTGAACCTGGGTCCCCAGAACATGACCTAAGTTTCTGGATTAATAGTCTAGAGATAATACGACTAGACCATCATCTGCCGTAGTGAACTTCAGAGGCGGCAATTCATTACAATGAGATTTAACCATCTCCCCCATGACATTCAACAGCATTACTGTCATGAATCCCTTATCATCCTACTGTAATGTCCTGGAGTTACCATTGATCAGAAACTGACCTTCACCATTGAAGGTACAAGAGCAGGTCAAATACTTGGTATTCTGTGACATGTAACTCACCTCCTGACTCTCTAAAATCAATCTGCCACCTACAAGGTGCAAGTCAGGAGTGTGTCAAAATATTCCCTATCTGCTTGGATGAGTGCAGTTCCAACAACACTCAAAGCTAAATACCATCAAGTCAAAGCAGTTTCCATGTTCAGCAGCATATCCATCATCTTAAACATTCACTGTTAAACATTTATGTGTGCACTGGCAGAATTTTACCACATCTGCAAGACACACAGTAACAAGGTTCCTTCAGCAGCAGCTTTCCTATCTGCGACGTATAACACCTATACTGAAAAGGACAACAGATACCATGGGGAATGCCACCACCTGCAAGTTCCCCTCCAAGCCACACACCATCCTAAATTTGAAGTATATTGATGTTCTTCAATTTTAGTTCCAGCATTAATTTCCCATCTCATGTCCCAAATACCTCATGAAGAGCTCTGCTGCAATAATATCTAGATGTTGCCAATTGTGCTCAGTGGCAGCAGACCATATAGTAGATGCACTGCAGCAACTCATCCAAATGATCAAAAGTTGAGGAATCATTGACTCTAAATTATTTTCTTCTTTCATGGAACATGTGCATCTAGAACAAGATCAACATTTATTGCCTATTCTGACTTGGTGGTTGTGAGCTCTCTTGACTTACTTCAGCTATTCCAGCTTGTGCATGTGTATGTGCATCCACAGTCCTGTTAGAGAGGGCTTTGAACCTTGTAAAATAACAATGTACCTCTAAGTCAGCATATTATGTTGCTTGAGGGGAACTTGCAATTGGTATTGTTCCCCATACCCTTTTCTTTTTGGAGATGGAGGTTCTGGGTTTAAAAGGTTCTGGCTAGTATTTGCAGTGCATATTCTACTTGGTACACAGTACTGCCATTGCGGGAAGATAAATGTTCTTTACAGCACAGATCTTAATGAAGCAGTTGAGGTCATTAGGAAAGAAAAATTAATCATCAGGAAAGGGTTTTTAGTTGTCTTCTTAAATGTTAGAGAAATTAGCAATCTTACGTGCATTATGCTATGGTTGTTCTCGAAATTTTGCTCATGGTACCGTCAGGCTCCAACAGATTTGTACAATTACTTGACAGAAGAGTTCAGAATTCTAGTGGTTTACTTTATCACAGTCCTTGTAGTCCCATTGGCTTCATTATATCTGTTGTATGTTTTCCCATTTTATGCGCAGATGTGTTACTGAAATCATTAACTGTCACTGCAGGGGACATCCCTAGATATCAATCAAACAACATGATATGTACTTTTGGGTCATCAGTGGCCTGTCATATGATAAAATGATCTTGCTAGCTTCCTGGCTAAAAGGTATTAATATGTGAGATAAGGTAATTCACATCACAATATTAGCTGAATATTGATATAATTAACATTGTTAATCATCAAACAGCTGTCTTCTGGGGATTCGAAGGCAACAGGAATTCCATCAATTTCTTCCTGTATTTGTGAATCTCTTAGCCAGTAGAATTTATCTGCTTAGAAAAACATGTCACATAAAATATTCACTGTTATGTATTGAAAAACAACAATATTAACCGCAATGGATTAGAAGGAAAATGAATGGTATGTAGGTACTGAACCACTGAGAGTATGAAGGCCTCTAGATTCTTTTTAAGGTCTTCTGAGATGGCTGACCTTGGATAGCAGGCCTAGTTGGGTGCACAGCATTATACTCTTCCCTAAGACTAACATGGAAATGTTCCACTATAGTCCCTGCTCTTGATCACAAATCCTACTGGAAAGTCTGCATGCAAATAAGAATTGTAGTTGGCCATGGGGTCAGGATCAGAGGCATGGGCACCTGTAACATGCACCACTCGTTGCTATGTTGGCTCAATACTGCAGAGTAATGAGACGTCAGCAGTACGTATAATATTGTAATGCTAATGATTATGTAGAGAGAACAGGAAGGGAGCAGGCATTTAAACAGAGTCTAAGGATGCATGTATTCACCATCTTAACAATTTTATTTAATTTATTATTTCATATTCTGACAAGGCCAGCATTTGTTTAAACTGATGAGGACCCTTTCAAAAGGCAGTTAAGATTCAACTGCAGTATTGTGGGTCTGAAGTCACATGTAGGTCAGACAAGGATGTCTCTGAAGGATTTAATGAACAAGAATTTTTTAATGACAATTGTTGATAGTTTCTTGGGTATCGTTACGGAGACCAGCTTTATGTTTCATATTTATTAATTGTATTTAATTTCCACCAGCCGTTCTGATGGAATTTGAACCCATGACTGCAGAACTTTAGATAGGCTTCTGTCTTAATAATCCAGCGACACTACCACTAAACCACCATTATTCTTCAGAGAGTTCAAAACCTCAGTTTCAACAGCTACAGCCAAACATAACTGAGAATGATGATAATGCAGTGATATAGTATGACCAAGAGCAAAGAGACAATGAGGCCAGAAATTTTCATAAAGTAGTGCTGAACATGAAAGTTACTGCCCAGGGAGATGAGAAGATCAACAAATAGAACAAATAATCATAGGAAAAATACAACAACAAAAATTAGAGCGTTAGAACAGATCAAAGCATAATGAATTGAAACTGTAATGTAGTGATTTCGTTGAACGTGAAGCTGATAGAAATGTGGAACTCCTCCTCAGAAGAAGTGGAAATGAGACCTCTACAACTACACATGACAGGAAGGAGGACAGAGTGCAGAACATCCAAGACCTCAGAGAGAGACAAAACTAGATTAGGAGATTGGTTAAAACACCATGAAGACCAACCCTGTGAAATCTGAGGCTTTGGTGTTCATAAGCAATGTATATTCCAAAATACAATTTAACTTCAATCATAAAACTCAGGGTCAAACAAATTGTGAGTGGATGCAAGTAGATTTAGAAAAGTTTCACCAATTGATTAAGCTATTGAAATAAGTACAACAGAAATGGCAGTTAAATAGACAATGGGCTCAGCTGTTACACAATGGAATGCTAAACTGCTAAACCTCAGTTAGCTGAGATGCTGTCTCTTCTTCATTCTTCTATCTTCTTGCTGCACACACAGCTACTGAAAACCAGGCCTGTTAATTTTTTCCAAACTGCAACCATAGCATAATCAGAATTGCTTCTCAACTCTGACTGGTCTAGAGGTTGTATGATTAGATTTTTAATTGGTAAGTTGATGCATGTACAGCGTATGAACAGTTCATGGTCAATCTTTGATAGGCTAGGGATTGGTTTCCTTAAACCAATCCCTAATGGTCATCTACTGATCTCAGTTCCCATTATCTACTGATTGGTTTTTTAAGTTATCGAATATCAATAGGCGCATCCTCTACACTATGCTTTGTTATTGTTATTTTTATGACACTTTGCTCAGATAATCCTCATGGTAGGAGAATCTAAAATTAGAAGCCATAGGTTTAAGATGAGAGGCAACAGATACAAAAGGGTCCAGAGGGGCAATTGTTTCACACAGAAGCTGGTGAGTGTGTGCAATGGGTTGCCAGAAGTAGTGTTGGAAGTGAGTATAATTTTGGCATTTAAGAAACGTTTGAACAGGTACATAGATGGGATAGGTGCGGAGGAATATGGACCAAATGCAGCCAAATGCCACTTGGATACAGAACTGGCTCAAGGGTAGAAGACAGAGGGTGTTGGTGGAGGGTTTCTTTTCTGACTGGAGACCCGTGACCAGCGGTGTGCCACAAGGATCTGTGCTGAGTCCACTGCTTTTTGTCATTTACATAAATGATTTGGATCTGAACATAGGAGGAATGGTTAGTAAATGTGCAGATGATACCAAAATTGGAGGTGTAGTGGACAGCAAAAGGGTTACCTCAGAGTACAATGGGACCTTGTTCAGTTGGACCAATGGGCTGAGGAGTGGCAGAATGGAGTTTAATTTAGATAAATGTTAGCTGCTGCATTTTGGAAAGACAAATCAGAGCAGTACTTATACACTTAATTGGTAAGGTCCTGGGGAGCGTGGCTCAACAGAGACCTTTGAGTGCAAGTTGCAGGTCAACAGGATGGTGAAGAAGGTGTTTGGTACGCTTGCCTTTATTGGTCAGTGCTGTGAGTATAGGAGTTGGGAAGTCATATTGCAGCTGTACAGGACATTGGTTAGGCCACTTTTGGAATACTGTATTCAATTCTGGTCTCCTTGCTATAGGAAGGATGTTGTGAAGCTTGAAAGGGTTAAGAAAAGTTTTACAAGGATGTTGCCAGCGTTGGAGGGTTTGAGTTATTGGGAGAGGTTGAATAGGCTGAGGCTATTTTCCCTGTAGCATCCGAGGCTAAGGGGTGACCTTATAGAGGTTTATAAAATAATGAGGGGCGTGGATAGGGTGAATATCCACGGATATTTTCCTGGGGTGAGGGAGTCCAAAACTAGGGGGCTTAGGTTTAAGGTGACAGGGGTAAGATTTAAAAGAGATCTAAGGGGCAACTTTTTCACACAAAAGGTGGCCTGTGTATGGAATGAGCTGCTAGAGGAAGTTCTGGAAACTGGTACAATGACACCATTTAAAAGCCATCTGGATGGGTATACAAATAGGAAGGGTTTAGAGGGATATGGGTCAAATGCTGGCAAATGGGACTAGATTAATTTATGTTATCTGGTCAGCATGGACGAGATCGATTGAAGGGTCTGTTTCTATGTCGTACAGCTCTATGATTCAAAATGGGACTAGATTAATTGTGAAAACTGGGTGGCATGGAAAGTTGGACCTAAGAGCCTGTTTCTATTCTGTAAACCTCAATGCCTCTATGACTCCAAGAGGATAATTTGATACCTTCTTTATCCATTTATGTTAGAAAAGGGAGATGTATACTATGAGGGTGCAATGATTAATACTCTTGAGCTTATTGTTTTAATTTCTGATTAATTGGTGCATGTTTCCATTAAATCAAAGACTTATGACTGACTATTTGTTCTTTCTTAGACCCGGATGTGAGGTGATTTTCTTTTGTCTCTATGACTGAGTGGCTGGAATGAATTGCTTATCTTAAAGACTAAGGATATTGTGCAAAAACTTCAGAACTGTATAAAACTAACAGAGAAGATTTCAAAGTCCTAATCTAAACAATTGTTATACAGAGTATTATAAAAGGATTGAAGTAGTGAAATTTTCTTGCACATTCAGTCAATACTTAGTTTTGGGTGATGCAAGTCTAAAAGATTATACACATACAAATTTAAACGTAAATTATTACAAAGTTAGCTTGAATACAAAGATTATGTTAAGTCAAATATAATGGCATCTTTTCTAAAACACTATAAAAAACAAAGGTAAGGTAAATCCCAATTGTGACCATGATTCATTCCTCAGTAACTCCCTTCCTGCTTCTTGGTTGTCAGTAAAGGGTTAATGAGGTAGGAGAATGCTAACTTGTTTTATTCAGTCTTGAAGTTTGCATGTTCTAGCAATCATTGAAATGGAACTAAGCTAAACATGGGCTTCACAGCATTTGAACTGTAATTTCCACTGTCAAAATCCCACGATACAGTTCTTCGTCAGTGATGAGAAGAAAAATCACATGCTATTGAAGTACTAAAATCTGCATTGGCTACATTTAAACAGAATAGTATAATATTAGATTAATCAATGAATAGACTTTGATTGTGTGATTATAACTACAGTAAAGTGATCATGAAGTGTCAATTTCCTAACTAATCCTACAGCTGTAAAGACTCTTTATGAGCAATGAGGCATCTGCAGAATGGATAATGTATAAAGATGTAATGACAATGTTGGTGCTTCATGATTATGCAGAGAGAATGAGAAAGGAATAAAAATCCATCCAGGGTCTTTGAAAGAATATGTGAATCTACTGTGCTATGAACAAAGAGTTTTTATTGAAACATAAAAGCATAGAAAATAGGAGCAGGCTCGACCCCTTGAGCCTGCTCCGCCATTCAAGATGATCCTGGCTGATTATCGAGCTCAATATCCTAACGTCACCCTCCTCCCACATCCCTTGATCCCTTTAGCCCCAATAGCTCTATGTGCCTCCTGCTTGAAAACATATAATATTTTGACCTCAAACGCAGTGGTGGTGAATTACCCTCTGGGCGAATAAATTTCTCTTCATCTCACTCTTAAAAGGTTTACTCCTTATTGTTAACTATGATCCCTGGTTCTTGACTCCTTCACCATCCTTCCTGCATCTAACTTGTTTAGTCCTGTTATAATTTTATAGCATTCTAATGGATCACCGTTCATTCTTCTAAACTGTAGTCGATACAATTCTAACTAACTCAACCTCGCCTAAATATCAGTCCTGCCATCCCAGGAATCATTTTGGTAAATGCTTGCTGCATTCTCTCTATATCAAGAACATCCTTCCTCAGATAAGGAGACCAAAACTGCACACAATATTCCAGATGTAGCCTCAACAATACCATGTATAATTACATTAAAACATCCTTGTTCCTGTACTCGAATCCTCTCGCCATAATGGCCAAAATACCATTTGTCTTCTCTATTGCTTGCTGTACCTGCTTGCTTACTTTCAGTGACTGGTACATGAGGACACCCAGGTCTCATTAGATATTCCCCTCTCTCAATTTACAGCCATTCAAATAATAACCTGCCTTCCTATTTTTGCTACTAAAGTGGATGACCTCACATTTATCCAAATTATACTGCATTTGCCCACTCACTCCTGCCCAAGTCACTGTGTCACATCTATGTATCCCCCTCACAGCTTAGTGTTCCACTCAGCTTTGTGTCATCTGCAAATTTTGGGAAAGTACCTTAAAATCAAGAAGGAGTACTTTAGGAGACTGATTAGAGTTAGTAGCTATACACTTGACATAACAGACACCATGATCCCAAACATGAACCATTTTTAAAGAGCTGGTTTGCAGTTAGAAGGCTAACCACTTGAGGGCACTTAACGGACCTATTACTTCCTCTTTCTTGTGCTAACTGGGATTTCTATTTGTGTGCATGAGCTTTTTACACATTGGGCTGAAGCATAGACAAAGTATCAAAGAAGCCTTATAGTGAGAAAGGAGACCACAATTTTCAACCATCTTGGCTGCAGGGACACAGTTGTGGCAGCTGGTGGTCCTTTACAGGGTTTACCCTTACATGGTCATGGCCAGGGAGTGTGACTATTTCAACATTTTAACCATTAGATCTTTTCTTCAGAGGGTGCCTGCATGAGGTGCCTACTATTTTTCATTATGTATATCGTCAGCCCGCACCTTGTGTGCATCTTGATCTGTTAGTTTTGGAGATTTCCAATGTGGGGTCAGGACCCAGAACTGCTCCTGATGTTGGGTTTCCAGGACGGAAATCTACCACATGGGATTGTGTGTGTTGAAGGGAAGATAGGGTTTTCTTGAATTGAGTTTTCCATCTGTAGTCATATGTTGCTGTCTGACTAACGTGAAGAAAGGAATGATTTTGCCTGGAGAGATATAGTGACAAAGAAAGCTCAACGTATTGGTTATTTTGACAGCTACAGACAATTCTGCTCTCCTTATTGAAATGCAGATCTTCTGCTATCAGCTCACATAACTGTAATAGCCTCCCAGTGGATGAATACTTTTCTTACTGGTCGACAAAAAGTTCTAAGAGCACCTGGATCTATAATTTCAATGGGTCATGCATCAATGTGGTAGAAACCAATAACTTCTATGATACTTCTCTCTAATTTCATGCCCCATGGCTTTGTTACATTTCTGCACCCTCCTCATCTATAATACACAGGCAATCAGGGACACCCATTAGGAAATCCCCAATTCGCAATGAAAAGCTCCAGCACTTATTTAAAATGGCAGGAGAACTGTACTGTGAGTGAAACCAGTGCTCAAAGACACACAAATCACAGTTCCAAGAATGATTAAGAAACAGTAACAATTTCATCAGTATCACATTTTATTCATCTCAGGGATTGTGCTTTCTTTTTCATTCATTCATGGGATGAAGGAGTCACAAGCTGGGCCAGTGTTTATTTCCCATTCTTATTCATGCTTCAGTTATCTCTACATGTGCACAATCCTAATCTGACATGGCTTTTTACCCTCCATAAATTTGAGGTCATCCAAAACTCTGCTGCCCATATTCTGCATTGCGCCAAGTCCATTTCACCTAACATGACCAAGTTCACTGAGCTACACTGGTTGAGAGGCAATTCAAAATTTAATTTTTTCCCAAATCCCTCCATGTCCCTCCCCACCTCTATAATTCCCTCCAGCCCTGCCCTCTCAGAGGTATCAGCAGTCATGATTTCTGGCCTCTTGCACACCCATGATTTTAACTGAGATAACAAGGTGTAGAGCTGGATGAACACAGCAGGCCAAGCAGCATCAGAGGAGCAGGAAAGCTGACGTTTTGGGTCTGGGCCCTTCTTCAGAAGTGATTTTAACTGCTTCTCATTTGGTGACTGTATTTATCATAGAATCATAGAATCCCTACAGTGTGGAAACAGGCCCTTTGGCCCAACAAGCCCACACCGACCGTTGAAGCATCCCACCAGACCCATCCCCCTATAACCCACACACCCCTGAACACTATGGGCAATTTAGCATGGCCAATCCACCTAGCCTGCACATCTTTGGACTGTGGGAGGAAACCGGTGCACCTGGAGGAAACCCACGCAGACACGGGGAGAATGTGCAAACTCCGCACAGACAGTTGCCCGAGGCTGGAATCGAACCCGGGTCCCTGGTGCTGTGAGGCTACAGTGCTAACCACTGGGCCACCATGCCGCCCTGTAAAAAAATCAGCCTGCTTCAAGTCTCGGTTTTGTAATGACGAAAACAAGACTTTCCAATGCTCATCACTCACTTTACCAGGAAGAAGGCTACACCTAGATTTGGACTCGGATCCCAGAGTTCAGAAACCAGCACACTCACCATTACACCATGGTAACCAGAGCCTACACCATGGTAACCAGAGCCGTTTTCTAATGTTTTCTATGTTTTCTAATATTAATTTATAGGACGTGGGCATCATTGGCTGGCTGGCATTTATTGCCCATCTGTAGTTGTCCTTGAGAAGGTGGAAGCTACCTTCTTGAATTGCTGTCCACCTGCTGTGGGTTGACTCACAATGCCCTTAGGGAGGGAATTCCAGGATTTTGATCCAGCAATGGTGAAGGAACTGCGATATATTTCCAAGTCAGGATGGTGAGTGGCTTGGGGGGATCTTGTAGCTGTTTGTGTTCCCATGTATCTGCTGGCCATGTCTTTCTAGATGGAAGGTGGATGGACTTTGCCTTCAGCTGCCTCACCTAGATCCCAAGCTCTGGAATTTCGACTGTACAACCTCCTTCCTTATTTTCTTCTTTTAAGACACTCCACAAAAACCTACCTCTTTAGTCAAACTTTTGGATATCTGACCTAATTTCTCCTATTGTAGCATTGCATCAAATCTGGCTTCAGAATATTCCTGTGAAGTGCTCTGGGACATGGCTTATCACTCTAATGTGCCGTACAGATACATATTGCTATTGATGCCACTTCAAAATATTCCATTTACATAATGTTATTCAAAATCTACATTACTAACTGGAGACTCTTGTAACATTTTGAATAATTTTGTTTCCAAAAAAAGGTAAAATAGTGCACTTAAAGAACAATCATTCAAATTTATCTATCCCTGTGTTGTAACACTCATTTAGAAAAATACATTTAATGAACCTGAAAACTATCACTTTCCAAACAGTTGAAAGGTTTAACCTGTAACTGTGTCAAACCATTACTGTACCACGTTCAAAGAGTGCAGAGGGCATGCCAGGAGCTGCACTAGGCATCACTAAAAATGAAGTGACAACCTGGTGAAGCTACAAACAGGACTAGTTATGTAAACAGTATAAGCAGCAAGTGACAGACAGAGCCAAAGAATCCCATGACCAACAGATCTAAGCTCTGCAGTCCTGCCAGATCCAGTTGTGAATGGTGGTGGCCAATCAAACAACTCACTGGAGGAGGAGGCTCCACAACATTCCCATCTTGAACGATTGGGGCGCCCAGCATGTCCGTCCAAAAGATAAGGAGATAAGGCTGAAGCATTTGCAACAATCTTCATCCAGAAGTGCCAAGTGGATGATCCATGTCAGCCCCTTCCAGAGCTCCCTAGCATCACAGATGCCAGCCTTCAGCCAACTCAATTCACTCCAGGTGATATCAAAGAAACATTGGAGGTACTGAATACTGCAAAGACTATTGGCTTCTGTCAATATTTTAGCGACAGTACTGAAGACTTGTGCTCCAGAACTTGCTGCACACCTAGCCAATTTGTTCCAGTACAGTTATAACACCAGCATCTACCCAACATTGTGGAAAACTGCCCAGGCATGCCCTGCACAGAAAAAGCGAGGCAAAATCAACTGGCCGATTACTGCCCATCAGTTTACTTTTGATCATCAGTAAAGTGATGGAATCTGTCATCACCAGTGCTATCAAGCAGCACCTGCTCAGCAATAACGTGCTCCGATGTCCAGTTGTGTTGCCAGAGCCACTCAACTCTCGACCTCATTAGAGTCTTGATTCAAACATGGACAAAAGAGCTGAATTTAGAGGTTAGGTGAAAATGACAGCCCTTGACATCAAGGCCGCGTTTGACAAAGTGTAGCATCAAGGAGACCTAGCAAAACTGGAATCAGTGGGAAAGGAGGGCAAATTCTCTGATGGTTACATTAATACCTGGAACATGGGCAGATGGTTGTGGTTGTTGGAGGTCAGTCAACTCAGCTATAGGACATCTCTTTAGGAGTTCCTCACAGTAGTGTCCTAGGCCCAACCATCTTCAGCTGCTTCATCAGTTTCCTTCGCTCCATCATAAGGTCAGAATGGGGATGTTTGCCAATGATTGCACATTGCAACTTTTCAAGTACTGAAGCAGTTCATGTCCAAATGAAACAAGACCTGGACAATATCTAGGCTTGGGCTGGAAGGTGGTGAGTGACATTCGTGCCACGGAAATTCCAGGCAATGACCATCGCTAATAACACACAATCTAACCACTGCCCTTTGACATTTAATGACATTACCATCACTACCAACAAGCTGGGCATTACCATTGACTGGAACTGGACTCACCATATAAACACAATGGCTGCAAGAGCAGGTCAGAGGCTAGGAATACTGCAATAAGTAACTCACCTCTTGATTCCCCAAAGCCTGTCCACCATCCACAAGCACAAATCAGGAGTGAGATGGAATACTCCCCACTTACCTGGATGCGTGCAGCTCCAACAACATACAAGAAGCTTGACACCACCCGGGACAAAACAGCCAGCTTGATTTTCAAGAAGTGGGTTACTCACTGCAGGATTCCTAGCCTCTGATTTGCTCTTGTAGTCACAGTACCTATATAATTAATCCAGTTCAGTTTTGCAGCAATGTTAGACCCTATTGTTGATAGTGTGGGGTTGTGTGTAAGATGTGTTGCTTTACATCAATACTTGCATAGTAGCTGTGTTTCCTGTGAACTGATTAAAGCCTTAATTTGTGAAAGTTGTGGGATATTTGCAAAAGACATTGACATGGGGTGAGAGCAGACAGGTGTTGCTATTAGGAGGTTTTTATAGCTATATTTTGGCGGTCTTTTTTTTTAGTTAAGACCGTGTAAATTACATGTAACTTTGACTCTATTTAGTTCCTGAAAACAAAGTGCTTTGCACATGTAATGTTTAGGCCTCACATGTAATGTTTAGGCCCAAGTCTGTTTAGTCTATCCAGCAGTTATTACTGTGTATAAAAAATTCTTGCAGCACCTCTTCTGCACTTTCCTACTGGATACAAGAATATCTTGTCATCTGACATAATCAATACATAAACCAATTAAATACTTTAGTAAATTATACCTCAACTTCCATTAGGGTCGCAATGTTGCTTTAATTATTGTCATGTACATTTCAGAATTTCATGCGGCTGTAGTCTTGAACTTATTAACACGTCTTTAATGGATGAAAAGTTGGGGATATAATCCTTTTGTGTCCTGCCATGTTGGCAAATTGGGAGGAAAGAAATGTCTTATGGTTCAACAGGAACAATAAATTACAACAAAAATCTCACATAAAATGTGAGCTATTTCATAGTGTTCAGAAAGAGCAATATTAACTCATACAGCACGGTAAATACTGACTTACTGAGATGAGGAAGAACTAAAGATATTATTTGGAAGAAAAGTAAAGGAGTTCTCCTTAGTGTCCTGGCCAATATTTAACAACATCGCCATAACAGATTATTGAGTCATTATCATACTGCTGTCTGTGGAATATTCTTGAATGCAAATCAGCTGCTATGTTTTTCAGTGGAAGAGGAATTATGCTAATAAAGCTTCTGTGGCTGTGGATATGCTTTGGGATACTCTAAGGTTATAAAAAGTGCTACATAAATGTAAGTCTTTCTTTCTCAATTACTGTTAAAATCAAGTCTCTCTAAGTTGCTAAAATTGATAGACACACCACTTAATGATATTCCTAATATATCTGCCTGTCTGGGCATTGGCAAGTAGTCTGTAGAATATCTTTTAATTATTGTTTCTAGGATTTGGGCGTTGCTAGCTTGGCCATCGTTTATTGCTAATCCATAATTGCATTGGAGAAGGTGTTGGTGAACTGTTTGCTTGAACTGATGCTGCTTGGCCTGCTGTGTTCATCCAGCTCTACAGCTTGTTATCTCAGATTCTCCAGCATTGGCAGTTCCTACTATCTCTGCTTGAACTGCTGCCTATAGGGGTGTAGGTACACCAACAGTGCTGTTTAAAAGGGAGTTCCAGGAATATGACTGAGTGACAGCGAAGGAGCAACAATATAGTTACAAGTCAGGATAGTGGGTGGCTAGGATGGAAACTTGCAGGTGATGGTGTTCCTATGTATCTGCTGCTTCTATTCTTCCAACAGGTAGAGGCCACAGATTTGGAAGGTGCTGTTTAAAGAGCCTTGGTGAATTGCTGCAGTACATCATATACATAGTGCTCAATGCTGCCTCTGTGCCTCAGTGATGGAGGTAGCAAATGTTAAAGGTGAAGGTTGTGGTGCCAATTAAGTTGGCTGCTTTGTCCTGTATAGTATTGAACTTTTTTTTTTCCTTTATTCATTCACGTGATGAGGACGTCACTGGCTCGGCAGCATTTATTGCCCAGAGGGTAGTTGAGAGTCAACCACATTGCTGTGGGTCTGGAGTCACCTGTAGGCCAGACCAGGTAAGGTTGGCAGTTTCCTTCCCCAAAGGACATTAGTGAATCAGATGGGTTTTTTCCAACAATCAACAATGGAATCAGTCATCATTAGATTCTTAATTCCAGATATTTATTGAATTCAAATTCCACCATCTGCCATCACAGACAACAAGGTGCAGGGCTGGATGAACACAGCAGGCCAAGCAGCATCATAGGAGCAGAGAGGCTGACGTTTCGGGCCTAGACCCTTCATCAGAAAAGGG
>NC_063339.1:51051289-51123514 GCF_021869965.1 Rhincodon typus | reverse complement strand
GTCAGCCTCTCTGCTCCTATGATGCTGCTTGGCCTGCTGTGTTCATCCAGCCCTGCACCTTGTTGTCTCCACCATCTGCCATGGCGGGATTCAAACGCAGAACATTATCTGAGTCTCTGGATTAACAGTCCAGCGATAATACCACTAGGCCATTGCCTCCCTCTTGACAGTATTTGGATCTGTGCTCATCCAGACAAGTGGAGCGTATTCCATCACACTCCTTACTTCTGGCTTGTAAATAGTGGACAGCTTTGGGGAATCAGGAGGCGAGTTACTAACTTCAATATTCCCAGCTTTTAACCTGCTGTTCTAGCCACAGTATTTGTATGGTTGGTCCAGTTCAATGTCTGGTGAATGGCAGTCTCCACATGTAGAGATAACAAAGTGTAGAGCTGGATGAACACAGCAGGCCAAGCAGCATCAGAGGAGCAGGAAAGCTGACGTTTCGGGCTTGAGACTGTCGATGCCCATTACTTGTGTGGTGTAAATGTCACTTACTATTTCCCACAAACCTGGATGCTGTTCAGCTGCATATAGACATAGAGACAGTGAAGTCAGAGGTCACAGTGAAGCTTGATTTTACCCTCTGCCATCTGGTCACACAGGTATGTTTCAATAGGAGTAGTGAGCAACAGAGGTTTGTTGCAATGTTTCCCCTTCTAAGCTTGACTACCACCCTGTATAAGATCATCCAACACAGAAGGATAGAGAAATGAACCTGAACTCTTCCTCACTTCAGTAGCTCAATATTTATCACATTGTACGTTTTATTACACTTTAAAATCATGCTCATTGACAATAAATAATGGCTTACATTTTTTGCAAAGTGTTTGTCGCAATTTATTATTTCTATTATGCAGTAAACCATTTGTCTCCTCCCAATCATACTTAATTTTCATAGGTAACAATGCCACCACTGCTAATGTGAAATTTGAATTTTAAAAACTCAATGATTGCTACGCTGGGACTGTTAAATTCTATGGGTTGTCTTTTGTATACATTTTAAAATTATTAATTACTGCATTTGCTCTGTATAACTTCTACTTTAATCGTATGGCGTTGTCTTATAAAACATTAATGTCAAGATTATTTTAAAGCTTTAAATTCTAGTCCATTAGCAGAAATACATTTTGAAATTTAAGCCACACTAATGATTGTCTCATTTATATAAAGTTATAATCTGTTCTCAAATACTATTTGCAGTTTATCACTCAGACTGGTAAATGATTGTAACATCATGCAGAAATAATGCATTTCTGTAACTAAATAAATGTTTAGAATCAAAACAGAAAGAACTGTGGATGCTGTAAATCAGGAACAAACACAAAGTTGCTGGAAAAGTTCAACAGGTCTGGTGGCATCTGTGAAGGAAAAAACAGAGTTAATGTTTCGGGTCCGGTGACCCTTCCTCAGAACACCGTCGACTCTTTTTTCTATTTTTGTTCAATGTTTAGAATCACTTCATTTCTAATAAGATTTTATATTTAATGGTGATTTAGGATTTCGTAGTTGTTGATTCAAAATGATATTTCAATGAGACTTTTAAAAAAGAATTGGGCTATTTTTATTTACTATTATTGATTGAGTAATCTTGAGTAATAGTATAAATTTGTTAACACAACTTTTGGCATTCTAGCCAACAAAAACATTGATAGATAACTGAATGCTTCACTCCATTCTTGACCCTCTGATAGTTTTGTACCTTTCTGTTAGCAACTCATCATTTTCCACTACCACTCCTAATGACTCTGACTGACTTTGTAAGGTCAGAATTCACTGATCTGTGTTGTGTATGTGCAAACAGCAGATCCCCTTGTTGTGCTGTCTTTTGATTGCTTTGGGTCACAAAAGTGTTGATCAGGAGCATCTGCACAGGCTTTATTCCCCGGTCAGCTAATTTTAAGTTATGGAGAAGCAGGCAGCAATTGTATTTCCTAATTTTAAAAAATGTTCCACCCCAAGTTGGCGAAAGTTGTGGTGAATCTTCTTCTTAAACTCCTGAACCCGTGAGCCGGTTGGTATATAGGGACACTACTGTTTCAGCCAGAATGGAAGCATCTGGGTAATTCTCCTGTCAATTGCTATAGAGACTACACTAGTTTAAATAGCTAGGATTGATTTTATACACATCATTTGTGTAATTATTCCCCATTCATTGCTGGATAAATCACTATGTTCTTATCAGAAAGGCTCTTGCAATTTCAGTCTTGAGTTCAGTAAGCTGCAACCTTTTAGAATAGATTCATTTCAAAAGAAATAGTGTATGAGAATCGGGGGATCTTGCTAAAATTGTACAAGGCAGTAGTCAGACCACAGATGGAATACTGTGGGCATTTTTGGTCCCCATATCTAAGAAATAATTTATTGGCATTGGAGGCAGTGCAGAGAAGGTTTACTAGGTTGATCCTGGGTACTTCGGGAGGAGAGGTTGGATAGGTTGGGTTTGTACACACTGGAGTTTAGAAGAGTGGGAGGAGATCTTATTGAATCACCTCTGATCTTTAGGGTGCTTGATAGGGTACATGCAGGGAGGTTGTTTCCCCTTGTGGGTGAATCCAGGACCAGGAGACACAATCTCAGAGAAAGGACTTGTTTATTTAAGGCAGAGATGAGGAAGAAATTCTTTTATCTGAGGAAGAGAAGTGAATTTGTAGAATTCTTTACACAGAGGGCTCTAGAGTCTGGGTCATTATTTGTATTCAAGGTTGAAATTGATATAATTTTAATCAATAAAGGGTTCCAGAGTTATGAGGATAAGTCAGGAAAGTGAAGTTGATGATCACCAGACCAGCCACAATGTAAATGAATGGCAGAGAGATTTGATGGGTTAAATGGCTTATTTCAGCTCCTATGTTTATGGTCTGATTGTAATTTTCTTGTATTTCTTCTTTCTTTCTATTTCCTGATTGATTGTAACTTTTGAGTTGTTACTTATATGCTCTAAAGCATGACTGTGTGCTCAACAGTGTATGTTTGTTTGTGAGTGAAAGTGTTTGTTTTTGAGTCAGTATGTGACAGAGGCAGTATGTGAGAGAATATGAAAGAGAAGAGTGTGAGAGAGAGGTGGTGGGAGTGTGAGATTTTTAAACAGGGAGAGACAGAGTGTGAAACAGAAAGTTAGTGTGAGAGAGTGAGTGTGTGCGTGTGAGTGTTGGAGAGCGTGAGTGTGAACGTTTTAAAGAGAATGCGTGCCTGAGAGAAACCTGGATCTGGGAGTGAGCTGGATAAGCTGTGAGGCACAGGAAGACAGATTCACATTGTTCCCTCTGGCAGTCCCTCCTACAATTAATCCACACATTAGGTGAGGCAAAAAAGAAAACCTATCGTGAAAATCAACTTGCTTCTATTTCTCATTTTGTACGAATTCAATGCAGGCCAGCTTGGAGTGTGCACCACAGAGGTGAACACAACTTCAAACCAACTCCTTAACTTGGGCACTGAATTTTCACCTTCCCTGATGGTCAGGACCTGTGACGTAGTCTGTCTTTCTCCAGCCGTGCGGTTTAAGCGAAAAAGAAAAATGTGCTTTAATACTTAGTTCTGCTGCTTGGCACTCCTTAATATCCTTTTTTATTAAATGGTCATTTTTTTTAGCATCATTGGTTTAATGCTTTGACATTTTTTTCACTTAGTAGGTTACTCATATTTTCTTCATACCTTAACTTTTTTTTTGAGATTCCTGTTTAAAGTTGTGTCATTTCAGGCAGTTGCTTTTGGGTTACTGCCTGAAGAGGAATGATGGGCTCAAAAGGAGTCTGATTGCTTTTTGGAAGATGGGCTAAAGGGATTAATTTTGCTCCATTAGCGTTGGAAAATGTTGGGAGTTGGTGAAAATGCTCAGCACATCTGCTGGCAGTTTTGTGGAGAGAGACAGTGGCCTTTTGCCTGATTGTGGCCCTGAAGCATTACTTAGTTTTCTCTCTCCACAAAGGCTGCCTGGCCTTGCAAATAGTTCCAGTTCTTCCTGTTTGTAATTCAAATTTCCACCACCTGTAGAACTTCAGGGCCCTCTAATATGCTTCACGATGAACATTTGTCTGTTTGGTTAGTTTCAGTTTAAAATTGGAAAATATTTATCATTCGGTTGAAAATGTATTTTTTTTCTGTTAACAAAGCCAAACTCTTTTGGCTGTTGCTGTCCTGATATTTTTAGGGCCGCATTTAAAGAACCTTAGCTGGTTGTGTAATGTGAATGACTAAGTTGTTTATGATTGTCTGATGAATCCGGTTGCAAAGTGTATTGTACTGAAACTTGAGCTTTTAGTGATCTTTATAAAGAGAGGCATAGAGTTCAAAAGGAGCTTTGTTAAATCTGTAGGAGGCATTTTGATCCTATACCAGAATGATATGAGGGGCTTAGAAGAATAAAGGAATCCATATGGAAAAAGTAGATTCAGTTTGTTTGTGACAGTAAAAGTCGTAAAATGTGAAAACGTTATGTGATCCTTACAGTTTATCACGGGGAATTCAAATCTCTTTCTAAGACGTATTGATCTCTATGAGGATCAGAACAGATCATGTTTAGAATCAGAATCAGATGCCGGTAAGCACATCATGGACTTATTGGAGCAGTTGACTGAGCCTGTGACAGTCGAGGGCCATGCTAGTTGGTGGAGTATTGGAGCCCAGGTCCATGCTGAGCCGAACACTAATACTAGGCTTCCAAGAAAAGCCACACAGAAGCAATTGGAGGTGCAGTGACAAGCAGGGAGCACCAGAAACATCATTGGAGATTAGAACAGATGATGGAGGGTCCTCTCTGGGCATGAGTTCTGCTGTGTCTCAGATAGGCATGGGCTTGGTTGCCTCCATGAAGAGATTCAGCAGATGGATATTTGATGTATGCACAGATTGGTGCACTGTCACTCTGGCTTTGGGCTCTATGCAGCAGTGGCCAAGAGAGAGAAGGCCAATATGTCTCGAGCTGCATCCAGGTGTCCTTCCTCCTCAGCTAGGCAGGGAGGTGCCATTGTGCACAGAAAGGGAGGGAGAGTACTGGCCTGCCTCATCAAAGTATCCATCCTCTCAGGGTGAGCAACCACTGTTCAGTGCTTAAGGGTCACAGAACATCATAGTGAATGCAAGGACAAAAAGAAGAACTCATTGTTGCAAAAGGTTGCACGGATGTACCGGCAATAGATTGCAGTGTATATTAGTGTGTGGTTCACTTTTTTTTTCAAGTGTGGTAGATGGTTTGACTGTTGGGAGCTGGTTAACAGAGTTGTTGCTTGTATAGTAAGTGGCAATCCAGTATGGGTGAAGGAGAAGGACTAACAGTGATTAGGGTGGCATAGATGGGAATAGCTTGTCTGTATTCATTGGTGATTTGAACGTGAGTGGATATGCAAAGGTCACATGGGTGTAAGGCCTGGAGCCAATTGGGTTCACAGGCATCAATCCTGATGAAACCTGAACAAAATGAGTGATTCGTGGCTTCCTTCACTTATCTTGGCAGCATCCTGTTTCCTGATGCTGACACCTCAACTTGCAGGCCATCCTCTTCTGATATATCCTCTTCCTCACTTCTGCCCTCAAACCCACTCCCCGAACAAAAATAAAGACAGAATCCCCCGGTCCTCACATACTACCCCACCAACCACCAGCACATCATCCTCCACCACCTACATCCCACCCCACCACCAAAGAGAAAATGGAGTCGAGGTAGGCGGAGATGAGATTAGTGGCGCAGGAGCAGGCAGAGACAATGGGTTGCTGGGCAGTCAGGTTTGTGGATTTTGGGAAGGGTATAGAAACGGGTGGTGCGGGGTTGGAAAACGATGAGGTTGGAGGCTTGTGGACGTGAGGTTATTGATGATCTGGGAGATGATGGTTTGGTGATCAAGGGTGGGTCATAACATAGCTCCTCTATGTTTGTAGCTGACTAGTCCCCTTGACTCTGCTACATAAGTTTATGCAGAGCATAGCAGATTACTATAATTCTTGAGGCCTTTTAAGGCAAATAATGGAGAGTCCAGGCGAGGGAATAACAATTTCAACATTCTGATGGTCTCTTCTGTTGTAGTCTTTTTGAGGGCATATGGGATGCATTTTTGGGGGCGTATGGGATCCTCAGCTGCAGATCAAGGGTTTCTGACTGATGTCTTGAGAAATAGCTGCTGTTTCCCGAAATCCATCCTTGCAGTCATAATTAGCTGTAGCATTTGGAAGTTGTGAAGAATGTATGAATCATAAGCATCTAACTGGAGGTGACATGTCCTGTGGTCAAAGATCAATTTCAGACTGCTCTGCAAGTGTACTGGAGAGGTGCCATGATGGTCATGAAGGGTTTGAAAATCAAACGGAATCATAGAATTCCTACAGTGTGGAAGCAGGCCATTTGGTCCATGCTGACCCTTAGAGTATCCCACGACTGTATTCCTGTAACCCTACATTTCCCACGACTAATCCACTTAGCCTGCATATCCCTGGACGCTATGGGAAATTTAGCATGGCCAATAGACCTAGCCTGTACATTTTTGACATGTGGGAGGAAACCGGAGCAGATGGAGGAAACCCAAGCTGATACAGGGAGAATGTGCAAAAACACACAGACAGTCTCCCGAGGGTGGAATTGAACCAGGTTGCTGGTGCTGTGACGCAGCAATGCTATCCACTGAGCCAAACTGTCCGACGCCAGTATCTGTGCATGAGGGGATGTGTGCAGCAGATGCCTGTAGGGTTATGCCCTGAGATGCCTTTTGATCCAAAGCAACATCGAGGTCCTTCGGAGCAAGTGGCAAGCTGAAGTTGTCAGGTACCTGCTCTGATTTTCATATTAATGAGGCACATTGGAGAGTTAACAAGATGTTTAACAAGCAATAATTCTCCTTAATTGACAATTCACTGCTGCCTAATGAGAAGCTTGCCATGCCACTCACTAATAGCATAAAAGCTGGAGCAAATTGCTTGTGATGTCGAGATAGGCCTCATCAGACTCCTCATTCCAATCTGCTACAAATTTCACCATAGACCATATTGCTCAGATGCCAGAAAGATGCCACCCAGTGATTCTTCAGATAAATTATTTTTGTTTGCAAAGTGCCCCTTGTATTATTTTTGGATTTGGTTCCTGTTGACTCATCATTACTGTCTTTGAAATATCCAAGTCTGCTTTGTATCAAATGACTCACATTCCACTTGTTGTAATCCAACAGATAAAAGCTGGTACCCAGCAATTTCTTAATCTGCTTTGGACATCATCGAGTGACGCAGGATTGTGGTTGTGATTTGGCTGTTTGTTTTAAACTCAATCTTTAACCTAAAGTCATGGTTCCCTTGCTTCTGTCCATTTGTCAAAACATGCTTTTGTTTCCTTGTCACTTTGTGATTTAATATGCTTTTACCCTGACATTCTTGTTAACTGGTATTGCCAGCATGTGAAAGTTATGAGATGTCATCATTTCAGCTGATGCCTTTATATGTTCATCAAGACTTTTCTTCTCATTAAAGCTTTATTCCATTCTCAGTACTGCTAGGGCTTTCACCAAATATACACACATGATGTTTTATCGCTGGCAGTTTTCTGGCCATAAATTGGCACATTATCTCCTTCTCCCCAGCACTGAGTCCTTTTATGATTTTTAAGCACAGAGGGAGTCACAAAGGTTTCATCATATTGCTCAAATTTGAACATTTGTTCACTCTGCACTGAAGATATCTCTTCAAGTAGAAGGAAGTTTGAAACAAAGGTTTACACAGCTCCCATTGATTTAAATCTTACAATCAAATTATAGACTGAGTTGGGAGAGCCAATATTGAAGGCGGTACTTGATTCCAACTAATTATTAATAATGCCAGTTACGAGTATGTCCTTGCAAGGTTTACAGAATTCAAAACAGTAACCATTATAAGTCCAAAAAAAGTTAATGAACAAAGGTAGTTGATAAACAGTCTGTTCCCTTTGGACCTCCAGTTTTCAGCTTTCTCTTGACTGTGGAGCTGTTTCTTGCTGTGTTCTGTTGATTGAAGTCTATCATCTTTCTTGTTCTTGCTATACAACTAGCTGCTAAAAGTTTCTGCTTACAGATTTTTGCTAGCTAGTACCTCTGAGCACGGTTAATTGTTTTCCTATCCTCTGATTAGTTCAGGCAATTCATGATTCATCACTAATTATTGTTACAAGAGTGATGGCCATCTTACAGTTGTCACTCTCTGTTATCTCCTGGTTGGCTTCCTAAGATGCCAATCACTCATTCAGTTGTCCCCCTCGTTATGGTTTTTCTGTTATTTCATTAAATTTTATGTCTTTCTACTGAGATAACAAGTAGGCACCATGAGGTTATGTCTGCTTATTTGCGATAAAACAGTGTGTGATATAAGTTCTCGTGATTAATCTTTGGGCTCATTGTGTCATATGCCTTAATTGATGTGTAGGTATCAATATTAAAGGCCCCCTAGAATTCTGATTTAAGGCAGGCATTTATCAGCATGTTTTTGTTAAAGAAATCATTTACTAATGTGTTATTAACAGTGGCTGCTGGTGCTTGTAACAGAGTTAATGAAAAATAATAAAACAGTGAGAAAGTTGCCTATAGCCTTAAACTAATGTTAAAATTATAAAGTTACTTCAAAGAAGGTGTGGAAAGTTTTTTTTTAAATAAATTAGCCCATAAAGGTAGGTGGTGCTAAAGCTGAAATGGTTAAAAAAAAGGATGATGCATTTAATTGATTTATGTTGTTCTGAACAGAACCCAAGTGAGGTTTCCCAATTTGTTACAGTTCCAGATGAGATACCGGAACCTAACTTCCTAGGCGAGGAGAGATAAACTGGCTCCCTTTCTTTGGTCACCCACCCCCTTTTCTTATAGTTATATGCAATAAGATTAAACTACAAAGGATCTCTTCCCTTTTTCCCAGACCCAAATGAACTTATGTTATAAGATAAGCCAATTTATTCAGGCATATTTGAATTAACAAAAAGAATGAGATTATTATTTACTAAATGGGTGAAGAATTAATAATTTAACAGTGCAGTCTCTTTGAAGTTTCCTGAATATGTTTAGGTCTTACATCCCATCGGTTGCACACAGATTTTTTTTACACTTGAATTGTTCTGAAACAACCATCTTAAAAAAAAGACACATTTTGTAAATAAGAGCTAAAAATGTCCATAGTACTTTAGGTTTCTGACTCATGGTCATGACAAAGTTCATGAGAAGTCAAAAGATTTACTTCGTTCTTTAATCAATTTTGTAACAGAACCTAATTCTAAGCAAAAAATCCATAAGATTTTCACATAATTTGAAAGCAAGTGAGTTAAAATAAAATAATTTGTGGATTAAGCTAAAAATCTTAAAACCTCATAACTGATTTTTACTTCCTACAACGGACTGTTGAATACAAATTGGGTAAGTGTTAATTCCCAAGGGAGTTTCAACTCCCAGAACTTAGCTTGTTCAAGCTTGATGGGCTTTGCATCATTTGCTCTGTAATCAGACGATAAAATAAAGCAGTAGACCTCATTTATCAAGTAACTGAATCATAAAAATGTAGCTTGCACTGGCATTGGGCTATGTGATGTATCTCATTTTCAGCTAAAGGTGCAAGGAGTCAGCCGCTTTGTGGTCTAGAGTCCTGCAGTGATGAACACAATGTTGGATTAACTAATTGTTACACATTGAATACTTGATCATCACATTCAATTAAACTATAGATTTATTGGTTCAAAGATGTGCAGGCTAGATGGATTGGCTATGCTAAATTGCCCATAGTGTTCAGGGATGTGTAGATTAGTTATGTTAGCCATGGAAAATGCAGAGTTACAGGGAAAGTGTGGGTAGATGGGTCTGGGTGGGATGCTCTTCAGAGGGTCAGTGTAGACTTGTTGGACCGAATGGCCTGTTTCCACACTGTAGGGACTCTATGATTCTGTAAACTTTTTCTGACATGGCTGTGTCTTTTAGTGCTTCTTAAACACATTTTTGTGACTAAATCCTTTCTCACCAGGTTTGCATTCCTTAAAATGACCTGGTATTTTACCTTTTTATGATGGCATAAGCACATTCTGAGGAACAGGTTCTGCCACATGTCAAATGTAGTAAGTCTATTTCTTTGAAGTGTTCTTTACAAATTGATTCCACTTTGAACATGTGTTGCATTTTTTTCCCCTCAAACCGAACATGTTGTTGTGACTTGTTGAGTATTTCCACAGTTGGTCAATGTTTGAGGGGATCTGACTATAATTATTTCTTAGATCTTCTTGTTCTTGAGCTGATTTGTAGGCTATGTCTGTGACCTTGGGTCTAGGGTTACATACTTGTGTGACCTCTTCAATTTGATTCAATTTGCTTTCTCCAAGATTGAGACACCTTAACTCAGAGGAGACATTTCCAACTTTGTAGAATTGAATACTAAACTAAGACCAAGAACTGCTGATGCTGGATATCTGAAATTGCTGGAGAAACTCAGCAGACCTGGCATTTGTGGGGAGAAAGCAGAGTTAACGTTTTGCATCCAATAACCCTTCACCAGAACATCAATACTGAAGAAGGATCGCTCGATCCAAAATGTTGATTCTACTTTCTCTCCACAAATATTGCCAGACCTGTTGAATTGCTCCAGCAATTTCTGTTTTTGTTGTGGAATTGAAATCTTTTCAATTAGTCCTGAATTAGTTTATCATCTTGTTTATCAAATTTACACATTAAAGCCAATTGCTACAACAGTGCAACATATTGTTAATGAAGTCCCCATTTCCTTGACATCTCTGATGGAATGTATGTCATTCAAGCATTTTGTTGCAAAGTTTTACCTGAGAGCATTTTCTGCTGTATCAAGCCTGGAAGTTTCTACTGTGAATTGCTCAAATGTTTGCCGGTCTTCTGCTCCAACACAAACAATGTTGCTTTCTTTTGAATTGCTGGATTGTATATCCCCATAGCAAGCAAGAAGATCTTGCCCAAAAACTTTGATCCCAGAACATGCGGAGATCACTTGAAGAAGATAAATGGTGTTGGGACCTGTGCATTTAAACTGTTCTCCAGCATCGTCTTTGCTAGATTTTATCATCATCTTATGTCACTCTTGGATTGAGTGGGAGTAGGTTATTCAGCCCCTCAAGCCAAGTCATATTTCAATGTGATCACGTGACCTAAATCCATATACCTGCCTTTGGCTCACATCCATTAATACCTTTGCTTAACAAAAATCTATCTATCTCAGATTTAAAATTACCACTGATCAAACATCCACTGCTATTTGTGGAAGAGAGTTCCAAAATTTACTACCCTTTGTTTGTATAAATGCTTCCTCATACTTCTTCTGGATGGTCTGGCCCTAATTTTTAGATGATGCTGTCTAGTTCTAGAATACTGAACCAGTGGAAATAGTTTTTTAAAAATCTTTATCTACTCTGCCTTTCCCTATTATTATCTTGAAGACTTTGATCAAATCAACCATAACCTACTAAACTTTAAAGAGTCAAACTAAAGCTGAAAAGGAAATGTAACCATAAATTTCTCTCATAATGGCTGTTAAAATAATGGAATCAGTATACTTTCAGTGGAGTTTGTCTGCGGCAGATACTTGACATGCTCACAAATAAAATGATTGGTTAACCGTAGGAAACCAGAAAGAAACCATTTAAGAAGAACTAATAGAGGCAGTAAATTGTTATGCTGCTTCTAACAAAAAAATACAGCCTAGATATCACAGAAGGTTAAACTTAGCTTCAAGTAAATAGTATGTAAGGGAATTAACCTAAAGTAGCGTTTGGAGGCATATACAGTAATTGGAAAGTTGGCTGAAATTGATGGCTCAGTTAAGACTAATTGACCGTTTTACAAGCAGGAGGCATGAAACAATTGAGGGCATGCTTAGATTGCAACAAGATTTATAAAAGTGATGTTCCAACATCCCTTAAATTTAAGCTGCAAGTGACTATTCATGCAGTTAAAAAGAATACTTTAAATGCTGACCTTATCTGAAACTCTAAGGTGACCTAAGGTATCTGTTAAGGATTATTAGGTCTAATTGTCCACTAGAAAAATGATATATGTGTTCTATTGGTAGACGTGAATTATTAGTTTTTTTTGAGATGTTACTCTGACATCTGTGTAGGCAGCAAAAAGCAACCCCTTGTTATGCGTAGCTTTCAATTGGTAGTGTAATTCCCACTCCAGTTTCTCCTGAACCCATGAAGTTAAAACAGTTTATTTAAAAAAGAGATAAGAACCAACTACATTTTACAACCTTATTTTGGCAATGCCCCTATGTTACTTTCTTTTATTTCTTGAGGTTCCCTTCACATACAAGTTCCTGGTAAGGTGAGAACCAACAATGTTGTTATCAAAACAATCCCGGAACTAGTCTTGACAAAATGCAATAAAATGATCCTTGTGGCTCTACGAATCATAGGGCGTCTGCTCCTTGCCTTCATCCTGCTGGGGGACTGAGAATGAATAATAACTGTGGAAAATTGTGGGAAACTGTCACGTCATATCACTCCATTATAAAGCAATTGGAACTTCAATACACTGTTGAAGATTTTATCATGGAACCATTCCCTTTATTTTCAGAAGTGCGAAACAACTTGAAAAAAAAATTGTGACCATTGCATTTTTGGTAAACAGAACTCAACCTTTGGGTTAGGAAATTCACTAACTCTTACACAGCCTAGTTGATTGAATGGGATATATAAAGGACAGTCAATTCTGTAACATCCATTTTTTGCCTCTGCCAAAGTTGAATTTTATCCTCTTTTTCTCTTTTCTTTCCAGTTTGGGTTATTTCCAAATTATAACTTTGAGCGATTTCAAGGTAATCTCAATGCTAATTGACATTCACATGCAACACAAAGGTCCAATCTTTAGAAGTGGAAGGTCACACATGTAGTAAAACAGGCACGGAAGCAACATCTGATTAAGTAACAATGTGAGGGAAAAGCAAATATAGCAAATTTAGCCAAAACACGAGGCTCTCACATACACAAATATTGATTTGATTTGATTTATTATTGTCACATGTACCGAAATACAGTGAAAAGTACTGTTTTGTGTGTTAACCAGACAAATCATACCTTACTTAAATACATCAGTGTAATAGAGCAGCATGCAGAGTATAATGTTATAGCTGCAGAGAAAGATCAACTCTAATTTATGAGAGGTCGATTCATAAATCTGATAACAGTGGGAAGAAGCTGTTCTTAAATCTGTTGGTACGTGTTTTCAAACTTTTGTATCTTCCACCCAATGGAAGAGGGTGGAAGAGAGTATAACCAGGTTGGGAGGGGTCTTTGATTATGTTGGTTGATCTTCTGAAGCAGCGGGAAGTGTGGACGGAGTCAATAGAAAGAAGGCTGGTTTTCATGATGGACTGAGCTGCGTTCACATGAACTAAAATCAAGACCACAGTCCAAAACAGTGTTCATATGAGAAAAAAATTCATATGATAGGGCTACATGTTGCAAGCAGAAAAGATAGGAGAATTCTCCAACCATTGGAAGATGCCAAAAACTCAGCTCCAAGGGCTCCAAAATCCAGTGAATGTGCAGATTCGAAGAAGCCTAAGTTTTAGGAACTTCAAACTGAATCAAAGTAACTTGTCAGCTACATTCCATTTGGGTGCATGGAGGCTCTTCTGTATTGCCAGCAATTACCTTCAGTGTTTAAGCCATAAGGCTGAATTCTGTTTTTGCAGTGAGAGATCTGCTGATTGACCCAGGAGCAGCAAATGATGGGAGGAGGGAGGTTCTGTGACCCTGCCACTTTGCTCTGTGGAATACTGGGTACAATTCATGGGTGACAGTTTGCTAACTGATTCCTGCTAAAGTGGTCATGACTATTTGGGAGCTGTTGGCCACTTGGTGGGTCAGAGATCTAATAGTGCTGCTGAGAACAGTGTCCACTGCTGGAACTGTGCCGTGAAGAAAGACAAGCCATGGAAGAAAGACTTCATCCTAAAGAAGTAAATGGTATCTTGGGGCACTGTGGTCAGTCAGGCAGGACCCAGTAAGTGGGAGGAGAGGGGTGGTGAGGAGAGATGGTACAATTATTGCCAGGGAGGCTCTCTGTGGGCAAGAAGGGAGCCTTACTTGACTACTTAAGAGGCTCTCTTCTCTCTGATAGAAGGACTTCCTTCCTCCACCCTCTTGCTGATCTACTCTTGCCATTTTATGCTTCTCCCAAAACTAACTTCCAGTCCTGGTAAAATTCCATTCATCGAGTCATTGACATAAATTCAAGTTGCAGTAAATTTAAAACTGGTGATGAGGTTAATAATTCATTAATACCTTGTTATGATTTGTTAATATCATAGTGGACACATTGAAACAATTAGTGATTATAGCAGATTGTGACCCTCATGCCAACTCTGCAGCTGTGTTGCTAAACCTCGAAGTTTAGACAATCTGTTTAACTATGACCTTGAATGCACTGCTTTAAAGTGTGCTGTTGTGAAGTGTTACATTGTACAAGAAAATCAATGCAGGGAATTATTTAAAGAATCCAATAACACTTCACAGGCGGATCTTTTGGAAATAGCCTTTCAATTTCATATTGAGCTCTTAAAGATACTTTGAAAATTGATTTTTTCATTTAATGTAATTTCACTATCAAAACTGAAAGACTGTCTTCAAAAGTACTGTTACTGCTGGACAATCACTGGTTTGATAAACAATGTTTTACTTTTATATGAGTTATTATATTTTTTAAAAATGTAATTGGTAAAATTAATTATACTCAAGCCTGAATTTTAACATTGGTCTGAATTTTACTGAAGATCGACTAAGTGTCAATTTCAGGATTTTTCCGGAATGTTTCTCTCCTTGAGTTCTATCAAGTTATCTCACACAATTCTCTGCTGCTCATTTCAGTATGTACGTGTCACGTCCCTATAGCATCATGCCCATGTTACCTTGCACTCACAAATGGCACAAGTTCTTCCTGCTGCCAGGGCCTTAAAGCCCAGCTGTTGCACCAGGTCAAATGGTGCCAGCTACGAACAGCCCTTCACAGTGCACATGATGGGGGTTTGGAAATGAAAAACAGAAGTTTCTCCGGGTACATATTTAGCAAGGCTGATGCTTCATTGGAAATGCAGCTCACATTCATAGATGGATTGCTACTTTACATCATCACCTATCTGACTGACAGTTTCAGTAACTGAAGCCACAATAATCAAACTACAGAGGCTACTCTAACCAGTCATTGACTTGTATGTTATTATGTCATTTAATATTATATCAACATAACACCTTGTTATTTGTTTTTCTACTTGTCTCATTAGGTTCTTTTTTTTCTGCCAGATTATTCAAACTTTCATTTAAAAATGAAAGCACTGTGGATGCTGGAAATCAGAAACAAAACAAAAACAGAAATTGCTGGAAAAACTTAGCAGGTTTAGCAGCATCTGCGGAGGGAAATCTGAATTAATATTTCGGGTCCAGTGACCCTTCTTCAAAACAGTTCTGGGTCACTGGACCCAAAATGTTAACTCTGATTTCTCTCCCCAGAGGCTGCCAGCCCTACTGAGATTTTCCAGCAATTTTGGTTTTGTTTCTGATTCAAACTTTCATGTTTTGTTTCCCTAGGTTAATGACAATGGAATGCAATCATCTGAGGAAATGTCCGGATAACTTTTGCGAGATAAAGTGATTATTAAAAATACTCAAAATTTGAATAGCTGAACAGCATCAGCTTCAACCACTGATTTAAAGAAAAGCAAAATACTGTACACACTGGAAATGAGAAAAATTAGAAAAAATTGAAAATACTCACACATTTGGTCAGCATTTGTGGATCGAGAAACAGAATTAACGTCTCAGATTAATCACCATTCGTCAGAATTGGGAAAATATAGCGATGTAAAAGTGTGAGCTAAGAAGGTGTAGAAATGAAGAAGAGTCTCGACCCGAAACGTCAGCCTTCCTGCTCCTCTGATGCTGCTTGGCCTGCTGTGTTCATCCAGCTCTACACCTTGTTATCTGAGTACAGGAAGGTTAGTTTGTGAGCAAGTTGGAGAATTAAAGTGATGGGATTGGCAACTCAGGATCATGCTTCCAAAATGAAAGAAGTGAATAATTATAATGTTAAACATGGATTATTGGTATTCAGGTTTCATCATCTGATTTTAATATATGAAACATTTGTGGCTTAAAGTGATTTTTAAAGAAGGTAAGCTCTGACTTAAAATGGCAGCTGTGATTACCTGACTAGAGATTGAGGCAAGTCCAGTGAACCCATTAGAAATACATTAAATTGACTATGAAATAACTCCACAGAGGCTGGTATGCCATCGCCAAGTCATCTTTTATTTGCACATGGAGAGTCCTTGACACTGTTAACACTGATCCAGTTCCCTCAGAGCCAGCTCTCAGAGCAAACAGGATGTCTGACACTTCTGTTCTTATCTGTCAGCTAGGACTCCCTGATTGGACCAGATTGACAGCCCCAATCAGGGAACTGCGCCTGGCTGACCTTGTTACAATCATTATAGACTATACTGAAATTTCCATTTCATCCACAGATAGTGAATTTATTCAACAATATAAGCGTTAGGAAATTTGAATCTTTTGGTTAGTTCCTACTTGCATGTTAAGTTCACATATTGCGAGATGAAAGACTGCCTGCCAAATTTTAATTTGGGAAAAGCAGTGAGCCAGACTCAGGAATATAAAATGAACCATATTTCATATCTTAGATAACAAGGTGTAGAGCTGGATGAACACAAGCAGCATCAGAGGAGCAGGAAAGCTGACGTTTCGGGCCTAGATCCTTCTTGCTTGGCAGAGCAAAGAGAGAAGTTAAAAGATGGATTCATAAAACCAAATATCTTCCTGCTACTTGCTGTCTGTATTTTGTCTTTGTGTTTGGCATGTCTTCGTTGATTGGTACTCAGGAAGTAGATCCAGAGTGAAATAAGTTAGCACAGACAGCTCACACTGAGCTTGAAGGAGTTCCAGAGTATCATTATATTAAAACGGAGTTTGAATATTGAAGTGGAGACATTCTCACAGACCATGGATGAAGAATGGATAGTTGTTCAGATATTGTAAGGAGATATTGTGAAAGCACATAAAATTCCTGTGGCAGGACATACAGAATTATGGAAATCGCAAGCAATGATATGCAGTGCCCAGATTTCATAAATGTGTACTGTAATTCTGTGAAATGTGCCATACATGTTAGGTGGTGGGAAGACCTCAATATGTGATAAAACCAGTGCCTTTGACGCCTATCCCAGTTTTTGAAGAACCATTCCATCAAGTATTAGCAAACTGTGCTGGACCATTACTGAAAATTAAAGCAGGATATGAGCATATCCATGCAATTTTGCTAAAGTTCCTTAGACAACACCTTCCAAACCCACAACCACTTCTATCCAGAAAGCAAGGACAGCAGATACATGGGGACACCACCATCTGCAAGTACCCCTCCAAGCTACTCACCATCCTGACTTGGAAATCTATCGCCGTTCCTTCACTGTTGGATCAAAATTCTGGAAATCCCTCCCTAAGGGCATTGTGGGCCTGCCTATAGAATATGGACTACAGCGGTTCAAAAAGGCAGCTCATCACCTTCTGAAGGGCAGGTAGAGATGGGCAATAAATGCTGCCCTACATCCCATGTGAATAAAGAAAATTGTCCAATGATAAAGCATCTTGGGAAATTGACTATTCTCCAAGAATTCAACAAATTTTACAGCTGATGATTAAACAATACAACAATTAAACAGAGATATTAGGAACTGCCAGTGCTGGAGTCTGAGATAACAAGGTGTGGAGCTGGAAGAACACAGCAGGGCAGGCAGCATCAGAGGAGCAGGAAAGCTGATGTTTTGGGTCTGGACCCTTCTTCAGAAAGGGCAGAGAGGAAGGGGGCTCTGAAATAAATAGAGAGGGGAGGGGGCGGTGATAGAAGGTGGATAGTGGAGCAGATAGATGGAGAGAAGATGGACAGGTCCAGGAGGCAGGGATGAAGTTAGTAAAGGTGAGTGTAGATAGGAAGTTGGGATGGGGGTTGGTCAGTGAGGAGGGAGGGGCGGATAGGTGGGAGAGAAGACGGACAGGTCAAGGAGGCGGGGACAAGAGGGGGTGCTGGTCTTGGGATGAGGTCGCAGGTGGGGAGATTTTGAAGCTTGTAAAGTCCACATTGAGACCACTGGGTTGTAGGGTTCCAAGGCAGACTTTGCGATGCTGTTCCTACACAACTAAACCATTGTGCACTCAACCTTCACTTTTGCAACCCAAGGCCTCAAAGCACCACAAAAATTGCATTTGCTTTTATTTTTTCCTGTTTGTACTTTACCTGCTCCTCCCTGCTTTAAACTGATTACTCCTCTTTTTGTTGGTGCATTTCATTTACTGTAGGACGAGTAGGTAATAAAATACTTCTTTCTTTCATCAAAAAAATCCTTGAGATTTGGCACCTTTATTTTCTAGTAAACTACTTTTTATTTGATTTGTGGTATCTGCATGCTGAAAGAAAAAGAAAACAAATTGTTGTGACTGACTGAGAGCGATTCTTCCTTCTTGTCTAGTTTTAACTAATTTGGGGGATCGGTTCATGACATTTTCACAGGTGAAACACAGCATTGGAGTGGGGGAAATAAATTATCCTCTCAAAAGCTGTTTCTGTTTTTGTTTGAAATAGAAATTGCAAGAAGGGTTTTCTTGATTCTTTAATATTTAAAATGCAAAGGTGTTTGAGATTAATGCCTTCATATAGAGAAGGACAAAAATTAAAGAATTCAACAGAGCTGGGGATAGGATAGTTATCATAAAAGAGAGCGAGAAAGGACTAGTGAGGGTGACAAAAGATGACAAACTTGAGCCAGAAATCTGATTGACAGAAATATTCATAGTTAAATTACAGGGACTTTGGAGTTCTCAGCCAGACTAGGAGAATATGAAAGTAGAGCCTCACTTTACTGGAAAAACTACTCAGTTGAACAGCAGAAGCTGAACAACTGCCTAATGACAGTTATGCTCAAGAGAAAGTGGATTAATTTGGGGAAAACAACACACACCACTGGCGAATGCTACCAGGAAGATAAACATAGATATGCCCAATGGGAGATCCAAAGAACAGAATCAAGTTTCAACCCTCAATGTGTTTATTGGGTTCATGTAAAATTTAATGAGAATGAGGTGCAGGATGCAATTTCGTACACTCTGCAGGAGGCAAACCTTGCACTCCAAACTTTTAGAAATCAAATTTGTAAAAATGCCGGAATTAGATACAAGGGTAATAGAAGTGGCAATGTGGGGTTAAAACTTTGGAAAATTTGGTCCACCAAACAAATCCTCCTGCTCGTCCCAGAGCTAGATTTGAAACCACACATTTAGATCAAGAAGAGTGAATGCAAAATGTGTGTTCTCATTTCATGTTTCTACGTTCATTCATATATTGACCTGGTAATGGAACATTTACTGTAAGCAAAGAAGAAAAATATTGTTTGCATCCATTCTTTGTGGTAGTGAGGTGCTACAATGTTGGTAAACATGGCCTACTGAAATTCAACTTAACATCTGATTTTAATACCTGAGACCTGCATGGACTAAAGTGGGTTTTAAATAAACAAATATAGCTCTCATTTTCCTGTTTGTATGAGGGACTGTCCTTGCTTCTTTTAAATTTATTATCTGTAACTCTGTCTATGTTTGAAGTCATGTTTTATGATTTTTCTCTCATGGTTCATAGGCATTGACATTCCTCTTTCATTCATTCAAGACAATCTGTGATTGGCTCCTTCATTTTCTAGCAAACAGTATTGTAATCAAAATGTGATAGCTGGGTGCTAAAAAAATAAGAAATATTTGTTGTGACCAACCAAGAGAAGGTTAAGAAAGGATGAATAAGTTATCCCTCTCACTTGCTCAGAACAGAAGTTCCATTAAGCAGCCTCCCACTCTGTGTTTGGTTTCCCTGGAGCAGCAGGGAACCGCATTGTAAGCAACAAATACAATCAAGGAGATTGGAAAAGTACATGTAAATCATTATTTCTGTGCCAAATTCTGTCCAATTAAATAGCTAATGCTTGAAATGTACAGTAGTTCAGTGAACATTTGAGAGCGCAATTATATTGCCCTTTTTGCTTCACTATCAAGTAGTTTTTAATTCACAATGACTCAGTTTTTAAATCAAGCCCTGATATGAATTTGGAGCAAAATGTGCAGAAACCTTTCCCTTCATAAGAAGGCATTTCACATGACCAGTTTAACGGAACATGATGTGTCGCTGTTTTGTGGTGTCAAAATATTTATATTGTGTATTCATTGTATTTGTAAAGGATTTAGTCATTAGACAAAGCAATATTCTTAATAATGTTTTGAGAGCATGAAACATCTTGAACTAAACTTTCAAAATATTTGTAATTTTACTGGTTGGGACTAACAAAAAGGATAAACTTCCCTCCCATTCTTAAAAGTCTGATTTGGAGTCATACAATATGAAACATGTTCTGCCTGGATAGAATCAATTCAGTGGCTACTGATTCCAGAACTGAAAGCTGAAAATTAATGTTTTGGTTGTAACCTTTCACCAGAAGAGATGTGAGAAAAAATTGTTTTTACTCAATGAATAGTGGATGCCTGTTCAATTGAGGAATTCTAGGATGATTATTTGGATAGAAATAGTATACAAGGGCATAGGGAAAAAGTGGGAGATTGGCACTGAGTTATAGAGTCACACAGCATGGAACAAAGCCTTTGGTCCTACTAGATTATGCTGACCATGTTCCCAAATTAAACTAGTCCTACCTACCTGCTCTAGGCCCATGTCCCTCCAAACCTTTCCTTTTCATGAACTAATCCAAATGTCTTTTAAATGTTGTAACTGTACCTGCATCCAACGCTCCCTGTGGCAGTTCATTCCACACACTAACCATTCACTGTGTAAAAATTTGTCCCTCCTGTCCTTTTTAAATTGTTCTCCTCTGATCTTAAAAATATGCTTCCTAGTTTTGAACTCCCCCACCCTTGTCATTCACCTTCTCTACGCTCCACATGATTTTATAAACCTCAGTAAGGTCACCCCTCAACCTCCTATGCTCCAGTGAAGAAAGTCCCAGCCTTTCCAGTCTATTTCTATATCTCAAACCCTCCATTCCCGGCAACATCCCAGTAAATCTTTTCTGAACTGTCTCCAGTTTAATAATATTATTCCTATAACAGGTAACGAAGCTTGTCTGAAGAGCTAGTGCTGGCATGATGGGCTGAATGGCCTGCACAGTAATAATTCTGCGCTCTTGTGATTCTGTGACCATTCAAAATGTTAACATATCTTACTCTTATTGATGATGAGCAACCTGCTCTTCACTTCCAGCATTTTCTGCTTTTATGGAATGCGGATCAAACTATCAACTCATTTTTTCATCATTATGAGAGTTATACAGTATACAAAAAGGTGCTATATAGAGTATCATTGGTTCTTTAAGAGGGCTGTCCAGCTAGTTTCACTGGTTCTTTCCACATAACCCTCCTAGTCTTATTCTCTTTGCTTAAGGACGTACTTAATCTTAATGTAGATCAAATTGGCATTCTAGCCAAAAATAAGCTCTTTGCAGAAATAAGAATTATAATGAAGATATTGATTTATCAGAGAAGAATGATCAACTTTTGTCCTGAGTTTGCAAAGATTGCAAGAGGATTTGAGTATGGAGCAGGGGTGTTTCGCTGCAGTTGTACAGGGCCTTAGTGAGACTACACCTGGAGTATTGTGTCCAGTATTGGTTTCCATATCTGAGAAAGAATGTTCTGGCAATGAAGATTCACCAAATGGATTCCTGGGATGGCAGGAATGATGTATGAAAAGAGACTGGATTGGCTAGGATTATATTCCCAGCAGTTTAGAAGAATACAGAGGATCTCATAGGAACCAATAAAATTCTAACAGGACTGGACAGAGCAAATGCAGGAAAGATGTTCCTGATGACAGGGGAGCCCAGAACCTGGAATCACAGTCTAAAGATACAGGCTGTGATGAGGAGAAATTTCTTTACCCAGAGTGAGGTGGCATTCTCTGCCACATATTGAGAGCAGTCGGCATTGGCGTCACTCACAAATTAATATAGTCCTCAATACAGTGAGACATGATTCTGACAAGGGCGACCCATGGACCTTTGACATAGTGGCCCTTATTCTGATGTATGCAGCACAAGCCATGTCGCACAAATACGGTAGGAAATTGTAAGTGCCGTAGTATTACTGATACCTTGTTCCCCTAACCCACTCCCACATCAGCCAATGAAGACAGCTTTACATACAAGAGCATGTTGACAAATCTTTACACTTCAAAGTGAGAGGCATAAGTTCCATGCCCTTGTGCAGCGAATGCGGCCTAGGATTGTCTTTGTGAATCGTGGTCTGGAAGTGAGATTTTTAAAGTTGTCTGTGATTATTTCTGCCTCACAGCGATATCAGTGATTATCTTTTAATGATGAATGAAATGGTCTAGATTGCTTGTGGCCAAGGCTTGTATCCCACAGAGTTTGTCATTGCAAACATTTCACATACAGGACTTTATGATAACATAAGACTGTAACCTGTACTGTGTCAGTGCTGATTAGTACAATGCCGATACATTGCTCACAAGTGGAACCATTTTTCTCAGATGCACAAAACCTCTTACACCACCTACTCCTGGTATGGTGACAGCCAGTTTTCATTACCATTGTGCATTTGCAATTCAGAGGAGCATGGAGGGCAACACAAGTCATTCTTTGCAGAACGCGTTGCAGAGTCATGCTGGAAATCCATGGGACATCCCAAACCTTCATATTGCTTTTCTTCCTCGCATCCCTGTTGACCCCACCTGTCCTGAGCTTCCACATGTTTCTATCCAACTCTTTCATTTACATCTTCATCGCTAAAAATGACCCACCCATTTCCTGGCCTACAGCTTAGCCATGCCAACATCATGATGCAAGCTTCTCAGTTTGAAGCTAGGGTGGTGGTGACATTGCTGACCCCACTCCAATAACTGAAGTTCTCCAATGCGCTGTCATCTCCCAACATTATATGTTGTATCACTTCTTGCTTTCCATTCTTACAATTGAATTTCTCAACTTCCTATAACATCAATGGTCCCTGATAACTCTTTACCTTTCAGTGAATGGAACCTCCTGACTGAACCAGAAGGATGAGTGACCAGAGCCCGAGTGATATCTGCACAGCTTCCTTACTGACTTATTGCTAATCTCTGGACTGTTTCCACTGGACTTGCTGGATTGACTTGTCCATTCCCTGGACTGCAGTGACACAGAAACTCTGACTGTCAGAAGTGGACAAATGACAGTGTTCAAAGCCCTGAACTGAGATCAGAAGCTGCTGTTGGCTGACTGTGGTGACACCCTATATTTGACGATCCACCAGTCTTAAGCAAGGACTACTTCCCTTAGGTTTGAGACAAGACAATTGGTTGGAACACATGCAGCATGTTTGCTATGTAGCTGCTGGCACATGGTGCAGGTATAACACCCATGTATCATGGTGTTGTGCAGTAATATGTCCACCCCCTTAATTGGTCACTGCTGGCAACCATGACAAACTGCCTGGCTTTGTGCCTGCACGAAAAGGCAAAACAGAAAATCTGTGAGCCTGTAAGCTTTGACTGAGGGGCAGAGTGCAAAAAGGCAAGACAAGGCAGAGATACTGTGAGCTTCAAGGTACGTGCAAAGTGAGTGAATACTAAAACAGCAAAGGAGGAGACCTGATATGTACTGTGGTCCAACCCATGAGTTGGGTGTCTTTCCCTGCATGCAAAGTGACTTGCCAGCAGCATTATAATGAACACCGCCAATGCATTGAAGTGCAGAACTATATTGTGAGTGGGTTAGAGATGTGCTATGAGGGTGTGATGAGTCTGGTACATGTCTAATGCCAACTCCTGTGGACACGGATTTGGATAGTTGTTGCTCATGGAGGTGCCTGATATATAGGTGACTGCTGTCCAAGATAGAGGTCTGGAGGAACAAGTGGTGAATGAAGTTGACTGGTAGCTGGTCTCACTTTCAGTTCGGGAATTGTTACCATCTAGTTTCTATCCAGGCAGTGGGACAATGAGAAACTGCAACTGTGGTGCAATTGGGGAATAATTGCACGCTACTGTATGCAAATAGTGCTGTTGCCACACACAAGTGAGATTCTTGTCTTGCTGTTTAAAACGTGGTTTGAGAATTGAATGCTTTTTTCTTAAATCAGGAATCTAATTTCTGTTGACCTCACCATATACTTCCAGCTGTCTTGCCCATTCTTGTTTACCTGCTGGGAAGACTCCACCCTAATTAAATCTAAGTAAGATATGCGGACGTATTTGATATGTGGTAACAAACCCACTTAAAATACTTTCAGGATTTTTAAATAAATATTATACAACAATCATACTCACAAATCCAGCATTCGTTTGTGGGTTGCTTTGTGTCTTGCTTGAACCTAAGAGGAGTTTTCTTTTTAGACAACTCGATTGTATCTGCGTCAAAGATCTGCTTCTGTCTGATGAAAATGTATGTTTATCTGCTAACTTTAAAGAAATTCCACTGCTCTCTGTAGCTTTCTAAACAGGCTAATGCCATTTGTAGTGAAGCCTTTTTTCTTAATTTGAAAACAAATCTTTTTTTTTAAACCTTATCAATTCTTTCTTGGCATCGTTAGGAATATTCTTGACATACTTATTCGTCAGGTCACCTTGCAACAGCTAAAAGGATTCTTATACGTTCTTGGTCTTGATAGATATGGGTTTTTCTTATTGCATTTAATTCACAATAATTTGCTTTTAATTTTAGCATATTAGTTGCTGTATTATTTTGCTGACTCTCTTCACAGTTGTGTTGGGTCTCTCGAAGAAAAGCAGTATGGGTGTCCACTGGATTACAATGTGGTGGGTGAAACCCCTATTGCCCACATTGCATCTTCAGACAAAAAAAAGAGCAAAGAGATTTTGAGAGGTTAATCAGCTTAGCAGCAACTTGGCAGATGGACTATATTATAAGAAGATGTTAGGTTACTCAATTTGGTAATAAGAATAGAAAGTTAGAATATTTTTCAAGAGGTGTAAAAGTTCTTAATTTTGACATCTGGAGAAACTAAGTTGTAATCACGCAAGAGGCACAATCTGGTACAACAAGCAATTAGGAAGCTATATGTCACATTGGTCTTTGTTGTAAGGGATCTGGTGAATATAAAGGAGTAAATCTAACGATATTATAAAAATTTTCCATATTTGGAATATTTTGTGAAGTTTTTGCCCCCATATGTTAGGGAAGGCTATACTAGCCCTGAAGGCAATAGATTCATTGCTGATTTGAGGGTTGGTTCTTGGGATAAGAGAATTGCATTTTGACGAAAAGCTGAGTAACCTTGTTCTATACTCTGGAGTTTAAGACAAATAAGGAATAATTGAATCAAAACAAATAAAATTCTTAGAGGGCTAGGCAGTCTAGACACTGTGAGTATGTAATCCTTGGCTTTTAAAACAGTTGTATCATTATGTCGTACAACAACATGTTCACCCCTCTGACTGATCATGACTGACAACCATGACTAGATGGTTGGTGAATCTAGAACATAGAGGCATAGTGTCATATTAAAGGGTGGATCATTTAGATCTGAGATGAAGAGAAATTTCCTCACTCAGAGGATTTTGAATTGTTGGAATTCTCTGCTCCATCAAGTTGAGTACACTCAATAGTTGAGGGTAGACCAGACTGGATTAGAGATCCCTCAGGGAATCAAGAGAAGAGGTGATTCGGCTGGAAAGTGGAGTTGATGCACAAGATTCAACATAAGCTGAAGGGCAAATCAGACTTGACTACTATATAGTCTATTCTCACTCCTATTCCTTGTGTTCCTGTAGATCTTGGCAGAGAATGATGTAATTTTCAGGCAGTGAGATCAACTACTACTTCATCAAGTTGACTGGGATTTTCCATTCCCTGCTCATTACAGGACCACCAATGGGAGTTCCTTTCCTCCACATTGCCTACCATGCTTGACAGGAGGAACCAAATAGATTTCTGTCCCAACCATCTCACTATCTGCCACTTCTTAAGTGTGTCAAGCTCCCTCAGTGGAAGGAAAGGGCTTTCTAGTGTTCTTCTCCGTCCAAGTTGAGCCTAGCGCTTACCTGCTAAAGAACACCTTTGGCCTCACTTCATCAGCACTCTATCCTAAAGTGTTCAACCCCAGGAATATAATTTGCTGAACTCACTTAAAAAATGTAACTTGAATTTTGCCAGACATTTTAAGATTATCGAAGTAACGTGCTGTAGATGTGCAATAATCTCACTGTAACACTCCTACCAACTCTAATATGACATGATTCCAATCAAACTAAATTTGTCCTGGGGTCTCATCATCATATTTCACATGAGCTACAGGTGCTGATCAAGACTGGACAGAGGTCGATAGATATGTTTAGATAATTATTTCAAAGAATAGCTACCAAAGGCCGATAAATGGATTTGAGATACAAATTAGACATGATCTAATTGAATAGTAGAAGCTGTTTGAAGGTCTGAATGTACTGTCTTCCTTTTCCTGTGAATTGTATGAAAACCACCTCATGATAAGCCTGTATAATCAGTGTCTATACATTCCCTTGGAAATTGCCCCTTGAAATATTCTCAGTTACATGTATTCTTCTATCAAAGATTGTATGTATAATCATGGTGTGCGCGAGCACTATTATTCCCTATCTGGAAGTAATAACTGTCAGAATTTTCTAGATATTATTGACAAAATTTCAAATGAATGGAAAAGCAATTAAGCCATTCAAAGTGAGACCAACCCATTAGCCTACGTGTCTGATCAAAGCTAAGGAAGAGATCTGTATGTTTCTAAAGATATTTGATGCAGTTGCTGATGAAAATTAAATAAATTAACTGTAAGCCTGAATTATTTTGTGGATAATGAATGGAAGTGACACTTTTTGTTGAATTAGAGAATGCGTGATGCTTTCTATTTCACATTTTAAATAATATATTCAGGTGAAGTCGATGGATCAAAATGAAATGGTAATGCTATTTGTTATGTTGATTTTTATTTTTATCCAATATCGACAAGGTAACAGTGAATTACCAAAAATGATACAACTACTAGATCATGCAATGCAGCCAATATATTTTCGTTTATCAATAAACTAACATAATTCATTTGAATATGCACTCCTTTGAGGTATTCAGATGTGTGCTTTGAGTATAATACGTTTAGAAACATATCAAAATGTTAAAACCCTTGCATATAAGCATTGAGATTGCTGTGAATATCACTACAGAAACAAATATAGCCATATTTTCAAAAGATTAAATTGTATGACTAAGAGGAAAAATGTGAAGAAAAATCCTGCCCCCTTTGAATCAAAAATTTATAGATTTATTACAACATAAGCACACAGATGTGGCAAGCCTTAATGCTCACAGCTTTCAGTGTTCAATGTAGAATTAGGCACCATAAAAATAGATCACATTCATTATAATACTCAATAGAATGTCATTTCAATGATTAGCGTGGTTATGTTTAGAGAAACCTTTTTGATAAGTTTTAAGATTATTTATGTGGCATTACTAAGCAGGAATGCATTTAAAATTATTTAATGTAAGATATGGTCAGAAATCAAAATATAAATCATGCAAAGATCATAGATTTTTATTTCTCTGTATATTTGATTATTGACTGAAATGGGAAAAGAACTGTTTTAAAAACCAAGGATTACTGTCCATTCTGAAAGCCAGTTATCAAACACTCATTGAAAGTGCTGTTTACCAAGCTGTTAGATCAAGCAGTGGGAGAGCCCAAGTATAGATGAGCTGAGCTAGATGGCTGTGTGGAGAATGGAGACTTGGCTGGCAACAAGCAGTTCATTGGTCTGTGAAATGGTGACCAGTTATCAATGGCAAAGTTTCCTGCCTGACAAAAGCTAGATGATTGGATCTCAGGTAGCTGAACAGCTTGGGGCATGAATGCTTGGGTTAGCAGTCATTTTACCTCTGTAAGGGAAGGAATTGTTTCTGGTCTGCAGTGAAAGAAATCTCCAACATGATGGTAGCCAATTTATTTCCCTTTTAGTTGCTGTAAGCTGTGAGTTTATTTAATAAGTCAGAGTCCGGTATACATGTGAATGAGTCACCCAGTGCCTTCTGAAGACAAGTGGAAGTACCTGGAGAAGGGCAATTAGAAAGCAGAATTCTGATCATCCAAAACTAACCCAGTGCTAAGGGATGACTGAACTGCCCTCCCAGTCTAACCCTAACCCTCTACCGATAATACCCTTTTTTTGTGCCTGTCTGTGTTGGTCTGTATGTTTGGGGAGAGGGGACCTTATAAGTGGGTTAGAGTTTTAATAAGTAGAGTTATATATTGATGGTTCATAATTATTTATCTGTAGTTAGAATCTATTTATTTGTAAATAATAGTAATTCTTGCTAAATACAGAAGCCTGGTCCATGCTGTCTGTTAACAAGGGTCTAGAAGACAGGTAAATTGGGGAATTCTGCATACTTTTAAAACCTTTAACTTTTGTGATCTCCGAGAATAGCAGGGCTTGATTTCCAGTGTGGCATCCCAGTGAGGTGTAACAATGGACCTTGAATATCCTGAGTAATATATTCATTAATTTGCAAAGCTTGCCATTGCAACTGACATTGTGCTACTTATTTCCAGTGTGGGCATACTTTTAGCATCTGCAAAGTGGAGGTATACCACAGATAAATCCTTTTCTTAAACTTTTTTTTCTGATTCTGTATTTAACATGTGTGGCCCATTTGAAAATCATTGTGGATTTAAATTAGATTTTCTTAATATGACATTAATGAGATTAACTAAACTATGAAGAAAATTGAAAGGCTGGAAGGAAATGAAAAGTCACTTTTATGGTGTGCTGGTGAAGTATTTTAATCAATTTGTTTAGAGATGTTATGGCACACCCCTGGAGCAGGTGGGACTTGAACCCAGGCCTGCTATCAGAGAGGGAGGGAACACTAGCACTGTACCACAAGGGCCCTAGCCTGTTAGTAATTTCCTCTGATCATATGTGTCACATATCTATGAACTTCAGAGCCATCTTCTGCTTTGTATAGAAAGTTCTTTCATAAAATATTGAAGCATTGATAACGACTAACTAATCTACAGATGTCAAAAGACCATGCAAAAATATTGCTGGAAGGAATCGCAGGTCATCCACAAATTTAGAGTTTTAAAGTATCTGAATAATTTAATTTACTTGTAGGTGCAATGTAAATACCTTCAGTAGTTATTTACATATTGATGCATGGTGATATTTAATTTAGTAAAAGTTGAATCAGCTTCTCTTTTTGTTAACATCAAAGGAATAATTAGCATAAATTCAAACCAGACAGCAAACACAGCTTGAGATAATAAAATGTACTCAACAATGTTAATAGCTTCAGTCTTAATTTTAGCTCATACAAATGAACAAATTTATAATTTATGCAAAATGCTACAGTTACAGAATGCCATCCCCAGTACTGATAATTAAACAGATCTTGTATAAAAACATTTAGAGTCTTGGAATTGGCTTATTGCTTAGCTCAGTGGAGAAAGTTATTCAAAAGGCAGGAAACATTATTGTCCTTTCCATCAGATTTAACAGCCATTGATTGATCAGAGTCTCCAGCAATAGAACCGAAACAAGGATAACACTGTTATAAACAGATCTATTTATCTTTTCCTACATCCTCAATATCGAGAAACAATATTATCTTTGGGAGGCTTGAAGCCATTGCAAATGCAAGGTCAAACAGAATAGCTACCTTTATTTATCTTAGGGCCTTTGTTAAATTTCTTTAATTGTTTTAGTAATATTGTCCAGCAAAAATTAGATTGTAGTAACTATTCATATGGTGCTTGGATTGCTGTTCTCTAATGCTATTATCATGGCCAAAGGGCATGAGAAGAAATCCTAAAGAAAACTGTATTCTCTTTTATATTTTCATAAGAATGAGAAATTCTCCTTATTTAAATGGACAACCTTGCCGAACTCAAGAAATGGCCAATGGTCATCATGTGATCACAAGTCCTGAAGATTCTGAATCACCTCTTTTATACGGACAATCCAGCTAAATTTGAAACAAAGGATTTGGAGATGAGACATGGAATCCCTACAGTGTGGAAGCAAAGGGCCTACAAAGAGCATCCACCCAGACCCTCCACACTATAACCCTGTATTTCCCATGGCCAATCCACCTAACCTGCACATCTTTGGTCTGGAGGATGAAATCCACACAGACATGGGGAGAATGTGCAAACTCCACACAGGGACTGGAATTGAACCCAGGTTCCTGGTGCTGTGAGGCAGCAGTGCAAACCTCTGAGCCGCCTGCCTCCAGCCTGCTCTGTTTAAAGGAAAGCACCAAAATCCATTATGCGAAGATGGGAGCTGATGCTTTTACAGTTATCTCATTACCCTGTGATGGAAACTATAATTGGTAATATAAAGTTACATCAAAAACCTTCCAATTACCCCACAAAGATGGGTCCTCAGCACCTGAAATGCCTGTATTTGTCACGTGACTGAAATTGGAGCTGGTTGAGTTGATTAAAAATGCCATATTAGGTTTCTAAATGATTTGGCTTTTGACCTCCAGAGGAAGCCTGCTTTGGACTCTCCATCTCTGTCTCTAAGTTGCTAAATGAAATGAAGCCTACACTTTGCCTGCAAGAATGGAAACTGCTGGACCCAGCTCATCATGGAAACTGTTAGTGAACGCTGATGTGTGGGAATTTTTCACACATGGGATCTGATTTTTAACACTTCCAGATTTACCAAAACTTGTAAGTTATAATCTATCTTCTTCACCCTGTCTTCCTTAATTGCTTCAACGTGTGAATAGATTAGCAAAGCAATTCCTCTATGTTTTGAATGCCCTATTTTTGATTGCATCTTAAAGGATTTTGGTGTAGGTTTATTTTAAAAGTTAGAACCTGAAACCCAGGGTTTGGGGACACCCTTCAACCTATTTCACTCCACAGATGCTGCTAGACGTGCTGCATTTCTATTTCTCCAGCATTTTCTATTTTTACAGTAAACAGATGTATTTGGTTCTACATCTGATTGTCAGAGAGTTAGTTAATTTACCAGGAAGACAATTGCACACAGCTGTCTGCCAGGTGAAGCACTGTTAGTCAGGAGTTGCACTTCACAGTGCCTGTGTGTGAAGAATTGCTCCAGAGATGGCTGAGAAAGGGAAGTTAGACCCAGCCCATTTTGCCAACACGGTCATGCAACTCCTGGGAGATGGTCCAGAAGAGTGCCATCTTTTCTCCTCAGGACTGCCAGACCATGGCACCTGGTCCTCCCAGTCCAGTCCAAAGATACCGAGATTAAGTGACATCTTCTTTTCCGCTACCTCACACTCACACTTATTCTGCAGCAGCACCCTGGCCCACCGAGGCTCATGGCCAATCACGCTTAGTAATGTGTGCAAAAATCTCCCACACTCATTGTCACCAAAACCCCTCCACCAAGGCCCCACACTACTAACCTTTCATGCCCGCTTGGCTGCCTACCCACTCACTCAGGACAACTCACTATTTTTTTCCATCACCTGCCCAACACTACCAGTTGTGTCAGTCACTTTCATCCCACATTGGGGAGGGGATAGCCTGGCGGTGCTATCACTAGACTATTAATCCAGAAACTCAACTAGTGTTTTGGGGACCCAGGCTCAAATCCTGTCATAACAATAGTGGAATTTGAATTCAATACAAGCTTGTAATTAAAAGCCTAATGATGACTGTGGATCTGTTGTCAATTGTTGCTAAAACCCATCTGGTTCACTAATGTCCTCTCGGGAAGGGAATTTGCCATTCTTACATAGTCTGCCTATGCGAGACTCCAGACCCGTAGGAATGGGGTTGATCTTTAATTGACTTCTGGGCAATTAGCTTTGGGCAAAGGAAAACTGGCCTGGCCAGTGTTGCCCACATCTTGAATAAAGAAAAAGAAACTCAGAATCCTCACAGTGTGGAAGCAGGCCATTCAACACATTGAGTCTGCACTGCCCCTCTGAAGAGCCTTCATCCAGACCCCAAATCCTATCCCTGTAACTCTACGTTTCCTGTGGCCAATCCACCTAACCTGCTCATCTTTAAACAGTGGGAGGAAACTGGAGCACCTGGAGGGAACCCACGCAGAGAATGTGCAAATTCCGCACAGAGAGTCGCCCGATACTGGAATCAAACCCGGGTCCCTGGTGCTGTGAGGCAGGGGTGCTAACCACTGAGCCACCATGCATCCAGTTCCTTCCCCCACATGAGAAAGGATCCTTGCCTTAGTGGGAGAGGACCATGACTGTTGAAACCTCCATGACCAAGGAACCAAGTAAGATGTGTGGCATCAGCAGGTGAAGGTCTGGCTGCCTCCAGGGTCAGGTTGGCAACTAGAATGGAAAATAGTAAATGCAACTCCTTTATTCGAAAAGGGAGGTAGAGAGAATGCAAGAAACTACAGGGCATTTTTCTTGACATCTATCATAGGCAAGGTTATTTTTAAAGGCTCATTTTAAAGATGTTATTGCTGGGTACCTAGAAAAGTTCAAGTTTATCAAGTGCAGTTGACATGGTTTTGAGAAGGGGAAATCATTTTTAACCAATTTATTGGAGTTCTTTAAGGAAGTATCATATGATGCAGATAAAGTGGAACTGATGGATGTACTGTACTTAGAGTTCCAGAAGGCATTTGATTCATGCCACGTTATCGTGGAAAATAAAATGGTGTAGAGGGTAACCTATTGGTACGGATAGAAAATTATCTGGCTAATGGAAAATAAATTTTTGGCATAAGTGGATCATAATCAAGGTGTAATATTGTACAAGGATCTATACTGATGTCTCGACTTTTACAGTTTACATAAATGAGTTGGAAGGAGAGACCAAAGGTGCAGTTGCTAAATTTGCTGATGACACAAAGATAAGTGAGAACATAAATTGCAAAGAGAACATAAGGAGGCTGCAAAGAGATGTAGACAAGGTAAGTAAGTAGGCAATACTCTGATAAGCAGGGTATAAATGAGAAAATGTGAAATTTGGCAGGCAGAAAGGATGAAAGAAAAACGTATTATTCATTATTGAAACTTCAGAACAATAATCAGGGAGATCTGAGAATCTTCATGCATGAATTGCAAAAGGTAAGTATCAGGTCTAGCAAGCAATGAAGAAAGCTAATAGAATGCTAGCATTTATTACAAGGAGAATTGAATACAAAACTGGTGAAGTTTTGCTTCATTTGTATAGGCCATTGGTGAGACCACATCTGGAGCACTGTGTTGGTCCCCCTATTTAAGGAAGGATGTAAGTACTTTGGAAGCAGTTCAGAAAGCGCTTATAAAACTAACACCTGGAATGGACGTGCTGTCTTAGGACGAATGGTTTTCCGGCTAGACTTGTATTCACTGAAGTTGAGATAAAATGACTTGATTGGAATGTATAAAATTTTGAGGGGTCTCGTCAGGTGCCTGTGGAAAGCATTTTCTCCTTTGTGGGGGAGAATCTCGAACTAGGGACCACTGTTTCAAAATAAAGTGTTAGCAAATTAAGACAGAAATAAGGAGAATTTCTTTCTCTCAGTGGGTCATGTATCTTTGGAACTCTCTTCCTTGCTCCTTGAATATTTTTAAGGCAGAGCTAGATAGATTCTTGATAAGCAAGGAGGTGAAAGGTTATTGAGATCAGTGTGAATGTGGTGCACTCAGTTCAGTAATGATCTTACTGAATGGTGGTGCAGAATTGCGGGGCTGAATGGCTTATAACTGCTCCTAATTTATTATGTCCTATGTTCTTACACATCATTGCTTGATGAATTAAAAATGAAGTTAAGCTGATACTAGAAAGCACAAGGAGAAAAAAAAAGCTGTTTGTGGAGTTCACAGCAAAAAGCTGAATGCTTCTTCATTGTAATATTTCTGTGACTCTGAACTTCTTCATATTCTGAAAGAAAACAACCACAGATATCACAAATCAATATCAGCTTATTTTAGTTTCTTGCAGCCTTCAAGTAAATTAAAACTTTAAACAGTGTGCTCAATAATTCTGTATTACAGTCCAATAATGGGAGTGTTCCCTTCTTTTATACTTCCTAAATCAGTTAGGTTGATGTTCTTTCCAATTTGTTCCAGCCATGATTCCATTAATCAGATCTCTGGCTCAGTTTGGTTAATTTATATCTCATTTTATAGAACTTAGCAAATTTGTTTCTTCACTTCAAGCACAGATAATACTGTTTTCTTCTTTCAGACTGATGCTGTCTGGTTTAATCAGTTGCTTAGAAGAAAATGTTATCCTTAATTCTCAAACTTCTTGCATCAGGAAGTATTGAAGAGAAAGATTGTTTTTTACTAGTCCTTGGCCTCCCACAGCATGCTGGTAAATTTGGTCAAGTTTCTGTACTAATTCATTGTATATTTTTTAAACAATCCTGCATTATAATAACCTGCTCTCCCTCTCAAGCTGATGAGATGGTTCACAATGTATGTAAGAAAATAAAAATAATAGAGCGTAAGAACTAGGAGCAAGAGTAGACACTTCAGCCCCTTAAGCTTGCTTTGCCATTTGATATGATCATTGCAGATCTCATCTTTGCTTTAATTCCACTTTCTTGCCCACTCTCCATAACCCTTTAACTCATTTCTAATTAAAATTAGTCTATCTCCTCCTCAAATTTACTCAATGTCCCAGTGTCACCACAATCTGGGGCAATGAATTCCAAAGATTCACAACCCTTTGAGAGAAGTAGTTTCTCTTTATGTCTGTTTTATGCTATGGCCTCTCATTCTAGATTGCCCCACATGAGGAAACATCCTTTCTGTCAATCCCCTTTAGCATCTTATATATTTCAATTAGATCTCCTCTCTTCCTTCTAAAATCCGGAGAATATAGGCCTAAGCTGCTCAATATCTCTTTGTAAGACAAACACCTCATCTCTAAAATCAATCAAGTGAGCCTCCTCTGAACTGCTTCCAATATAACTACATCTCTCCTCAGGTAGGGGGACTAAAACTGTACGCAAAACTCCAGGTGTGGTGTACATTTATTGGTATTTGCAGACAGTCTGTACATATAAATACACACAGCTTAATATATTTTGCTTCAGAAATATTGAACCAGAGCAATTTTTTTTTTCTTAGCTGTGTATCTACCTTGCGATATTCTTTGTCATTTACTTGGATTTTCAAAAAGCCTTCAATATTGTGATCAGATTTTGAAAAAAAGCATGAAACAAAATCATTTTCCTGTTCTTCTTTAATTGCAATTCTTTGAGTTATATTTGTGCAAAAAAATTATCTTTGAGGCCTCTCTGTATTTTTGGTTTAATTTTATGAATTATTATAACTACAAGTCACTTTGATAATAGTTCCTGACGGCATGTCCTTAAAATGCTGTGTAAAAAATGATGACTAGGTGAGTTAAATGTTAATATTTCACGATTGGGTGTATTATTGATGTTTTCTTGAGCTCTTGTTTCTACTAATTTAAGCCAATTTATACCTTTAAGTTTGAAGAATCCTGATGAAATTGCAAATACAATTGGGCAAAATTTTATTTCAACAAAACAACATATATTTTGATGCAGTTTGGAGTGCAAATATTGGGTTGACCCAAATAGGGAACTCTAGACCTTGAGATTTTTATTGTAGTAAATTACAGTATAACTACTTGAGATGTAATTGAACTGCAAAACTGGAGATGACATCACCATAGCAACAGGATATGAGTACCTTTGCTTTTGACTTTGCAATTCAGGAGAAAATAGTTCACATAACTGGGCTTTGCTGTGGAATGCAGATGACCTGGGGCATAGTATGGCAAGTGCTTGCTAATTCTACTGGTAAAGTCCCTTAATCAGTATAATTTCACCTATAATATGATACTTTTGTGATTAATGTGATGTTGTATATTACTGTATCTGTCCCAAACAACTTTCTAAACCCTATGAATGCTTTTGCAAAATACAATAATTGCTTTCATTTAACAGTATATAAGTGGGAAGACTAATATTTAGCCTCACCTAAAGTATCAACTCACTCTCATAACACCTTCCACTGAAAGCAGTGTCACACCTACCTTGTGTGGCCTTCACATGTCTCCAGCTATTCAATTACATGTACAATGTGCAAGCTAGTGTGATGCCATCAGACAAAAGAATGAAACAGAGATAGTAGGAACTGCCGATGCTGGAGAATCTGAGATAACAAGGTGTAGAGCTGGATGAACACAGCAGGCCAAGCAGCATCAGAGGAGCAGGGAAGCTGATGTTTCGGGTCTAGACCCATCTTCAGAAAAGAATGGAACAGATCTGAATCAACAACAGGCAAGCAGACTTACATCACCTGAGCCATAGGGAGGAAAGGGTGTTTCATATCACCTGCCTGTCTGTGTCAAAGCGTGTACAACTAGAATTGTTATTCTGAACGTTTTATTTCTTTATTTTCTAATTTATTCCTATGATCTGTAATGTTGGACATTTTATTTCTTTAGTTTTCTATTTTATTTCTTAAGAATTTATACTTTAGAATCAGTACCTAAGTACCCTTATACCTAAGTGGCGACTTGTAAACTTTTCACTGTACTCATTTGAGTACCTGCGACAATAAAGCTAATTTACTTCAATTAATTTCAATTTTGGAGAACATTGAAAATGAGCATGGGAAATCAAGCAGAGTTTGAGCCCATTTTATTGAGCTCGGAGGTTATGGTCAGCTCCGTGATGCGTAATGCAGTTTTGACCTGCTCCCAGAGTACTATAATAGTTGAAGGTGCTGTCCCATGAGCATGGACCACTGACCACAAGTCTCCTATCATCCCTCAGAATAACAGCATTGCTGCTCCCAACACTGCCACATGGCAGTGGTGTATTTTGCTGTTGCCTGTCAAACAGCCAGTGCAGACTGATGCCAGCCCTGCTGACGTGGTGCAGTCTAAAACTGGGCCTTTTAAAGCCAGAACTACTTGAGGCCATCCTGCAAGACCCTTTGCAGTCTCTTCCACTATGGAAAACAGAAGCCTTCCACCAGTTATCCAACAGGCACTGGAGTAGCAAATAAGGACAGGCAATAGCTGCCAGAATGGACAACCATGAAGAGGTCACAAAAACAAAGTTGCTGGAAAAGCTCAGCAGGTCTGGCAGCATCTGTGAAGAAGAAAACAGAGTTAACATTTCGGGTCCGGTGACCCTTCCTCAGAACTGCTTTCTATTGACTGCTTTGTAAACAATGTAACTATACATCTTCCATATGCCTAGATGTGTGGTTTTGGATATTATTAAATTTTACATTTCTAAATGTGCAAATATGATAGTGCATTATTAACCTGCCTAGTGCCACTTTTGTTTTTGTAATTTTAAACAAGTTTCAAGATTTGCTGTATTGATGTCACAGCCAGGAACACAGGAGTCTTGCAGAGTCAAGAATTTACTTGCAGCAATCAAATTTGGACTAAAGCTTTTGTCTTTCAGAAACATGATCTTAATCAGAGGCAAAAGTGTTGGAGAATAGGAAAAGTAAACTGACTGCAATCACTTGTGTCTCTGATTAAAAAAGCAACAATTAACACCACTAAGCCTAAATATACTTGAGTCTGAAGTCGGAATTGGTAAAATAACTTGATTAAAGTTGCTGTTTCAAGAGCTCAATGGGAAATTTAAGAAAATAAACAACTTTAAGATGTAAAATTTTAAAATAAAATAAACAGCAATGGAAACAGCTTCTAATTTGTAACAAAAGTGGAGAAGATTCTTTGGGAACAAATTAATCTGCCATTGACAATACTTATCGCCCAATTTCGCTGTTCAGGCTATACTTATAAATCCCCTCAAAAATGTTATTGCCACATTTGAATTTGGGATAATTGTAAGAGAAGGAAAGTTTGAGCATAATTTAATAAATTACTTTGGAGAAAATGGTATTTTTTTTAAAGATAGAACAAACAAGCAGAATTAGGTAATGCCTAGAACCATGTAATAATGTTTGATCTCTGTTTGAAAGATACCACCAAGTTGGGAGGGGATGCACGCACTTCTCTCCCCAACTTTTGATCTTCCAATAAGATTACCTGAAAGAAGTCCAGACAGTATGGCACGATATTAGGATACCAGTTAAGCATCATTTGTTACGTTTGCAGTAACTAACTTGAGGGAATACCTGGTGAAAATGCATTGACAAATGGGTCTCATATATGCATTCCTATTTGACAAATTGTGACCTGAAGAACAAGAAGACATATTTTAAATTATCAAAGTCTTTATTTATTTATTAAAGTTATTATTATATCAAAGGATTGCTACCAGTGCCATGTGCTAGTCAGAGTAGAAATGAAAGAATAGGCAGGATAAATGAGTGGCTTGAGAGATGGTGCAGGAGGGAGGGGTTCAGATTTTTGGGACACTGGGACCGGTTCTGGGGGAGGTGGGACTATTACAAATTGGACGGTCTACACCTGGGCAGGACTGGAACCAATGTCCTAGGGGATGCTTTTGGTAACGCTATTGGGGAGGGTTTAAACTAATGTGGCAGGGGGATGGGAACCAAATGAGGAGGCCAGTGGACAGTAAGGAGATTGTAACTAAAGCCTGTAAGGAACTAGATAATGAAGTCAGTGTGACGAAGGGGAAGAGTAGGCAGAGAGCAGATGATGAACGCAAAGGGACAGGTGGTCTGAGGTGCATTTGTTTTAATGTGAGAAGTGTAGTAGGTAAGGCAGATGAACTTAGGGCTTGGATTAGTACCTGGGAGTATGATGTCATTGCTATTACTGACAGTTGGTTGAGGGAAGGGCAAGATTGGCAACTAAATATCCCAGGATATAGATGCTTCAGGCAGGATAAAGAAGGAGGTAAAAGGGGTGGAGGAGTTGCATTACTGGTCAAAGAGGATATCACAGCTATGCTGAAGGAGGGCACTATGGAGGACTCGAGCAGTGAGGCAATATGAGCAGAGCTCAGAAATAGGAAGGGTGTGGTAACAATGTTGGGGCTGTACTACAGGCCTCCCAACAGCGAGCGTGAGGTAGAGGTACAAATATGTAGACAGATTATGGAAAGATGTAGGAGCAACAGGGTGGTGGTGATGGGAGATTTTAATTTTCCCAACGTTGACTGGGATTCACTCAGTGTTAGGGGTTTAAATGGAGCAGAATTTGTAAGGAGCATCCAGGAGGGTTTTCCAGAGCAGTATGTAAATAGTCCAACTTGGGAAGGGGCCATACTGGACCTGGTGTTGGGGAATGAGCCCGGCCAGGTGGTTGAAGTTTCAGAAGGGGATTACTTTGGGAATAGTGATGACAATTCTGTAAGTTTTAGAATACTCATGGACAAAGATGAGAGTGGTCCTAAAGGAAGAGTGCTAAATTGGGGGAAGGCCAACTATAGCAAAATTCGGCAGGAGCTGGGGAATGTGGATTGGGAGCAGCTGTTTGAGGGTAAATCCACATTTGATATGTGGGAGTCTTTTAAAGAGAGGTTGCTTAGAGTGCAGGACAGACATGTCCCTGTGAAAATGAGGGATAGAAAGGGCAAGATTAGGGAACCGTGGATGACAGGTGAAATTATGAGACTAGCAAAGAGGAAAAAGGAAGCATACATAAGGTCGAGGCGACTGAAAATAGACAAAGCTTTGGAAGAATATCGGGAAAGTAGGACAAATCTGAAATGAGGAATTAAGAGGGCTAAAAGGGGTCATGAAATATCTTTAGCAAACAGGGTTAAGGAAAATCCCAAAGCCTTTTATTCGTACATAAGGAGCAAGAGGGTAACTAGAGAAAGGGTTGGTCCACTCAAGGACAAAGGAGGGAAGTTATGCGAGGAGTCAGAGAAAATGAGTGAAATTCTTAATGAGTACTTTGCGTCGCTATTCACCGAGGAGAGGGACATGACGGATGTTGAGGTTAGGGATAGATGTTTGATTACTCTAGGTCAAGTCGGCATAAGGAGGGGGGAAGTGTTGGGTATTCTAAAAGGCATTAGGGTGGACAAGTCCCCAGGTCCGGATGGGACCTGGGTTTCTGAGGGAAGTGAGAGAGGAAATAGCTGGGGCCTTAACAGATATCTTTGCAGCATCCTTGAGCATGGGTGAGGTCCTGGAGGACTGGAAAATTGCTAATATTGTCCCCTTGTTTAAGAAGGGTAGCAAGGATAATCCAGGTGATTATAGACTGGTGAGCCTGACGCCAGTGGTGGGGAAGCTGCTGGAGAAGGTACTGAGGGATAGGATCTATTTACATTTGGAAGAAAATGGGCTTATTAGTGAAAGGCAGCATGGTTTTGTGCAGGGAAGGTCATGTCTTACCAACTTGATAGAATTCTTTGAGGAAGTGATAAAGTTGATAGATGAGGGAAGGGCTGTAGATGTCATATACATGGACTTCAGTAAGGCATTTGATAAGGTTCCCCATGGTAGGCTGATGGAGAAAGTGAAGTCGCATGGGGTCCAGGGTGTGCTAGCTAGATGGATAGAGAACTGGCTGGGCAACAGGAGATAGAGAGTTGTAGTGGAAGGGTGTTTCTTAAAATGGAGAACTGCGACCAGTGGTGTTCCACAGGGGTCTGTGTTGGGACCACTGTTGTTTGTGATATACATAAATGATCTGGTAGAAGATATAGATGGTCTCATTAGCAAGTTTGCAGATGACACTAAGATTGGTGGAGTAGTAGATAGTGAAGGGGACTGTTGGAGAATGCAGCAGAATATAAATAGATTGGAGAGTTGGGCGGAGAAATGGCAGATGGAGTTCAATCCAGGCAAATGTGAGGTGATGCATTTTGGAAGATCCAATTCAAGAGCAAACTATACAGTAAATGGAAAAGCCCTGGGGAAAATTGATGCATAGAGAGATCTGGGTGTTCAGGTCCATTGGACCCTGAAGGTGGCCACGCAGGTTGATGGAGTGGTCAAGAAGGCATACGGCATTCTTTCATTCATCGGACGGGGTATTGAGTACAAGAGTTGGCAGGTCATGTTGCAGTTGTATAGGACTTTGGTTCGACCACATTTGGAATACTGCGTACAGTTCTGGTTGCCACATTACCAAAAGGATGTGGATGCTATGGAGAGGGTGCAGAGGAGGTTCACCAGGATGTTGCCTGGTATGGAGGGCGCTAGCTATGAGGAGAGGTTGAATAGATTAGGATTATTTACATTAGAAAGATGGAGGTTGAGGGGGGACCTGATTGAGGTCTACAAAATCATGAGAGATACGGACAGGGTGGATAGCAAGAAGCTTTTTCCCAGAGTGGGGGACTCAATTACTAGGGGTCACGATTTCAAGGTGAGAGGGGAAAAGTTTAAGGCAGATATGCGTGGAAAGTTCTTTACGCAGAGGGTGGTGGGTGCCTGGAATGCATTGCCAGCGGAGGTGGTAGAGGCGGGCACGATAGCGTCATTTAAGATGTATCTAGACAGATACATGAATGGGCAGGGAGCAGAGGGATACAGATCCTTGGAAAATAGGCGACAGGTTTAGATAGAGGATCTGGATCGGCACAGGCTTGGAGGTCCGAAGGGCCTGTTCCTGTGTTGTAATTTTCTTTGTTCTTTGTTCTTTTGGAACAGACAGAAACTATTGTTAAAACAAAGTGGTACTTGTGACACTGGGTGGCATTTGGGTGTAGAAAGTATTTTCATTTCGGTCAACTGAAGCCTCAGAGTGAAAATAATTAACAAGATGGTAGAGGTGAAGGGAGAGCTGGAGAATCTTTTAAATCTGTACAAAATCTGTTGCCGTAATTGAATATACCATAACTACCAAGCAAGTACCAAAGTCTGTATAGGATGACTGGATACTTTCACTGTGGAACCAGGGTAAAGAGAGGAAGAAATCTAACAACTTGATATAAAGATAAAGGAAAACAAAACAAAACAAGGAAGCCAAGGGCGGAATGAAGCCAAAACAAGAAGGTGCCCACAACTGGAAAAGGAGTCAGTAAATTCACTAATTATCACCAATACCTGTAAACGACTGTCCTATGATGTAAGCAGCACGGTGGCTTAACACTGCTGCCTCACAGCGCCAGGGACCTGGGTTCAATTCCTCAGGCAACCATCTGTGTAGAATTTGTACATTCTCCCCCTTTATGTGTGGGTTTCCTCCAGCAGTCCAAAGATGTGCAAAGTTAGGTGAATTGGCCATGCTAAATTGCCCCGTAGTATCTAGGGGTGTGCAGGCTCGGTGGCTTCGCCATAGGAAATGCAGGGTTACTGAGATATGGTGGCGGGGGCGTGGTTGGGGGGGTTTGCAGTGTCTGTGTGGGATGTTCTTTGGAGGGTTTGGAGCCTTGATGGGCCCAACTGGCCTTCTTCCACACTGTCGGGATTCTTTGATTTGACAATATGAAATAGTACCAATTATACCACACTTTGCTCAGAAAGGAGAGGGCCTTACTTGTGCTGTTTATGACCTTAGAAGTCCAGGTAAACTAGCCTGAAGCTTCACCATGGATCCACTTGTGACATGAATGTTCAAACTGGGGAAAAAATAGTGCAGTGCATCATAGTTGATGCCAGGACAATGAAAGATGAAGAGACATTTGCTGTGTTGGGAAGCCTACATTCTGCTTTCAACCCAGTGACCCAGTGATAGGAAGTCACTTCTTGATCCATGTATCCATACATTACATCACAGCACTGACAGTAAATATCTCCATGCAGAATAAGGATCTTGGGGCTATTTCTCAATTTGACTACCCAATTCCCCCATTATCCCTAAAACTCAAATGAATCCTGGATAAGACCAATATCTCCAAAGCCCATCTTTAAAGTGGTCCAGCAGATCAAAGAAATAGAAACAGAATTTCAAAAGTTGGGAAACTGCAACTGGCATGACTTGATATATAACGTCAGTCAGATCCAATAGCTGATGATGTTAGTTTTATGTTTCGTAGCCACCCAAACCTTAATGTTAGCCATTCTAGTAGCTTTAGTACGTTATCTGAAACTATACAATCAAGAAATTAGGGAACCGTGTTAATACTATAGAAATAGGTGGCTTAGTTAAATTGTGAGAATTAGTTCTGAGAAGTCAATAAGGATATTTGCTTCTCAAAGAGGGCCATTGGAAATTGGGGTCCCTTTAAAGCAGCATTTTCATAATATTTACTGGGTAGTATTAGATTTTATTCATTTGCTGTTACAGCAGTAACTAGCTCTCAAAAGTTCTATTAAATAAAGTAAGGTAAAAGAGAAAGGTCACAACAATGTTCAGATCATGATGTTTCATGGAATTGACATGAAATATCTAGTGCCATGTACATCCTATTGTCAATGAAGAGCTTAGGAAAATAAAACATTTTGTTCTTAGAGGGAATGATAAACTAACCTTCAGCTGAAGGTGGGCACAGGTAACAATCATCCTGACATCATGAATTGCTCCTATTGGCCATAGGATATGGACAAATGCTTGGCACAAAATAAACGCTAAGCCCCTAAAAATAAGGTATATCATCACGTGCATAGGTTCAGAGAGCAGTCCTTACCTGGTGGCCCTTCTAAGGGTCATTCCTGTTAAGGAGCTGTTTTTTGGAAGAACAATGGACTGGAAGATATTGAGAGAAAAGATCCCTAAAACTTTACTAGAGAGCAGGATATTCACAGCCTTCACAATTTTAATGAGTTTAATCAATACATTCCATGTCAACAGCCTGTTTGTCCTCTGGTATCAGTGACACATCTTTAATTGTCACAGTTGTATTTTTTTTGTCTAATTAATCATATGACATATCTAAATTGTTGCTTCTGACTAAACTTAACAAATTAACTGAAAATTCTTTACAAATGGTCAACTGCTTGTATAGGTAGCTGTGTTCACAAATCCTCAAAATTGACACGTTTGATCTGAAAAGCAACTTGAAGTGGTGGAAATGTCTAGCTGAAAGGTAGCCCACTTCCAACCCCTACTTTCACATAAATTCTGCTGAAGCCAGCTATATCTAAGAAGTATTTAGATGTGTACTTGTAATGCTAAGGCATACAAGGCTATGGGCCAACTGTTGGAAAATAGGATTAGAATAGTTAGGTGGTTGTTTTTGATCAGCATGGATGGAATGGGCCAAAGGGCTTTATTGCTGTGCTGTAGATTTCTATGGTTCAATGACTTCAAGACTCTATGATTTTGTATGTGCCTCAGCAGAAGTTACCAGGGTCAGAGGGCAGAAGAAAAAAGAAGGCTCACTAGATTTGAAACAATAACTCTGCTTCTCCACCTGATGAATTTTTCCAGAAATTTCCATTTTAGCTTCAGATTTCCAGTGTCTGCATTCTTTGTTTTATTTTAGTACTAGCTAAACTTAATTCATTAGCTCAGCCTGGCCTCTACCCCTTTCCTGATGATCAGGAGTTGGGCCTATTCTTTTTCCATCTCAAGATCTGTTTCCCATCCAAAAAGATAAAAACAAATGTTTTAGTAGTTTCCTCTTCTTCTTGGGTGCTTTTTAATAGTTGTTTTTGTTAATTACTAACGTAATAAATTTATTGTTTTGCAATTGTATTTTCTGAAATTTATGTTTACTGTTATGGAAAACTGCAACTATATGAACTTTATGTTAACAGGCAAACCATGTTTTTGTGAAACTTGCTCACTGACACCACCCCCCCACCTCTAGAAAGTTTAAAATGTAGCTGTCCATGGAAAAGTTTGAACAACCCTACGTTGAAGGTATTATTCATAAATATCAATTGTTGTTCTAGTTTAAGATTGTTATGATCTCAGCTGATGGTTAATAATGGTGGTGGTTTGCTATTGAAAAAATATTCACATCAGGCTGTGCATGTTCTTTATTAACAGAAACAGGTTTATTACACAGGGAGAATGAAAAGCTGGAAAAGTATACTCTACAGTTTGAAAGCTCTTTACACAAACATCAAAACAAAGTTTCAATCTGCTTCCCCATACCATCTAATACAGAGTCTCAATCTCAGAGAAATACAATTTATAAATCAGCTTTTTAAACTTTGTGTTACTGTGACCACATTTTAATGATTCATTTCCAAGTCTTCTGACATGAATCTCTCAAAATTCTGATGGCCTAAACTGATGTCATTCTAATAATTTGAATACCTTTATTCAGTTTTGGAAACTCAACAGATTTCTGCTGAGGTCACTCATTCCACTGAATAGAAATGAACATCTCTGTTCTCCTTCTAGGAGATAAACTGTTCTTTTCTGAACTGAATTCTTTCTTCTGAACTAAAACTTGAACATTTGTTTTGTAGTCAAAACCAAGCTAATTGCCTTATTGCATTTATTCTGCCTTTCATAAACCCAACATTATACACATCTTATTCATTAATTCTGCAAGAGTTGTCCCGGGCACTCTGCTACAGTTATACACATTCTTGGATCTTTTAAATTTAGGTCACTGTTCCAAATTGACATTCTGGCCTTTAAAAAAAATTTAAAAGTCTTTCATAGAACTGAGCAAAATAAATCTACCTCAATTTTAAATTCAAATGTCAAAATGCTATACATATATAACATACGTTTTCCTCAACCAACCTGTTTCTTTCTCATACTATTGAGTTTCTGAATCTATTCCATTCATTTTTTTAATGGTGTGCCGAAACATATTCATCAATTTCCTTCAGATCATTTGCCTTTGGTGGACACTGACTCCATTCCTTTCACAGGCCATTGAATTTTGATATTTTTCCTGCTCTTACACAAAACAATGAAAAGCTTATTTCATTCAGTACTTTATATTTTTTGAGGAAACAGTTTAATCTTTACTACTTTTGGCAGATAAAATTCTAAGCTGATACTGCTGAAGATAAGAATTTACCCCTGTCAACATATTGTGGAGCTGGAGGAACACAGCAGGCCAGGCAGCGTCAGAGGAGCAGGAAAGTTGAATTTCGGGTCTGGACTCTTCTTCAGAACCCCTGACCCGAAACATTGGCTTTCCTACTCCTCTGATGCTGCCTGACCTGCTGTGTTCCTCCAGGTCCACATTGTGTTGACTCTGACTCGAGCATCTGCAGTTCTTGATCTCCTAAAGACTTATAACCCCACTGCGAAGCCTCTTCCAAGATGCCCACCTTGAAGAAGTTATCTTTCCGGAAAGACCTCAGTGGATCTCTCTCTCACTGCAATCCTCTGGTAATCTCCTCTGCTGAGTTCTGAAGAAGGGTCCTGACCCGAAATGTCAACTTTTCTGCTCCTCTGATGCTGCCTGACCTGCTGTGTTCCTCCAGTTTCACACTATATTGACTCTGGCTCCAGCATCTGCAATTCTTGTTATCTCCCACAGAATTTACCCCTGGTCTCTTTATGCGTCTCCAGTCTAGCTCACAGTTATCACATATTTGAGGACTCTGTCATAGTCCTTGGTCATGTATCAATAATCTCGGCCATTACCTTCTGTTGCATTATATGGATTTCCCTCATTGCTTTTATTGCTTCTGTTACCTTCAAGAAATTATCTTTTCTTGCCAAATATATGATCTCTCTTAATTAACTCTCAGGATTTTACAAAGTTTGAGTCTGTTATTCACTGCTGCTGTTTCTGAAGAAGTTCTTTTGTTTTCTTTTCTTAAAATTCTGAACACAAGATAAGAAAACCTTATTATGTGATATGTTGTCAGCATCTCTCACAATGTCATGAATTGTCTTTTCATTTTCCTAATAGTAACTTGCACTGCTCCTGTAAAGTTTCTATCATTATTCTTTTTAAGTTCCAAATACATCTTTCTACATATTCTGAGATAACAAGGTGTAGAGCTGGATGAACACAGCAGGCCAAGCAGCATCAGAGGAGCAGGAAAGCTTATGTTTATGGTCTGGTCCCTTTTTCAGAAATGGGGGAAGGGAAGGGGGGGGGGGGTCGAGCTGGGCTGCTTTTGGGATGAGGTTGGGTGGGGCGATTTTGAAGCTTGTGAAGTCGACATTGAGACCATTGGGCTGCAGGATTCCCGAGCAAAATATGAGGTGCTGTTCCTGCAACCTTCGGGTGGCATCGTTGTGGCACTGGAGGAGGCCCAGGATGGACATGTCGTCCAAGGAGTGGGAGGGGGAATTGAAGTGGTTCGTGACTGGGACGTGCAGTCGTTTGTCGCGAACCGAACGTAGGTGTTCCACAAAGCGGTCTCCAAGCTTCCGCTTGGTTTCCCCGATGTAGAGGAGGCCACATTGGGAACAGCGGATACAATATACCACATTAGCAGATGTGCAGGTGAACATCTGTTTAATGTGGAAGGTTTTCTTGGTGCCTGGGATGGGGGTGAGGGGGGAGGTGTAGGGGCAGCGTAGCACTTCCTGCGGTTGCAGGGAAAAGTGCCGGGTATGGTGGGGCTAGAAGGGAGTGTGGAGCGGACAAGGGATTCACAGAGAGGTGGCCCCTCCGGAAAGCAGATAAGGGTGGGGAGGGAAAAATGTCCTTGGTAGTGGGGTCAGATTGCAGGTGACGGAAGTGGTGGAGGATGATGTGTTGAATCCGGAGGTTGGTGGGGTGGTACGTGAGGACGAGTGGGATTCTGTCTTTGTTGTAATTACAGGGAGGGGCTGTGAGGGATGAGTTGCAGGAAAGGTGAGAGATGCGGTCGAGGGTGTTTTCGACCACTGTGGAGGGGAAGTGGCGGTCCTTGGAAAACGAGGACATCTAGGATGTCCGGGAGTGGAATGTCTCATCTCGGGAGCAGATGTGGTGGAGGCGAAGGAATTGGGAATAGGGGATGGCATTCTTGCAGGAAGGTGGGTGGGAGGAGGTGTATTCTAGGTAGCTGTGGGAGTCGGTAGGCTTGGAATAGATATCGGTTTCCAGGTGGTTGCCAGAGTTGGAAACAGAGAGGTCCAGGAAGGAGAGAGAGGTATCGGAGATGGTCCAGGTGAACTTAAGGTTGGGGTGGAAGGTGTTAGTAAAGTGGATGAACTGATCAAGCTCCTCGTGGGAGCACGAGGCGACGCTGATACAGTCATCGATGTAGCAGAGGAAGAGGTGGGGTTTAGGGCCAGTGTAGCTGCGGAAGAGGGACTGTTCCACATATCCTACAAAGAGGCAGGCATAGCTTGGGCCCATGCGGGTACCCATGGCCACCCTCTGTAGGAAGTGGGAAGAATGGAAGGAGAAGTTGTTAAGGGTGAGGACGAGTTCGGCTAAGCGGATAAGGGTGTCAGTGGAGGGGGACTGGTCGGACCTGCGGGACAGGAAGAAGCAGAGGGCCTTTAGGCTATCTGCATGGGGAATGCAAGTATACAGGAACTGGACAGCCATGGTGAAGATGAGGTGTTGGGGACCAGGGAATCGAAAGTTTTGGAGGAGGTGAAGGGCATGGGTGGTGTCACGGACCTAGGTGGGGAGTTCCTGGACCAGGGAAATGGAGTCGAGATAAGTGGAGGTAAGTTAACTCTTTCTATGTTTTGCTGTCTTCTTACGTTCTCACTGTATGAAATCAAAAGTCTTCACAATGTCTCCTACTAACGGACTCTTTCCATGCAAATCAAAAATTTGGAACTCCTCACCTCACTTAAGCTCAAGATTTAAACTCAGCTTGGTGTAATTGAATCTGTCTTTCTATATCCTGATTACATAGACTTCTGCACTTAGCCCTTCACTTTGATTTTTCCATTAAATAGAGGGCTTACATCACTGCCACTGGAATCATGGCAGGCAAACCCTTTATCCAAGTTATGTCAGATCGTTATGGCCTCCATTTCACTGATTAAACAATTCTTTTCTGATGATAGCTCCCAGTTTTTTATAGCACGATACAGTAATCCCATACACATTTTTTCTTTTGTGAGTGTGGGGTTGCGGTTACCAGTGTCGAGCACCAATTCACAATCTGTTCTTCACATTCAGAGTATCGGTCCACTATAAAGCTGCTGCAGGCCATTTGTTGTGTTATTCATAGTTATTGTGCTTCACATCTCACATGCACACAACCATGTTAGAATGCTAAGGGCAATAACTTTGACCAGTGTTTAATACTAGGATGGGAGTAGGGCTGATGATGAGCATTTGGGGCTTTGGATGGTGAGGAGAGGTTAAAGGCACGATACTACATCTACTGAGTTTATGCTAGAAAAGACCCATAGGAAGATGAAGGAGCATTGGGGTGGATTGAGGAGTAAATGCATCATGGAGGGAATTGTCAATTCAGAATGCTAGAGGAACACCCACAATGCTGTTAGGAGGGAGTTCCAGGATTTTGACCCAGCACCAGTGAAGGAACAGTGCTACAGTTTGAAGTCACAATGTCTGTGGCTTGGGGAGGCACTTGGCATTGATATTCCCATATACCTGTTGCCATATATTTCCTCGTAGATGGGAGAGGGTGGAGGTTTGGAAGGTGCTTTTGAAGCACCCTTAGTGAGATACAGTACTGCAGACAGAATAAAATACTGCTACTGTGCATGGGTATTCAATTAAGTAAATAAGTTGATGGAGAGGGTGCCAATCAAGTGGGGTCTATTGTCTGGATGTTTTTGAGCTCCTTGAATGTTGTTGGAATTGCACTCATCCAGGTAGGTGGAGAGCATTCTATCTCACTCCTGGCTTGTGCCTTGTCGACAGGCTACGGGAAGACATGATGTGGGTCACTTGCTGCAGAATTCCCAGACTCTGATCTGTTCTTGTAGCCATTGTCAGCCATTTATTCTGGATGTTGTCCAGGTCTTGCAGCATTTTGGCATAGGCGGCTTCAAATTAATGGAGTCATGAATGGTATTGACATTGTGCAATCTTCACTGAAATTCTACGGGACTGCAGAACGTAGATCTGATCCATTGGTTGTTGGATTGCTTAATGTTGCCTATTGCATGCTGCTTCCATTTTTACATGCAAGTAATCCCGTGCTGTAGCTTCAACAGATGGACACATCATTTTTAGATATGCCTAAAAAATGCTTCTGGCATACCCTCCTGCACTCCTCATTGAACCATGGTTGATCCCTTGACTTAATAGAGTATGGTAGAGTTGAGAATCTGCCAGGCCACGCAAGTACAGGTTTCAGTTGAGTAAAGTTCTGCTGCTGATGCACACCGCAACTCATGGATGCTCAGGTTTGAGTTACTAGGTCCGTTTGAAGTCTGCACCATTTACCTAGTGGTAACCCCACACAAAATAACTGAAGGATCCTCAATGTTAAGATAGCCTTCTCCAAACTGACTATATGGTGGTCACTCCTACTGATACTGTCACAGACAGATGTATCTGTGACAGACACATCGGTGAGGCTGAGATTATGTACGCTTTTCCTACTTGTTTCCTCACTACCTGCCACAAACTCAGTGTAGGAGTTATGTCCTTTCAGCCTGGCCCAGCTCAGTCATGTGTGTCATGTTTTTGAACTCTCTGATCAGACCACATTCTGTGCCCTTGCCACACTGTGTATCTTCCAAGTGGAGTTCAGCATGAACCAGTACTGATGCTGAGTACTGAACAATTTTATGGTGAAAGGAAGGAGATTTAGAGAGGATCTGAGGATTTTTTTTCCACTCAGAGGGTGGTGGGAATCTAGAATGCACTGCCTGGTAGGATAGTTGAAACAGGAAACCTCCCAACCTTTAAAACGTTCCTTGGTTGAACATTTGAAATTCAGCCCTATGGCCATGTGCTGAAAAGTTGGCCTAGTGTATATTTAGAGTAGTTTTGCAACTGCAGACTTGATGGGCCAAAGGGCTTCTTCTGTATTGTACGTCTTTATCATCCAGAGGAATGGGAGTTTGGTAGGTGGTAATTAGAAGGGGGATTTTTTGCCTATGTCTCAACTAATGCTATAAGACTTTGTTGGGTCTAGAGTCAATATCAAGGACCCCAGGGCAGTCTCCTACTGACTGAATAGCATTGTGCTGCCACCTTGGCTGAGACATTGTAAGATATAATTGTCAGTTTATTGCTTGACTAGCCTATGGCCAGCTTTCCCAATTTTGGCATTATTCCCAGATGGTCATAAGGGGGACTTCTCAGGATTGGCAGGATAGGGTTTGCTGTTGTTGTTTCCAGTGTCCAGCTTGATACCAAGTGGTCTGTCCAGTTGCATTCCTTACTTTAGACGTTGTAGTAGTTTGAATACAAGTGAGTGGCATGCTAGGCAATTTTATGGACAATGAAGAATCAACCGCATGTAAGTACAAATAAGAGCAATTGGCTGATTAGTAGAAAAATTGTCAGATACTTTGAGGGACAGATATTGGCAAGCACATTATTTTTTAAATTAGTAAACTAAATGTGAGAAGAAAGAAACATAAATAACAATAATAATAAGTAAAATTGACATCTTCGATATTTCACTGAATTTATATTCAATTTCATCATTTTTCAAATCAAGCAGTGTGTTTGTTTAAAAAAAATCAATGAAATGTATTTCATTATTTTAAGATTATAACTTTTCTATCACAACACATGAAACACAATTTGAAGAAATTGATGCATGAATTGAGTTTACATTGGGCACACTTCATTCGTGCTTTATTGTATTAATGTTTATGAATTGCAAAGTTGCATCTTTATGATTCCTATCATTTTCAATCACTTACCCACTTCGTCATGCATTTAGATTTCAGAGCAACAGAAAGGCTTTCTTTGCATTATTCTTATACTTCACTGAAGTTTTAAAATCAAAGCCTTAGAAAAAGAAGATTTGTTTGGTTTCTAATGTAAGTTGAAGAATATAATCAGCCCCATATCTGTTGCTTGGTATTGCTCCCGCATCCATTTCTTCTCTTAAGTTCTCCGATGCTTTTATCCATTGACTTATTTTTGCGTCTCTCACTGTCTTCTACTTCTTTTTCTGTCATTTTCATCTCTCTCTTTGAACAGGAAGTGATGGAGTGTTAGGTTTGCTATAGCACATTTAAACAGTTTGGGTCCCTGTTTATCGACTACGAAGAGCAAATACAGTGACAGTAATAAAAGCATGATGATACTTGCTACAGAAGTGAGGTAGGTACCTTTTTATACTGAAAAGTTATAAGTTGTAATGCCATCAACATGACTTAAAGGTACACTGCCCCTGTACTCTGGAATCTATGCAATAAAACGATGTACTCTGTCATGGCGGTGCACTTTTGAGTGGCTTTAAACATAAGAATTTCAGTGGTTTAAGGTCAGTATGAATAATGAAATGCTTGCCAAATAGGCACATGTGGAACTCTTTTCTTCCAAAAAGTAGAATGAAATTTCCCTTTCTATGTTGGAATATTTTACTTGACCTATCATAATTGGTAATTTACAAAGAATAACATTGAAGGACACATTGTTATCGATAATCCATTTTTGAGACATTGAAGATATGCTAGTGGTCTTTCTGCCATAGTATGCTGTGTCTTTACAGATAAGATCTCAAAGAGAAGAGTCTTTGGTCACAAAATTTGGAATATATGAAAATAAATTGTTGAAGAAACTGAAACAACTTTGTAACTTACCTTTGTCTTGTGGTGTGGATATCTTCTGCGTATCTTCTATGTTGATAGGACTAGGGTCTAATATCATTTGAAGAATAGATTGAACTGAAGAAATTGTTTTGGCTCATGTGAATTTGACATTTTTTACTGTTGAAAACAAAGCTATGTTTCATTGCTGCTGTCATGAGCTGGTAGAGGTTTGTATCATGCTGATGCGTAGTCTTTCCTGGGATTGCAAAGTAGACTCTCTGGTAGATTCTAAATGATATGATCCATATGTTATTTGAATGTGTCCTGGCTGACAGATAATTCAAATAGCAATCTGAGGAAACAATATCTACTGAAAGGTACTCTAACAGTTGTCAGTTCTTGTGACTCTGGGGAAGGGTAGATAGACTAGAATCCATTCTAGGGCAGTGAGCTTGAAAAAATGCTTGGCACTTGAGAACTTGGAATTAAGCTCTTCCAAGGTAGGAATCTTTCGTAGGCATCTCTTTAGTATAATATCCAGTAGCTTTGGATCTAAACATACACATGGAGTGCCATATATCTTCAAAATGCAAGAGGATTTGCACCAATGAGTATGATGTTCAACTTTCCAGATGATGTTTTTTGTAACATAAAATTTCTGATTGAACTTTTCTTGAATGTGAATTCTACACTTGGGGGAGTGTTGTCGCTAGGTAGGGCATCAGATTTTAGGTATATTGCAACATCTTTAAAGTAACCAATAGCATCAAACTGGTCTGGCTAAAGGTTAGTCAGGACATGCATTGACTCAGTGTTCTTGTCTGGAAATTTTAGTGATAGGTTTGTTATCTTGTGGATCAGATTAATATGCTGATTTTAATAACTGATCTTGCTGTTTCAGCAATGTAAAAGATTTCAGGTGTCAATCCTGAAGAGATATATTGACATTTAAGATGGATTAGAGCAAAGCATTAGCAGTCAGACCTGCTGTATGCAGTTAGCTTGTCTGATGTAGATTGAACCATGGTGTGTGTCAAATGAATGGAGGTAAAAGCCTCAGCTTTCTCAGGCATCTATATGCTGTGTCAAACTGACCTCATGTACTGTCTGACTGAGTTTTGTAAGCTACGTAAGATACTTCTTGGACTGGATTGACATGCTTGTATGCCATGCATGGAACTTTTGAAATGTCCTTGACATTGTTCCTTGTATGACTTTTCTTCCCACATGTGTGACATATTAAGTTGTACTGGTGATTGAATTGAATGTCATCTTATAGACCATAGCTTGCATTACACTACCTTGGTGAGTGAAAAAATAACATGTTATAGAGTCATAGAGGTCTACAGCATGGAAACATGCCATTTGGCCTAACTTGCCCGTGCTGCCCAGTTTTCACAATTAAACTTGACCCATTTGTCTGCATTTCACCATATCCCTCCATACCTATCCTGTCCAATGTACCTGTCTAATTGTTTCTTAAGTGACAATATTGTACTTGCCTGCACCACTACCTTTGGCAGCCTGTTCCAGACACTCACTACCCTCTGAGTAAAAAAAATTGCCCTTCTGGATCCTTTTGTATCTCTCCCCTCTCACCTTAAATCTATACCCTCTAGTTTCAGACTCTCCTATCACGGGGAAAAAGCTCTTGGCTTATATATGCCTCTCATGATTTTATAGACCTCTATAAAGTGAACCCCCTACTTTTCCTGTGCTCCAGGGGAAAAACTCCCAACATATCCAACCTATCCTTATAACTTCAACCTTCCTAATAAGACTTAGATGATCCACTAAACCTGTTGAAAGTTGACATAGTTTTTACACAGTTAAATATGTGATAGTGTTACAGGTCTGCCATCATGGTTCAAGCATGCATTCATCTTCCAATTCTGCTTCAATGGTATTTTCTTCAGGTATATCCAGATGTCCTATTCTGAAGGATTTAACAGCTGTGGAGACAATGAACAGTTCATAGGCTCTTCAGCTATGTGAGCTAGGGTGAAATCACATTTTGTAGCTTTGCGTTGACACTTGGTTATGAATTGATCGGTTGTTTTACCTGGCTGATTTGGTACTCTGTGAACTTAACCCTGTGTACTCTGTGGTTGGCTCCAATCATTCAAGGCAGGAGAACCCACAAAGAGAGAGACTGGGACTAATTCTCCAGAAGATGGCCCAAAGTTGAGACTTAGAGAAGGGTACCAGAGACGCAGGCAATATATTGTAAACCAGTGCTGTTGGTCTGCTCACACCTCTCCAACTTGCCTCCCTGTTTGATGTTGGGAAGGCTTAGACTTACAATCTGCTTCTGGATGTCCAATTTAAGGTTACAACTTGCCAGTATTATGGAGATGAGACATAATGTCCAGCTTTGCACAACTCTTGGGCCTCTATTTACAAGGATATGTTTGAAATGTGCACCAGAAACTGACATGAAACTAATACCTCCCACAGTATATTTTGTTTCCTGGATGTTCACTTCCTTTTTTACTAACAGATGGTATTTTATTGACAAGAAAACTATAGTGAACCAAATCAAAATTCACTGAAATACTGCACATGGAGTTGGAAATGTCAATGTAAGAGGGGTTTTTAAATTAGTGGTCATAAAAATAGATTTTCACAAATAATTAAACAGAAGTGGGGTTTAGATAGCACTTGGAAAGAAGTCTTGTGTAGCAAAGAAGTCTTGCTTGAATTTGTGCATGAAAATGTTGGTGTATTGGGATGCAAATTTGGTCCCCATGGCTGCTCTATGTGTCTGGATGAAGAGCTGGTTGTCGAAAGTGAAGCCACTGTGGTTGAGGATGAAGCAGATGAGTTGTAAGATGGTAATAATTTGGAAATTGGCAGTTGTTGATGTTGAGCACTAAGGTTGTTGTGGTGATGCCTTTGTCGTGGGGGATGTTACTTTAGAGTGCCGAAACATCCATTGTGACGAGGAATGTTCCTGGTTTGACAGGTCTGTGGGTATTGAGTTTCTGTAAGAAATCTGTGGTGTTGTGACAGAAGCTGGGGGTTCCTTGTACAATGGCTTTCAAGATGCCTCGACGTAGCCAGAGAGGTTCACACACGGGGTCCCATTGCCTGATACAATGGGACTTCCAGGTGTGTTGGTTTTGTGTATCTTTGGAAGGCAATAGAGGTGCTCTATACAAGAAGTACGTGGGATGGGAGTGCATAAGTATACTCTGAAGGTCTACATCAAAGGTCCTGATCAGTCTTTTGAGTTGACGGGTGTGTTCTTTGGTAGGATCGGCAGGTAGTTGTCTGTAGTGTTCCTGATGTTCAGTTGTTGGTATGTTTCTTCGCAGTAGTCCATTCTATTCTGTATGACAATGGGTCCTTCTTTGTCTGTTGGTTTGATGATGATGTCGCGTTTGGTCTTGAGAGCACGGATAGCGTTGTGCTGTGCTTGGGTGATGTTCTGCGCTATCTTGTGAGTGCAGCTGATGAATCTGGCATTAACACATCTCCTGACAGCTTGAGTGTACATGTCGAGCCGAGCTGGAGGAGTGCAATTCAACTCTCCCTTCTTTGGTCACTGCACTGTGGATCTCTCTGTTCCAGTTCATTGGTTGTCTCATTGGGCTTGCTGCTGACATCTTGGTGTTTGTGGAAGAATTCCCGGAACCTCATTTGCCTGATCAATTCCTCCTTGTCTGCCGCGAGACCAATGGGATCCATGTTGGTAATGGGGCAGAAATTGAGCCCTTGGCTGCATTTTTACGCATAGGTTTGAGCAAGACTTCTTTGCTCCGCGAGATCTCCAACCAACGGTACACACTGGATACAATGATAACATTTTCTTCCTTTGGACTCATGGTGAGGAATAACTGAAACGACCAACAACGGTATTAACAAGTTTCATCCCACTATCAGACTTACTGTGGATTACTCTTCAGAATCAGTCTCATTCTTGGACACACGCATCTCCATCAAAGACATATTAGTAACTCATTCTACTGCAAGCCCATGGATAACCTCATGATGCTGCACTTTTCTAGTTTCCACCCTAAACATGTTAAAGAAGCCATCCCCTACAGACAAGCCCCTAGCATCCACAGGATCTGCTCAGATGAAGAGGAACGGGACAGAGATCTAAAGATGCTGAAAGATGCCCTCATACGAATGGGATACGATGTTCAATTCATCAATCACCTGTTTTGATGTGCCACGGCGAAAAACCACAATGACCTCCTCAGAAGACAGACACAGGATACGTTTGATACAGTACCCTTCATCATTTAGTACTTCCCCAGAGCGGAGAAACTACGCCATGTACTTTGCAGCCTTCAACATGTCATCAATGGTGACAAACATCTCGCCAAGATCATCCCTACCCCTCCACTTCTCGCCTTCAAACAACCGCCAAACCTTAAACACACCATCGTTTGCAGCAAACTACCCAGCCTTCCGGGTAACATCGACCACAACACCACACAACCCTGCCACAGCAACCTCTGCAAGACATGCCTAATCATTGACATGGATACTGCCATCACACATGGGAACACCACCCACACGTTCATTGCAGATACTCCTGTGACTTGGCCAACATTGTCTATCTCATATGCTGCAGGCAAGGATGCCCTGAGGCATGGTATATCAGTGAGACCATGCAGACGCTACAACAACAGATGAATGGACACTGCATGCAACAATCGCCAGACAGGGGTGTTCCCTCCCACTAGGGGAAGATTTCAGCAGCCAAGGACATTCAGCCTCTGATCTTCCGGTAAGCGTCCTCTAAGGCAGCCTTTGAGATAAACAACAACGCAGAATCGCTGAGCAGAAACTGATAGCCAAGTTCTATACTCACAAAGACATCCTCAACTGTGATCCTGGATTCATGTCGTGCTATATATGGCCCCACCACACTCTCCTGTAAAATCTTCCTTACTTACTTAGAATCCCTACAGTGTGGAAACAGGCCCTTCAGCCCAAGGAGTCCACACTGACCTTCAGAGCATCCCATCCAGACCCATCCCCCAATAACCCACCTAATCTACATATCCCTGAATATTACAGGCAATTTAGCATGGCCAGTCTACCTAACCTGCACATCTTTGGACTGTGGGAGGAAACCGGAGCACCTGGAGGAAACTCACGCAGACACGAGGAGAATGTGCAAACTCCACACAGATAGTTGCCCGAAGATGGAATCGAACCCGGGCCCCTGGTGCTGTGAGGCAGCAGTGCTAACCACTGGACCACCTGTCCTGCTTTGACACCATCACCTTGATAACTTGTTCTGATCTCTCTACCTTAATTAGTTTTTACAGTTTTGGATTACTTATTACTTTGGTTAGACCCTCGGCATGCGACTCTTACATGTTATTCCAGTCATTTGTTTTGTCTCCAACACCACCTTATTTTTAATTTTTTGTAATTATCTCTCTGCCTCAATTGGATTACAGGTCATCCCATCACCTATTATTCAGCTGTTGACACTTTACTCACACTATCTGACACTCTTGATCACCTGCAGAGATCTATTATTTGGCCTGTCGTTACTCTACTCACACTATTTGTATGATATTTTGACCTCTCTGATTATACAGTCTGTACCTGGGTGCTGTCTTCACTTCACCTGAGCAAGAGGCTACGCTCCAAAAGCTTGTGATTTCAATTAAAACTGTTTGACTATAACCTGGTGTCATTTGACTTTTGACATTGTCCACCCCAGTCCAATACCAGCAGCTCCACACTACCTAAAATAAAAACAAGGAGAATGCCCAGCACAGCCATGAGCTCACCCAGACAGGCTGAAGACACCGGTATCCACTTGGTTGTTATTGTCGAGTTTCTGAAGTGTTGAGTTTCTTGTTTGGACAGATGTTAATCAGGAATGGAAAAATTAAATGGGAAGTTGTGTAAATAATGAAATGCAAATTCATGCAAATAGGCTTCTTGCCACCTGATGGCAAGAAATTGATCTCACCATCTAAGGAGGGAGGACTTAATTACAAAAGTTTGTCTCAACAGCGAGAATCTGATTTTTGGACTCGTGCCTGATTAATTCATCACATTTACCATTATTCCTGTCACCTTAGGCAAGAGAAAATCATGCTCATTAACTTTATTAATTGATCAGTCTCTGTGGGATCAATGCAGTTTAATAAGCGTAGGAATATGGCAGATTGTGATAACACAAAAGCATATCAGGCACTTCAGGAAAAAGGAAGGCTGTCAGCAAGTAAGAAATATTTGAAATAATGTCCACATTTAAAATTCAGGAATCAGAGGAACTCAGGAATATAGGAATGTAGATGCAGGAGTAGACCATTCAGCCCCTTGAGTCAGTTGCACCTTTCCAGATCATGGCTGATTTTCTATCACAGCAGCATTTTGCCGTTTTATCTCTCAATAATCCCTTGATATCAAATCCAATTATCTCTGTCCTGAACATACTTAATGTCTGAGCTTCGACAGTCCTCTTGTGTAGAGAACAACTTGCCATCTAAACTGCATGCAGCACTTGCACATTCTGTGCACTGCGATTAGCATGCTGACGCATTGGCTTCTGACCTTGGAACTCTATGCAGGGAAAAAAATAATTTGAGGGAACATGGGTAAAGTTTTCCAAAGATTCAGCATCATCTAAGGGAAGAAGGTCCTCCTCATCTCGGTCCCTTTCTGAGATTATATCCTCTGGTTCTAGACTGCACATCCAGGGAAACATCTTTTCTGCATCTACCATGCCAAGCCCTTTCAGAATTTTGTAAGTTTTATGAGATCACGTTTCATTTTCCTAAGCTCTGGAGAATGCAGGTCCAATTTCATCAGTATCTCCTCATTGGATAGTACTGGAATCCCAGGACCCAACCTGGTGAACCTCTGCTGCATTGCCTCTATGGCAAGTATATCCTTCTTTAGACAAGGGACCAAAACTGCATTTCACCATGGTTCCAAGCAACTGAAGCAAGACATAGTTACTCCTGTACTCAAATTCTTTTAAAATAGGGGCCAACATACCATGTGCTTGCTGAACCTGCATCTTATACTTTGGCGACTTGTGAACAAGAATACTTGAATCGTTTTCAATACCAACGCTTGACAGCCTCTCACCACTTGAGAAATACTCTGTTCCTCCTACTAACATGGATAACTTCATACTTATCCACATAATATTCCACCTGCCATGTTCTTGCCAACTCAGTGATCCTGTCCAAATCCACTTAAAGCCTCTTTGCATCACCCTTACAAACACATTCATTTCTTACCAGTTATTATCCCTAGACTGATGTTGTGTAGATCTTACTGTAGCTGTCCATGTCCATGTCCAAATGCAGCAATAAGTGGCAAGTAATATTCATGCCACACAAGTACCAGTTAACATCCAACTCCAACAAGAGAGAATCCAACAATTGTTCAATGAAGCTAAGGGGCTGGCATGGTGGCTCAGTGGTTAGCACTTTTGCCTCACAGTGTGATGGACTCGGGTTCAATTCCACCCATGAGTGACTGTCTGTGTAGAGTTTGCACATTCTCCCCGTGTTTGTGTGGTTTTCCTCCCACAGCCCAGGGATGTGTGGGCTAGGTGGATCAGCCATGGGAAATACAGGGTTACAGGGGTAGGATAGGACAGGGGGGTAAATATAGAAGATAGGAGCAGAATGAGTCCACTCAGCCCTTTGGGACTGCTCTGCCATTCATCATGATCACAGCCGATCATTCAACTCAATAGTCTAATCCTGCTTTCTCCACTTAACCTTTGATCCTGTTCACCCCAAGTGCTATATCTAGCTGCCTCTTGAATAATTCAATGTACTGGCATCAACTACTTCCTGTAGTAATGAATTCCACAGGCTCACCACACTTTGGGTGAAGAAATATCTCCTCATCTCCGTCTTAGTGGTCTACCCAAATTTTCAGACTCTGATCCCTGGTTCTGGATACACCCACCATCGGGAACATCCTCCCTACATCTCCCCTGTCTAGTCCTGTTAGAATTTTATAAGTATCTAAGACAGCCCCCCTCATTCATCTGAACTGTAGTGAAAACAGTCCCAACCTTGTCAATCTCTCCTTATACGTCAGACCCACCATCCCCGGAATCAGCCTGGTAAACCTTCACTGCACTCCCTCGGGAGCAAGAACATCCTTCCTCAGAAAAGGAGACCATAATTGCACACAATATTCTCGGTGTGGCCTCACCAAGGCTGTGTATAAGTGCAACAACACATCGCTGCTCTTGTACTCGAAACCTCTCACAATGAAGGCCAACATACCATTTGCCTTCTTTACCACCTGCTACACCTGCATGCTTACCTTCAGCGACTGGTGCACCAGGATGCCCAGGTCCCACTGCACATTCCCCTCTCCCAATTTAAGGCCATTAGGTAATAATCTGCCTTCTTGTTTTTGTTTCCAAAGTGAATAACCTCACATTTATCCAAATTATACTGCATCTGCCATTGATTTGCCCACTCACCCAAACTATCCAGATCATGCTAAAGGATCTCTGCATCCTCATCACAGTTCACCCTCCCACCCAAATTGGTATCATGTGCAAATTTGGAGATGTTACATTTTGCTCCCTCATCCAAATAATTAATATATATTGTGAATAGCTGGGGTCCCAGCACCAATACCTGTGGCATCCCACTAGTTACTGCCTGCCAATTTGAAAAGGACCCATTAATTCCTACCCTTTGTTTCCTCTCTGCCAACCAGTTTTCTATCCATCTCAATATATGTCCTCCAATCCCATGCGCTTTAATCTTACTTAATAATCTCTTACGCGGGACTTTGTCAAACACTTTCTAAGAGTCCAAATATACCACATCAACTGGCTCACCCTTGTCTACTGTACTAGTCACATCTTCATGGAATTCCAACAGATTTGTAAGCATGATTTCCCATTCATAAATCCATGCTGACTCTGTCTGATCCTGCCACTGCTTTCTAAACGCTCCACTATAAAGTCCTTGATAATGGATTTGAGAAATTTCCCACTGCCGATGTAAAGCTTACTGGTCTATAATTCCCTGTTTTCTCTCTACCTCCCTTTTTGAACACTGGAGTGACATTAGCCACCCTCCAATCTGCGGGGACTGTTCCAGAGTCTAAAAAATCCTGGAAGATGACCACCAATGCATCCACTATTTGTACAGCCACTTTCTTAAGTACTCTAGGATGTAGATTATCAGGCCCTGGGGATTTATCTACCTTCAATCCCATCAATTTTCCCAGCACCATTTCTCTACTACTATTAATCTCTCTCAGTTCTTCCCTCTCAATAAGTCTTGCATTCTCCAACATTTCTGGTATCTGATTTGTGTCCTCTTTTGTGAAAACAGAACGCAAGTATGTATTTCATTGTTCAGCCATTTCTTTACCCCCTATTATACATTTCCCCATTCCTGTCTATGGGGGACCTATATTGTCTTCGCCAATCTCTTTCTCTTCACGTACCTATAGAAAATCCTGGTGTCAGTCTTTATTTTCCCTGCAAGCTTACTTTCGTACTGTATTTTCCCATTCTTAATCAATTCCTTAGTCCTTTTTGCTAAATTCTAAACTGTTCCCAATCCTCAGACATAATATTTTTCTTGGCCAATCTGTATGTTTCTTCCTTGGATTGGGTACTTTCTCTAATTTCCTTTGTAAGCCATGGATTGGCCTTCTTGCCCATTTTGCTTTTGTGCCAGACAGGAATAAACAGTTTTGCAGTTCCCCCATGCGTTCCTTGTATGTTTGCCATTGCCTATCCAGTGTCACCCCTTTAAGTAACTCTCCACAATCTATCAGGCCAACTTATTCTTCATATCTTCATAGTTTCCTTTATTAAGATTCAGCACCCTAGTCTCTGAATCATCTACCTCACTCTCCATCTTGATAAAAAAATTCTATCATGTCATAGTTGCTCAATCCCCAGCTCAATTGGCAATGATCCCCTTCTTATTACACAGTACCCAGTTTAAGATGGCCTGCTCTCCAATTGGTTCCTCCACCTATTGGTTAAGAAAACCATCCCTTATACACTCCAGGAATTCCTCTTCTATGGCACTGTGTCTAATTTGATTTGCCCAATCTATATAGAGATTAAAATCAGCCATGATCACTGATATTACCTTATTACATGCATCTCCAATTTCCTGTTCAATGCCATTCCCAACATCACCACTGCTGTTTGGGGGTCTGTATATGACACCCACAAATGTTTTTTGCCTTTGGTATTTCTCAACTCTACCCATGCAAACTCCACATTGTCACAGCTAATATGCTTTCTCACTATTGTGTTAATTTCCTCTTTAACCAGCAATGCCACTCCAACACCTTTTCTTTTTTGCATGTCCTTCCTAAATACTGAATACCCTGGGATATTCAGGTCCCATCCCTGGTCACCCTGCAACCATGTCTCCATAATCCCAATTATATTATACCCTTTTACATCTATCTCCACGATTAGTTCATGCATTTTATTGCAAATATTCCATGCATTAAGGCACAAAGCCTTTAAGCTTGTCTTTCTAACATTGTTTGTCTCGCTCTTATTTTTCTCAATAGCCCTGTTAGAATGTTGTCCTTAGTTTCTCTGCCTATTCTTATTCCCTTTTCTACCTTTTGTTTTTGCCCTTGCTCCCTCCTTCTCTGACTCCTTACAGAGGTTCCCATCCCCCTGGCATATTAGTTCAAACCCTCCCCAACCGCTCTAGCAAATACTCTCCCGAGGACATCAGTCCCAGCCCTGGCCCAGGTGTAACCCATCAAATTTGTACAGGTCCCACCTCAACTAGAACTGGTCCCAATGCCCCAGGAATCTGAAACCCTCCTCTGGATATCATCATTTCAGTCACATATTCATCCAATATAGCCTGTCATTTTTACTCTGACTAGCATGTGGCACTGAGGTCCGATTTCTTAACTTTCTTCCTAGATCCTTGTATTCTTTTAGATCTTCATCCTTTTTTTTTACCTATGCCATTTGTACTGATGTGTACCATCACCACTGGCTGTTCACCTCCGCCTCCAGAATATCCTGTACCTGCTCTGAGATATCCTTGACCTTAGTACCAGGGAGGCAACATACCATCCTGGAGTCTTGTTTGCAGCCACAGAAATGCCTGTGTATCCCCCTTACAATTGAGTCCCCTATAACTATTGCCTTGGCACATCTTTTACCCCTTGCACTGATGCAAATCTTCACCCCGGCTGCCAATCAGCATCTTCACAGCCCTCTGCTGAGTAGGTCAGGGTGGGATGCTGTTCAGAGGGTCAGTGTGGATTTGATGGGCAAAATAGCCTGCTTCCACACTGAGTGGAGTCTATGATTCTATGATTCTATTAATGGCATTATCATCACTGAATACCTCTATTAAGAACATCCTGCATGTTACCATTCATGAGAAACTAAACTGGACTAGCCATTTAAATACAGTGGCTATAAAAGCGGGTCAGGAAGGCAAGTAGCTCACTTCATCACCTTTAAAGCCTGTCCAATGTCTGAAAGGCACATAAAAACCAAAAGAAATGCAGATGTTGTAAATCAGGAACAAAAACAAAGTTGCTGGAAAAGCTCAGCAGGTCTGGCAGCATCTGTGAAGGAGAAAACAGAGTTAACGTTTCGGATCCGGTGACCCTTCCTCAGAACTGAGGAAGGGTCACCGGACCCGAAACGTTAACTCTGCTTTCTCCTTCACAGATGTTGCCAGACCCTCTGAAAGGCACATGTCAGGAGTGCCTGGATGGATTAGCTCCAGCAATACTCAAGAAGCTCAACACCATTCAGGACAAAGCAGTCCACTTCATCGACACTCATTCTCTCTCCACATTCAGTCCCTCCACAACCAATGTACAATAGCAGCAATGTGTACCATCTACAAGATGCAATATAACAATTCATCAATGCTCTTTATACAGCTCATTCCAAAACCACACCCTCTGCCATCGAGAAGGACAAACGCAGCAGATGCTGTGGAACACCACCACCAGCAAATTCTCCTCCAATCCACACGCCAGCCTGACGTCCATATTGCAATTCCTTCACTTCCATTGGATCAGAATCCTGGGATGCACTCCTTAGCAGCAATGTCATCCCGAGGACTGCAGAGGTTCAAGAAGGCAGCTTACTTCCACATTCTCAAGGACAATTAGGGATAGGCAATAATTTCTGGCCTAGCCACCCATGTCCTCTAAATGAATAAAAAAGGACAAATTCCCACATAGTTTTACGTCATTTGCAAATTTGGAAATATTATAATTGGTCCTGACATCTAAATCAAGGATGTGAACTATGAACTGCTAGGTCCAAAACACTGATCTATATAGCACTGCCAACTTGAGAATGACTTATTTATTCCTACTCCCTGTTTTCTTTCTATTATCTATTCTTCAATCCTTACAAGTACATAGCCACTTATCCCAGGTGTTCTAATTTTATTTACTAAGCCTCCTGAGAGGGACCTTACCAAAACTGTTCAGAAAATCCAAATAAACCATATGCACTGATTTCCCCCTTATTCATTTTGCTAGTAATATGATCAAGGTTTGCCAAACATGATATCCCTTTCATATATTCATGTTGACTCTTTCCAATCAGATCATTGTTTTCTCAGTAGCCTCCATGAGAGGCCACTGAGACTTGGGTTCCCCGAACGTCTTCCTTTCTTCATTGTTGGTCCATAGTTTCCCACTTCTCAATGTATTTGTTTTACATTGTCATAGTGCTCTCTTGGCCACAGACCTGTAATAAAAGGCATCAATAAAAACATCTGTACACAACAGCTTTATCCAGCATATTGAATAAAGCAGATAAAACTGAGCTATTGACTGTTGTGGGTATCTGTCCTAGAGCAGTGCTATACAGTGGCTGTAGCAAATCTCATGGCAGGCTGCTGACTTTTGCTTTTAGAGCTTACATGTTCCTTTGAACATGATTTAATGTACTCTGGGTTTGCATAGTACCAAGCCTGAATCCCATGCCCTCACTGGAACACTTGATATTGGGTGCCTCCTGCTTATGTTTCAATGGAAGCTTAGTATTTGTCAGGTAATACATCAATTGGGTCTTCCAGGATGAGATCCAGGACCTGTGCTAATTTGGAAATAGACATCTCTTTGCTCCTTGAGAGTTAAAAACAGGCTGTCCAGCAGCTCTGCCCCTGCACCAGTATATCTGTGTGTGTGAGAGAGACAATCAGTATTCTGCTGTAGACTGTTCCATTAATATTCTGAGCACTCAAGTATTTCTCTCCCCAAACTACAGGATCCTCTTTGTGTTTTTAGTATCTTTTCAATTTGTCCCTCCACCATCAAAAGCTTGTGTCTTTGAATTCCGGGTCATTCTGCTCCTATGCCTACTTTAAAATGGTATCAGTTAATTTACAGTGCCTCTGCTCACTGTTCATTAAATACACCACTTCACACTACTCTGCCATGCATTTGAACACTTCAGCAGTTTATCTATGTCTGCTTGAAGTCTGTTAATGTTTCCTGCATAGTTTACTAGGTGGAGTTGATGGGACTGTGATATTTCAGTTGAGCTAGTTATCCAGAGACCTAGGTTATTCTCTGGGGACATGGGTTCAAATCCTAACAGGTGTGATGGTAGAGTTTGAAATCAAAAAGAAATCTGCCCTTAAAACAACTTTGTTGCTTTTTGTTGTAAAAATGCATGTGGTTCACTAATGCCCTTCAAGGAAGGAAAGGTGACATCTTTAACAGAGCCAGAGCAATGTGGTTGACTCTTGATTGCCCTATGAAATGGCCTAGCAAGCCACTCAGTTCTGTTTAACTACTAAAGAGTAATGACCATCTCAATAGGAGAGAATTTAACCATCATGCTTTAATGTTCAATAGCATTAGTGTAGCTGAATCCCCCACTATCAACATCCTGAGGAGGTCACCATTGACCAGGAACTGAAAAGGACTAGATCACTGAATACATCTGTTTTTGCAGTAGAGGATTCAAAAAGATCCTTGTAATCATTGTCAATCAAGAGGCGGAAGGGAGAGAGGAACCTATGAAATTACAATCACCAGGAAAGTGATACCAAGCGAACCAATGGAGCTGTGGGCTGATATGTCTTTGGGGACTGATAGACATCACTCTAGGGTCTTAGAAGAGGTGACAACTGAGGCAGTAGATCCAGTAGTATTAATTCTCCAAAATTCATTGATCTGCAAAAGTTCCATGAGACTGGAAAGTAGCAAATATAGCTCCTCTATTCAGGGAAAGAGGGAAACAGCTGTAGGTAGTGCTGCCTGGTTTACTGTTACTCAGCTCCTTGGTTCTGACACTGGGCTTATGTAGTGGAGTGTGGTGTGGTGGAAAACAGAAGAGGCAGATGCTACAGAGGCAAAGAAAGCACTGATTTTTATTGAAAAAAAACAAGAAAAATTTAATGTTTACAGAAAACAAGAAAGTGAATATTAAAATCCACCTATCTCTGACTGAGACCTTGCCTCCCAGTTAACTTAACCCCTAGTTAAGCCTTGCAGCTAAGACTTAATACAGTGGGTAAATAGATACAGTGGGTGGCTGTTACTTATGCTCATAGGGAAGAGAGGGAGAGCGAGAGAGAGGTTACTTGCTGACCTATTCCACTTCCCTTCCTTAGAGGTGCCCTACACCGTTAGCTCTCTCGAACCCTACCTTCCCTAATCTAAGACCAGCCAAGCTGGGTTAGAGGGTCTGCATGACCTTAGGCTCATCCCTGGAGTGAAAATGCAATTTTGACAGGCTCTTGTCTGTAGTCTCTTGCCGTAGTTTAGGTTAGATGGGCTTCAGATTGGTTTCACAGGTCGGCGCAACATCGAGGGCCGAAGGGCCTGTACTGTGCTGTAATGTTCTATGTTCTATGTTCTATGTAGCTGGGACTCTGCGAAGGGCCGCAAGCACCAGTAACAGTCAGTTTCATGGTGTCCACTGATGTGATTACATATGTGGCGAGAACCTTGGTTTTCTTTCTTCCCTTGGTGGTCATTGCAAGGGGGTTGTTGTTGTGGATGGAAGTGGTGTTCCCCCGGTCAGTATTTCATGTCTCTGGATCCCTTTGGTCGCCTCCAGACGTCAAGTGAACGTTCGTAGTTAGTTGTTGGTGTTCAGTGGTTGCGAGAGCTGCTTTCCTTTGCAAGTGGGGCCTGCTTCCCGCTTAGATTCTCAAACTCCCCTCATGGAGCCCATCTCCGATCACACACCCGGTTGGAATTGGTATAGCAGTGCTGGTCTCACAGAACCTGAACATGGAGTGCCCCACTTACAGAGCAGGACATCTGTTACACTCGCTCTTTTTATCTCCTCCTCTTCCTTTTCTTCTTCCTTCATTTACATCTCTCCCTTGCTGGGCTCAAGGTCCCCGTTATACCCAATTGCAGGCCCTCTTATCTCCTGCCAAATCTGTTGAGCTATTGTTCCACCTCTTGGGGCCGAATGGGCTTCCCGAGCACTGGAGTAGGTGCGAATCAGTTTTCGATTGAAGTTAATGGTTTTGATGGGTTTGGAATGTCCGGTATTTCCCTTGGATGGGTATCCATTCAGTTTCAAATAGTGGTGTGAATGATTTTTACATCCAAGGTGAAACAGGTTTGTGTGTGCATAGTGGTGTGGAATGTTCAGTACCTTTGTGTCTGAGCACAGATTTGGAATTGAATGAGAGATAACAAGGTGTAGAGCTGGATGTACACAGCAGGCCAAGCAGCATCAGAGGAGCAGGAAAGCTGACATTTTGGGCCTAGACACTATCTTTGGAATTGAATGGTTTTGTACCTCTCTAGGCTCCAAAGTGTCTGAAGTTGTTGAAATTGTTTGCTTCTTGCAGACTGGCTTGCATTGTTTTTAGCTGGGCATGAATGGGGGTCTTCCTTTAGTTTCTGCAAGCTAACCCCTGTCGCAGACATCTGACACTGGGTTTGTATGTTTCCCAATTTGTCCCAGCCATCCTCTTCCTGGCTCATTTGCAGCCATGTTTTCTGGAGTCCCAAAAGTTCAGTGAATTTAATCCAATGTAATTTCCACAGCTTCTGCCTTCAGAGGGTTTTAAGTCCAGGGTACGTCCATAAGCTGATGGGGAATTTTGCCCCACCTTATATCAGCATACAGGAAACTATAGGCCAGTTGACTTGACATCTGAATAGGGAAATTGTAGAATTGACTAATAAGGAAATGGTATCTGAGTGCTTTGAAAATTTCACGAAAATCAAGAAGTATCATATGGTTTTGTGACAGGGGAGTCATGTTTAACAAATTTGTTGGAGTACTTTAAAGGAGTAACATACAATGGTTAAGGGGAGCAGTAGGATGCACTATAGTTGGATTTCCAGAAAGCATTTGAACGGTGCCACATAGAAATTTATTGCACAATGCAGGAGATCACGGGGTAAGGGATAACATATTAGCATGGATTGAAGATTGGCTTGCCTGCAGAAAATATTGAGTATCTGTAAATGGGTATTTTTCTAATGGCAGGAGTGATGAATGGTTTTCTGTTGAGGTCTGTGCTTGGGCCTCGGCTTTGAACAATTTACATTAGTGACTTAGATGAGGGTATTGAAACACGGTAGCTAAATTTGCAGATGGCACAAGGATAGCTAGGGAATTACGCTGTGAAGGGAACATAGGATGATGCAGGCAGATATATAAATAGATTGGTTGATAGCTAGGTTAAATATATGGGCAGAAATCTGGTGTGAAAATGTGAAGATGTTCATTTTAGCAAGGAGAATAAAAAAGGCAGAGTATCACTTAAATGGAGAATTACTTCAGAATTCTAACCTGCATAGCAATCTAGGTGTTCTAGTGATCTAGAACTGCTGGATTTTGTTCAATACTTTCTCTTATTTCTTATTTCTGGCATCTACAGTACTTTGTTCTATTGCATGATTAAGAAGGCTAATGGAATCCTGTCTTTGATTATTGAAGAATTGAATACAAAACAAAGGATGCTATGTTTCAGATAGAGAGGGTATTGGTGAGACCACATCTCGAATAACATGCGCAGTTTTTGTCTTTTGTACAGAAGGATGTAAATGTGAAATGCATTGGAGATCATTACAAGGACGTTTACAGATTTATACCTGGAATGAATAGGTTGTCTTATTTGTAAGGTGGGGCAGAAATCAGGTATGGGAGATGCCATAGGATGTGGTAGGTATTAATGTAACAAGTTTGGTAAAACACAAAGAGTAGACTCACTAAGCCTTACAGTAAAAACACTCCAAATAACGCATCTCAAACTTAAACAAAAAACAAAAAACATGAGTTTCAGACCAATGGTTTGACTCAAGAAATTCTCAGTGGTCAAATGTTCAGACTTTTGAGTTCCAAAGATGTTAAGAATTCAGACTGACAGCAAAGAGTTAAAGACATCTGTAAATAAATTGGCTCTGTCTAATATTATGCCAGAGATGTCAAACTGTACACAATAGTAGCATTCCAGACTAATGGACAAAGAAAGAGCTTGAGTGCTTGAAGCAAAATAACTTGGTTCTATCTAATACAATTAATGTGGAACCATGAAGATGGATTTGAGTTTTAGAATACAGATTAAAATTTCAAAATGAAAAGGTTGTGGATTTTGCTCGAAAGGATTTACTGAAACGTAAAGCTGAGCAGAAGACAAAAACAGAGAAAACGTAAAAGATTTCCAGAGCTGTTTAAGAAATGAATATCAGAAATTTTCATTGTAATATGGACATAGTCTTAGATATTCAAAGTGACTAAAGAAGATTTTATTCATCAATCAAATGAACTGCTTAACAAAAGGAGGCAAAGTTAAACTTGCCTCTCCAGGAACAACTTAAAGATAAAGGTCCTCTTGCATTTAAATAGGAGGAGAACAATTCAGTTGTTTGTCTGACTGAGAATTTTTCTAACAAATCTGGACAATAAACTCACTGCCATGAAAGAGAATGAATGAATCAGAACTTGGACTAAGCAATTCAAAAACAGTACTTAAAAATGTGATATCCTTTCATATTGTACAGAAAAAAAGCAGTGGCATACCGAGTTTCAGTGATGAAAACAAATTATGAGAAAGTAATTCATCTTGACTTGCAGCTATTTCTAATGGAATTCAAAAGTCACAGGGATTGGCCACAATTAACAGTCTTCACAAACCTCTTGAGACTGAATCATTTAGGAAATATTTTAACCTAGGACAGAGAAATCATATGAAATGTATTTGACAAGAGAAAAGAGATGACCCATAGCAGGTAGTGATACCACTAACAGTGAAACAATTTCTCATATTCATGAGAGGAAGAACTTTAAGCATAAAATTTGACTTGAACTCCTAACTGTTACATACATTAGATTGATACAAATTTAACATTGTGAATCTACAAAGGAGGACTCTTTAATGGCAAAATATTAAGGAACTATTGTACTCTTCATAGTAATTTAGTTTATTGAAATGTGCAGAATGTTATAAATTGTTATACTTTGAGTGGTTGTTTAGGTGATGACTTTTTGTCTCATGAGAGGTGTTATTATGAAGTTTATAAGGTATGTTTTATGTTGTATTTTTGACTGTGTCTTTAATTTATTTTTAAATGAAGAATGTGATGGGATCTGTTCTGAACTCCTTTTAACAAAAAGCATGTGTGCATTCACATCTACCTCTCTTCCTTACTGTTACACCTCACAGGGGAAGTACACTGGAAATCAAGCCCCACTATTCCTAGCATTACCACAAATGTTAAAGATGTTATAAAAGTATGCAGTCTCCCCTAATTTACCTGTCTTTTAAACCAATGTAACAGAAAGCTCGGACCAGGTTTTTGTGCTTAATAAAATATATGATTTATTGCAAATAAATAGATTTATTGCAAATAAATACATTTTAGCTACAGGTAAACAATTATGAACCAGTGACTTTCCCCCCTTATAAAACTCCTTCTACACATACACCTAGAGACAAACACATACAGACACAAAAGACTGTGGGTGTTATGGATGGAGGCTAAGACTGCAAAGGCAGTTCAATGGTCCCTGTCCACAGGGTTTGCTGAGATGGTCTTTTTGGCTTGTCAGCAATTGCTGCTCCTCAGTCCTCCTCCTCTGGCTTGCATGAGGCACAGAGCAACTATTTCACACTGTAATGTCGTTGACTTATTGTTTAAAAGGCCAGCTTTATCAAACCGTGATGGAAATGAACTGACTTCCTTCAGATTTTAAGGAATCTGTAAAAATTAGTTTTTTTATGTGCCAAATTGTTTATCTCACTGAGCAAAAAGGGCAGCTCTTTCCTTTTTTCAAGGTCTGGTGACTTCTGACCCAAACATTCATATCTACAAACTGTTCCCCTGTTTTGGAGCCAGTCACATAGTATTTGTCAAGCAGAACATGTGTGTCATTGAAAATGAGCCAGCATTCTACAGCCAACATTCTACAGACCAATCAGCAATGTGTTGCCAGCTGAATCTCCCTTCATGCATACCGCCTGGTTCCAGCTTGTCCATTGTAACCATGCACCTCCATCCTGCCCGACCTCCCACAAACTGCTTGAACACACAGCAATATAAACAATTCCTGAAATAAGTGCTGGTAGCTTATTTTTAAGAACTGCAGTAATCCCTTCAATTATCCTTAGTTTATAAACCTTTTCCCATGTCAGTCCACAATCAAAAATACAGAATAATGAAAAGTTACAGTCTTTACACTTTAACTATTACCTCTCCCTTCGCCTTTTGTTCTGAGACACCTACGATCTCTAATTTCTCTCACTCTCTAATCTTCCCTGCTCTTCCTTCTGTTACACTTATTCCTTTCTTAACCGTATAAAATCCATCACTTTTCCATATTTCTCTTCAGTTCCAAGCAAGAGTTATAATGGACTTCAAATGATAACACTGTTTCTCAAATGTTGCCAGACCTGCAGAGAGCTACAAATAGTCAGAACTCACACAGCAAGATTACAATATAGACAACAAGGTGCAGGGCTGGATGAACACAGCAGGCCAAGCAGCATCATAGGAGCAGAGAGGCTGACATTTCGGGCCTAGACCCTTCATCAGAAAAGGGGGAGGGGAAGGGGGTT
>NC_063339.1:51034849-51050889 GCF_021869965.1 Rhincodon typus | reverse complement strand
GAAACGTCAGCCTCTCTGCTCCTATGATGCTGCTTGGCCTGCTGTGTTCATCCAGCCCTGCACCTTGTTGTCTCGGATTCTCCAGCATCTGCAGTTCCTACTACCCAAGATTACAATATATCTTTCCCAGAAGGTAACATTTCATTATATTGCTAACATGCCTGAGGTTAATAGTAGTAGATGTATAAGTAGAATTAGATTGCCTGGTTGCAGTTTCACCATTTATAAGCACTTTTGATTGGTCATGTACATCTGCTCGTAACACCAAGCAATGAATCCAGATGTCAGTTATGAGGGAGATTGATCACAATCAGAGATATTGAGCAATTTGTGAATGAGCAGATGGGCACAAATGTAGCTAAATGCAAAGAAATGAGTATTGAAAAAGGAACACAAACTATGCAAAGATTGAAAAAGTGACAGTCAGCTGAGGCAGGAAAAACAAAGGATTTGATTGACTGCTACTGAACATTCCCACTTATTGTGCATCTAGAAATAAAAAGAGGAGGAATCAGTTATTGGGATACAGGGCAAGGGCACTTAAGGAGAAATGGGAAGTTAAGCCTAATATTTCTGGATTTGCCAGGACTGTGAGCTCAAGGCCTGCTCTGTGATAAATAAATACTCATACCTTCCATCAATTTTCTTTTGAGGACCTCCTCCTTAATGTTTGCAATCATCCTGATTTGTGGATTGAGTTCTTTATATTTGTTTCACCTTGAATCAGGAATTAATATCACGGCAGCATTTTCAAGGTGATGTAGATTCAGAGATACCTTCTTGCATTGTTAAAACACCTTTGGGATTTCAGTTACCTCATCAATCTGTAGAACCCCATGTTCCGTGAATTGAACTCTCTCTATTCTTTGACCCTAATGCCACTTGTGCCTTCACTGTCTCTTCATCTGTACTTTTAACTAGAATGTATTTTGCATATGTATTTGTAAGCTTGGCCTCCAGATATCTCAACCTGTTTTTTTTTAAACAAAGATTACTATGCAATTTTTAGGCAACTTAAAAATTAAACACGAATGCAAATATTCTTTTTACATAAATTGTGCTAAGCTAAAAAATAGAATTCAGAAATGCAGTTTCAAATTCTATGAACATGAAAAGCAACCCAGTGCATCACATATTGATGTAATGGACAATAAGATGAGCTAAATTTGATTGCCGCTGGAAATAGATATGAGGATCGCAATGCAGGATTAACTCATGCCTATTCCCTCCTTACAGGCAGCATGCAAACTTCATGCTGCCTGCTCATTTAAATGATTGTCTTTTGTAGCCCAGTGTTAAATGTGCATAATTCAACAGTAGGCTCCAGTTTGTGTGATTCTACCTAGCCGGTGGTACAGGATTAAAAATTGACAGAGGAGAGAAAGGTTTATGGTGAAAAAAGCACTGTTACTCTTGAGATAGTAGGAACTGCAGATGCTGGAGAATCTGACATAACAAGGTGTAGAACTGGATGAACACAGCAGGCCAAGCAGCATCAGAGGAGCAGGAAGGCTGACGTTTCGGGCCTAAACCCTTCTTCAGAAAAAATGTTTCTGATGAAGGGTCTAGGCCCGAAACGTCAGCTTTCCTGCTCCTCTGATGCTGCTTGGCCTGCTGTGTTCATCCAGCTCTACACCTTGTTATCATTGTTACTCTTGATATTGCTTGCAGTCAGCTGCTCAGATATTGGCACTGTGGCCTAGCTTTTCATAGTCATAGAGACTCAGGGGATCTTTAAAATCGGCTGCAGAATCTGGATCTGGAAGTCTTGTCCCACTTACGACAAAATTCCATTTTTGCCTTTAGAAAGCAGGGGCAGCATGTGTATCACACATGAGGGAAGTTCAACCGCAGCAGGGACATTTGAGCTCACTGCTGAGTTGAAACAGACCCATTTTCACTGGAGCAAGGGCCTTATTTTACTCGGTAAGAGTTACAATGTTTTAGAAAGGAGTAAGTTCACAGCAAGGGCAGATAATGCCTGTGGAAATTTCAACCTATTTAAATTGTCTACTTCAAAAGATTGAGAAAAAAAATCTACCTCTGTCTTTGAGTTGCAGAAAACTACCAATTATTATAGCTTGTGTGCGTGCCATAACTGATTATGACAGTCATTATCACAGTGGGTGGATATACTTCACAGTTTGATAAAGAGTTCAAAGAGGTTATTAAAGGATTAACAGCTTCTGATGTGGAGTTATGAATGCAATTTTTTAATTAGAGATAAGAAACTTGAGGGCATTTAAATCATTTCTTTAGTCACTTGTGGGATGTAGTCATGACTGGCTAGGTCACCATTTATTGATCATCCCCTGTTTGCCCTTGAAAAGATGGTGGTGTACTGCTTTCTGGAACTGCTCCTGTGCTGTGGATTGACCTACAATGCCATTAGGGAGGGAATTCCAGGATTTTGACCCAGCAACACTGAAGGAATGGTGATATATTTCCGAGTTAGAATAGTGTGTAGCTTGGAGGGGAACTTGCAGGTGGTGGTGGTGTTCCCATGTAAATTGCTGCCCTTGTCCTTCTGAAATGGAAGTGGTCATGGGCTTGGGAGGTGCTGTCTAAGGATCTTTGGCAAATTTCTGCAGTGCACCTTGTAGATGCTACATGCTGCTGCTACTGAGCATCATTGGTGGAGTGACCGAAGGTATGATTCTGTGAGTATGACTATGTCAGGCTGTTGCTTGAATAGTCAGTGAGACAGCTCTCCCAATTTTGGTCTGTTTTTGCTATTGTTGTTTCTAATGTCTAGGTCAAAGCCAGGTGGTCCATCCAATTCTGGTTCTTTGCTTAGGTTTCAGTGACTGATACAACTGAGTGACTTGCTAAGCCATTTCAGAGGGCAGTTGAGAACCAATTACATTGATGTGGATCTGGAGTCATATGTAGGCCAGACCAAATGAGGATGGCAGAATTCAGTCCCTGCCTCAGAGCCCATCCTCTCTGGTATTGAACTAAACACCAGTTTAATGACACCATTTGTAGATCCAAATACAGTGTACTAACTGATGGTCGATTACTCAATGTTCATTGTGGCATAAGCAGAGTCCATCCACTGTCTACATGTTACAGTGCCAGCTGAGGTGGAAGACATGTAAACTCAGCTTGTTGCAATGAAATGCTCAGACTTTTGACCACAGACTCCAAGCTCTCAAATAAGTCCCCCAGTTGATTCTCCAACAGATTCCTTAGATTGCTGGTACCCAACATGCCATCCTGTCTAAGCATGATGTCTTTCTCTGCCCCTGTCCCTGTCCCTTCGCCAGTCACATTGTAGTGGCCTGTCAGCCCGCCAGTCCAGGTTGCTACTGGGTGCTGTCTGAGGTCAGAATTTCCAGAATTGTTTGAAGTCATCCTGCAAGGCTCTTGGTCTCCACTATGTAAAGGCACCAGCCTATCACCAGCCTTACTGCAGCCACTGCAGGTTGCATTGTGTGGGAGCACTAGAGCAGGCAAAAGCAGAAGAAAGACAGGTATTAAAGGAATGCAAAAGGATCACTTGTCAGCATTTTTATGGAGTATCAAATGTTTTGTTCTGTGGAATTGATTTGGAATGTTTGACTGCTGGCAGCTTTTATTTCAGCATTGAGACCAAGAGCATGCTGTGATGATCAATAAGGGAAGGAAGGTAGAATGTGGAATGTTGTTAAGTGGGGAAAGTTGGTTGTGATCAATGGCGTTGCAGTCAGATGATTCGGTCATGGACAGACATTTAGAAAGATAATATATTGGTTGACTCCATTCTTCCTTTTCTTTTCTTATCAGCATCACTCTCTTTGTCATTCACTTCAATATCCTTCTTCTCCTCAGCAGCTTGCTGTATACCTGCTGATAAGTACTATGCCCTTATTTAGGTTCAGTTACACAGGATATAGTGGACCTTAGTGAATAGTGACATAGGGCAGGATTGCAATTTCGTATAAAACCTAACCCTGCACTCACGCCACAGCCAATTAACATTTGGAGAAATGTTAAGTGACTCAGAGTGAGACTCCTGCCCCCATATAGGAGGGAATATTTCCCTTAGAAAGCTGCTGGCCAATCTGATCGGGTCCCAGCAATGTCACCAGGAGTGGTTCATTGCAACCAGACCCAATGATGAAAAGCTCTGGAAGGGTTTGAGGTATTTCATGAGGCCAGAAGAGGAGGCCATGGAAAAGGACCTCTCTGGTGGTTGAGGGTAAGTTGCCCAGACCTAGAAGGAGGGGACATGCAGAATGGGGAAAACCATGGGTTGGGGTTGGAAATAAGGATTGGATAAGGAGGCCCAAGACGGGACACGCTCTCCTTTCTGCCTGAGGTTCAAGAAGACTTACTGCCATGTTTCCTACACATCACTGACTGTTGTCTCAGCTTAAAAGCTTCAATTGACATGAGGCCAGACAGATAAGTGCGGCCTCTCCCACTGACATCTGAGCAAGTGTGAGAGTTTTTGCTACTAAGGTACTTTTTACTACTCTACTGATCTGTTCAGATTCCCATGCTAAAGCACAACATTTGCTTCCCTTTTTCCACACAAAAAAAAATTTATAAACCCTTCTGCACTCAAGAACCCATCACAGATACTTTCCTCTGGAGCATCACCATAAACAACAAATTTTAAGTTCTTGGCATCTCCCAATAATGGAAAATTCAAAACTCAATGCTCTAATTATATTTTTTCAATGTTTTGTTTACCTGAATAAGACTGGGATTGGGAATTTTCATAGTTGTACTTTACTCTAGTTTGTCATGTGGCCTTGTTTGGGTGCCCAGCTGATTCAGCTTTCCAATTAGACTTCACAATTCCTCCATTTCAGTTTTCAAAATTGCTTCATCTTTTTGTGAGGTCCTGCTTTGACTAATAGCAGTGAGGCTAACATTTTCCAAATAAGATTGATGCAAAGTGATATTTGATCCAGTTTACCTGATTTCCAATCCAATGTAATTAAATGCCCCAGAAACCCAACTTCCACTTTGAATTCTGCTTTAAGCCCATTCATGACAATGTTTTCAAATTCATTGCTCCCACCCCACAAAACAAAATCCTCCATGTGCACCATAGAAGTGTTTCAATGCTGTCAATCACAGAGACAGTTGAACAAAATGAGGTTTACTTTTAACTGAAGACAACCCCATTGTCAATAAGACAGACCTTGCTGAGAGGTATCAAGTATTAGAGGCATCATTTAGGCCATAGACACATTTAGTCAACTTCTAGAGTCTCCCTATTTGGTGTGTTTTTGGAGGACAAAGAAGTACTTTCTTCTTCAGTTGATCTCAAGAAATGGTTGGAGGTTCTGGAAACTGTGATATCTATGGGGCCTTACAACATTCTGCAATAGTATGCTTGTGCTCCAGTATTGTTCCAGTAGCCAAGCTGTTCCAGTACAGCTACAACACTGGCATCTACCCAACAATATCAAAAATTGCCCTGGTATGTTCTGAGCACAAAAAGCAGGAGAAATCCAACCAGGCCATTTATCGCTCCATCAGTTTATTCTTGATCATCGGTAAAGTGATGGAAGATGTCATCAATAGTGCTATTAAGCAGTTTAGTGATGCCCACTTTGGGTTCTGCCAGGGCCACTCAGCTCCTGAACTCATTACAGCCTTGGTTGAAAGATGAACAAAAGAGCTGAATTCCAGAGGGGAGGTGACAGTGAGTACCCTTGATATCAAGGTTGCATTCGACTGAGTGTGGCATCAAGGAACTGTAGCAAAACTGGAATCAATGGGAATCAAGGGCAAAATCTCTGCTGTTTGGAGTCAGACCTGACACATAGGAAGATGGTCATGGTTGTGGAGGTCAACCATCTCTGTTTCAGGACATCTCTGCAGGAGTTCCTCAGGACTGTGTCCTCGGCCAGACCATCTTCAGCTGCTTCATCAATGACCTTCCCTCCATCATAAGGTCAGAAGCGGGGGTATTCATCGATGATTGCACAATGTTCAGCACCATTTATGGCTCCTTAGATACTGAAGCAGTCCATGCTCAAGTGCAAAAAGACCTTGACAATATACAGGCTTAGGTTGACAAGTGGCAAATAACATTCACACCATATAAAAGCCAGTTAATGACCATCTCCAATAAGAGACAGTCTAACCACAACCCCTTGACATCCAATGGCATTACCATCACGGAATCCCCCACTGTCAACATCCTGGGGGTTACCATTGAGCAGAAACTCAATGGGACCTGCCACATAAACATAATGGCTACAAGTCCAAGGCTAGGAATACTGTAGCAAGTAACTCACCCGCTGACCCCCAAAACCTGTCCATTATCTACAAGGAACAAGTCAGGAGTGTGATGGAATACTTCCTACTTGCCTGGATGGGTGCTGCTCCAACAACACCAGAAGCTGGATACCATCCAGGATAAAGCAGCATACTTGATTGGTACCACATCCACAAACATCCACTCCCTCTACCACCAACGCTCAGTAGCAGCAGTGTGTACTATCTACAAGATGCACTGCAGAGTTTCACCAAAGATCCTTAAACAGTACCTTCCAAACCCATGACTACTTCCATCTAAAAGGACAAACGCAGCAGATACCTGCAAGTTCCCTTCTAAGCCCCTCACCATCATGGCTTGGAAATGTATCGCCGTTCCTTCACTGTCACTGGGTCAAATCCTGGAATTCTCTCCCTCAGGGTATTGTGGGTCAACCTACAGCACGTGGACTGCAGTGGTTCAAAAAGACAGCTTACCATCACCTTCTCGAGGACAACTAGAGGTGGGCAATAAATGATGGACAGTTGGTGAGTTCCAAGTCCCACACATGAATTAAAAAAAACCTCCATGCAGAAATGCAGCTTGAACATTAATTGATCTACATTCCCAAGCATTTGTTGCAAATAAAGTCAAGAAATACTTCAAAATTATTTTCCTGCCATTGGTGAATGCACTCTAAGATCTTGGACCTCAGTGCCATTAGACATGCTTAACCTTATGAGACCTATTAGGAAACACATTTTCGGGACATATTGAATTGTGTGATAGCCTCGTTGTACCCTACTTGACACCTATATGTACATGCCAAATTCTGTTCAGTTTTGAAATTCTTGTTGTTTGGCATCTTTTACTAACTTATCTTCTAGTTCACTCATGGTCACTAAGACTTTCCAATCACATAGGCTTCTGCTTCTGGTAGTATTCCTGGTTTGTACCACATTTTTTGTCCTTGTTCAGTTATGAACTCTATCCTGTCTTCTATCTTTTTCTTGATCACTACTGTTTGACCTCCCCCTCCTACTAAAGGGATTTCTTTCAGTGATCTGGCATCTTTCTAGGGGCATGTTTTCTCCCAGACCCTATGTTTATGCTGACACTGTGTTACCTTTAGTGCTTCTGATATTAGTTCTCACAGGGTATGTTCATCCACAAATCTACTTCCCATCAAAAGTACAAGTCTGTCCGTACTTGATAGTTTGGTGAAGCCCAAGAACTTAAATGCCAGCGCAGATTGTTTTGCAGAAAATCTGCTGTGGGAGAATGGGGTTGAGGAACTTATCAGCCATGATTGAATGGCCTAATTTCTGCTCCTATGTCTTATGGTCTTATGAATTCCATTATATACTCTTTCATGGTATAATACTCAGTTTTGTAAATATGTCAAAACCTGACCATATATCATAAGCAGTCAGTAAGACATCTTTTTGATAAATTTTATCAATGAAATTTAGCAATCTGTCCAAATAATCTTTAAACCATCAGGCTCTAATTTCAAAAATAAAACCTTCTTATCCTGCTTCTGTACAGTAATGAAAGTGCTGAAGCAACACCTTGATTCATCTTTGGTAAAGAAATAACCCAGGCCCACATCGTAGCCTCATTCTTCCACTGGTCATAAGGCTCATTTTCAGTAAACAAGTGGCTAATAATACCTACGACTTTACATTTTGACTCATGCACTATAGCAGACAGTGGATAACTGCTATCAATGTTATCCACTCAAAGATAATTATATTTATGCCATACTTTTCATGAGATATTTATTTCAGTCAAACATAACCAGTAAAACCCACACCACTTTGATTTTTAAAAACCCTTCTTTTTCTTTCTCTGATATCCGGAATTGCTATCACACACAACTGATATTCTCTAGTCAAACTGTTTGGAGATGTTATTATACACCCTAGAGCAGGTGAGACTTGAACTCGAACCTCCTGGCTTAGAGTTAAGGATGAACCATGTGCTCTCTTTCCAAGGACTCGTGGGCATGAATGTAGCCATGGAAGAGGGGCAGACAGTTGGTTGCCATTCATCCCCCCACTAAATATGGCCTGCTGCATGGACCTGTTAATGGCTACCTTGGCTAGGTCCAGGAGCAGACCAACAAAGTGGTCCCCCGACTTTCCCAAACTCCTCTGCATCTGATGCCGAAAGATCAGGAATGTGGGGCCGAAGTGCAACCAAAACCTCAGCAAAAGACTTTTCACATAACAAAAAAAAACAACCAGGGTCCACAACCCTGCAAAATAAACAGACTGGGAGTCTGTGAACCACTGCAGTCTGAGGTTACCCAGAACTGCTACATGCAACACCCTCCACCCCAGGTCCCCAATAGTATACCCCTTCACCTTCTGATTACTAGCTCCCTACATTTATTCAACCAACTCATGTCCAATTAACCCTTAAAGAATATATCCATTCTATTAACTCTCAGGTATTTTTTCAGGCCATATTAAATGATAATAGGAGCTTCCATGCACTTGCAGCCCTTCAAGGTGGTAGATGTTGTGCATTTGGAAGGATCCTGATGAGGTGCTGCAGTGCATCCTCTAGACGATGCACAGAACAATCATTGTTCATCGATTGATACTAAGGACATGTTGGTGCTATCTATGAACAACATGCATTCTCTCTCTGACTTAATCCACATACTGTTGTGTAGATTTCATAATAGCACTACCATTGTCTTTTTCTCTTTGGAATCCCCTGTTTAAGGGAGTATATGTAGAGCTAGTGCTGAGTGTCGAGAGAAAGATATCACTCCTGCTCCTCCTGTTTAACCAGCTAAACGCTTAGTAGTAGCACCTAGCAGTCCTATATCCCTTTAGCTGCCAAGCGCCTTGGACTTGGAGATGTCTGCTGAAATCTCAGAGTCTCTGCATCATTTGAATGTTAACCCTCTAGTGCAACTTGCTCAGATAATACACAAAAATGAACTATGTGCAGGAGGCTGAGGCCTTCTGCCATATTTTTATGAATCTAACCATGGCCAACTTTCCCTTTTTCCCTGATTCAGCCCGATTGGCTTTCTTCCATCTGTTTGTAAAATGTCTTTCCGATTTTTATTGCTGTTCAACATCAGTGGAATCCTCTGAGCAGTGGGCAAGAGGGTGGATAACTTTATGTCAGCACCTACATAGCTATTGGGAGTTGTGTTTTCCCTGCAATTTTTCCTGACGCGAAAAGAAAAACACATGGCATCCCGTTGGTTTACTGACTGGAGTGACATGCCTGTGTTTGGAATTTGGTAGCATCATTTCACATCCAGCCTGTATTTGTGATTGTCATTGTTAAATATTATGAGGTTCAGCATTGCTAACTATAGTGATGGATCATTGATAGTTAGGGGCTAATTTTCTGCTGAAGCCTGTTGTTAGTCATGTCTCACACACACTGCATTCTGTGTGACACAACCTGAAGCTCTCTGAACGTTCATGTTATTTAAATAGATTGAGAGTTTCCCTAGTGAAAGCTGCTCCTTGGCAAGGCCTAGCTGTTGGGAACAAAAAGTGGAAATGTAAATGATGGCTGCCAGCTGTGGAGCCTTCTGGTTGCTGTTTTAGAACAGAAGGCAGAAAGATTTCATCTCTGAAGGCAGTGTCTGCTACCTGAAATCATGAATTATGAAAATGTCATTTCTGGAGAAATAAAAAGCAAAGAGGAAATCTGAAGATTGCTGGGCAATTTAGGGATCTGGGCAGAAGCAGTTTTTGCAATGTCTGCTTTAATCAAAAGATCACCGCATCATCTGAAAGTTACTCCTCCAGTGCAAGTTGCCCAGATAATAACCCAAATTCCTCAATGTACTTACGGCTAATTGTTTCTCATCTCAGAATGGGGAGAATTAAAGGTAGTGTTGGACTCTCTTGTGAAATCAACATGAGTTAGTGGCATTATTTTGACCTTCTATTTTCATTTGTATTGGATGGTTTGGTGTGGGTACTCTTGAGGATGGATTGGAATGATCAGTGCCCTGTGGAAACTGGTTGATATGGACTTCAAATCAGTAGTCCAATATTTTTTTCCTGGCTCTCTTCAAGTCTGATGGTTATGATGCTTTCTTGCTTCAAGTGGAAACCTCATAGATTTAGGAAAATCAATACTGTGAATAAAGGACATCCAAATCCATATTTGCAGTTTACTGGGTAGAGCGCACATGTAGAGGGAAGTATTGATAAGGCCAGAAGGAGGTTTCCTTCAGGCAGTACAAAAGTAGTTAGGGCTGCTGTTGCTCTGAAATCACATCAATCCAAATTTTTTTGCTGCTCCCACCCACATCTTCTCTGCTGCTTCTTTAAATACAACTTATGAATTATTGCTGCCTAGTTCCCCATTATCCAGCAATCTTTTATATTTCCTCTTTGCTTATTGTTTGTCCCAAAATGACATTTTCGTAATTTATTAACGTAGGTCAAGATCATACTGTTAATACCTTGGTTATTGCACCTATTTTTAGGTGTAAAAATAAGATGGCAACCTTACAATGACCTTAATTGTAATTAACTTTAAACTCACATAAATCTTTCAAAATAGTGAAGGAATTCATGCTTCTTAACTTTCTTTATCAACACAAGCTGCTCTATGTTTACCATGAAATCAAAGAACTGACTGGAGTTCAAAATTATGAGATCCTCTTAAGTATGAAAACTTTATATTAGCTTATAAGTCTAAAGCTCCAAGATTTTTGGGTAGGGTGGAATGTGAAGGGAGGATTTTGCATATGAGATTTAAAAGTTTGAGGATTAGCTTCATGAGCAGTTCCAACAGAAATTAATTTTACTTTGTGAGAATACATTTCCATGCATCACTTGCTATAATCTGGCAGTGGTTCTCCGCATTAATTAAAAATGTCCTTTGCTGTTTTGGGCAAGATGACAGCTTCCAAGCTGCACTCTAGCTCTCAATCAAGCACATTAACTATCTGCAAAAATACCCTTTATGAACTTTCATCCAAGCTAGATAGATTGTTAAAATGACTCATAGTAACTAACAGAGATCATTCTCTTGAAAAAAACTGCCTATACATAAGTAAGTACAGCAAACTTGTATTAATTCTTTCATATTCTGTGATCAAATGGGTTGTTAATCAACATGATGCTATTGCAAGCAGTAGTGGAAGCAGCAGCAAAGTTCAACAAGTCAAAGTTCACAGAAGAAAATATGAAGAGATGGTTTGGATTTGACTATGTTGTACAGCTGCTTGTGAGTAAGTGAAATGGCCTGCCTGCAGTAGTGATAGAAGTGGTTGGTGTTGGCAAATTCAAGAAGAATCTGGTTAATTACTCAGTAAAATAAAAATGAGGATTGTCAAAGCTGAGATCAAATTGCTCAGGTCTCGTTCACAAAGTGAGTCTCAATTTGATTTGATATATTTATTTATTGTCACGTATTTTGTTACAAAACACAGTGACAAGAGTTGTATAGTGTCACCACTCTCCAGCACCAACTTTAAACACAGAAAAATAAACCTAAACGTAGACTATAAAGTCAGAAAAATAAAGAAATAAAGAGAAAGTGTTCAACTTGATGGTCCTTCTTGTTAAGTGCTCTGCTGTGAGCCTGGTGGCCAGGCATGAGTCCCCTTTACCACCATCGCTGGAACGAAAGTTGCTACACTTCAGCAACATCTCGCTTCCACCAACACACTCACTACTATAAGTCTTTGCTGGACCTCGCCAATGCAGATGCCAGTGACACCGGTTACTGCACTGGCCGAAACTCAATACTGCTATGAGTCCACTTCGGCCCGACCTCACTGATGCTGCCGATGCTGCAGGGTCTTGCACTGGGTCCAAACCCGCCTCCGCCGCCGTTTCCATGTATCCGCACTGGGTGCAGACGCTGACGGGAACTCAAACTCACCGCAGCAGCCATGAGTCAGCCTCATCAATGCACCCAAAGTCTCCCTGACGCAGCCGCCACTGGGCCTACTTTCTACTGCCGATGCTATTGGTGCGAGCTCCTGAACTCTTCAGTAACAGGTAAGTAAAGCAAAAGAGACAAAGAAAAAAGATAAATGAAAAGTGGACAGAGTGGACAAGCCCCGAGCTCAGAAACCCTCCTTCACCACCATCTTACCAGATGGATAGACTATTATAGTCTCTCCAGTCTTTATTTTTAATTCATTAATTGAATTTTTTATTTATATGAGCATCACTGGAAAACACAGCATTTATTGCCTATTCCTAATTGCCCTTGAGAAGATGATGGTGAGCCATTTTCTTGAATTTCTCAGTGTACAGGGTGTAAGTGCATCCAAACCGCTGTACGGGAAAAAGTTCCAGGATTTTTGACTTTGTGACAGTGAGGAAATGGTAAAAAATTCCAGATTAGGAATTGTATGGAGGGGTTCATGAAAGTGGTGGAGTTCCCATGTCTGCCAGCATTGAGATTGCAGGTTTGGAAGGTGCAGTCAGAGGATCTTTGGCAGATTGCTGCAATGCACCTTGTTGATGGTACACACAGTGCCCACTTTGGCAATGGACAATGGAATGTTTAATATGGTTGAGGGAAGTAGGTTTCTTCGGCTTGGATGGTGTTATTGGAACTGCACTCATCCAGGCCAATCAGGAGTATTCTATCGCAGTCCTAACTTTTGCGTTGAGAAAATGAGATACAGGCTTTGGGGAGTTAGGAAGTACGTTACTGAATGTAGAATTCCAAGAACAAAAACAAAGTTGCTGGAAAAGCTCAGCAGATCTGGCAGCATCTGTGAAGGAGAAAACAGAGTTAACGTTTCGGGTCCGGTGACCCGAATTCCAAGTGTCTGACTGACTATTGTAGCCAGAATATTTACATGGCTTGTTCGGTTTCTGATCAGGACATTGATGGTGAAGATTCAGTGATGGTAATATCACTGAATGACAAGGAATTATAGTTATATTGTCTCTGGTTGCAAATGATCATTGCTTGGGACTTCTGTGCCACAAATGTTACTTGGCAAAAATTGGCCCAAACTGGAATCTTGTCCTGATCTTGCTGCCTGTTTCATTTCTAATTAGCATCTCTGAATTGACCCCTGCTCCACACTATTTTTGGAGATCTTTGGAGCTAATTGTTGCAGTTATAAATGAAAGTATTAAAAGATGTGAATGCTATTTAGATTCCACAAGTGAATCAAAAAGATTTCCTCCTTTCTGAAACTCTCTCCTTATCATTTGCAAAGCCCAGTAATCCCTTCTTCTCCCTCTGCTTCTCTGCAGTTGTATAAGCAATAAATAATAAGGATCAACCCCGCAAGATACTAACTAATTTCAGAATGAATTTTAATGAAAATTTTAGCATGTGGTAGTGAAGCTGAAACTGATAGCAAATTCTACAATTCACAAATTTGGAGTTTATTATGCAAGTGCGAAGTTTTGTTTAATTAATTCTAAGCTTCTTTAGATGTTGTATTGATGAGATTCCTCTCAAATCTTTACTTCAGACCTAGATTGAAATCCCAAAGCAGTCATCCTTTTGCTGTTAACTTCGCTGTTAACATTCTTGAAAATGTTACCTGTTAGTGAATGAAATATAGCTGTGTTTTTAAAACTGTTTGTTAATTATATCTATATAACCTCACTGACTCTAAGAAGGTAATTTTCTGTTTGTGGAATGTCTTGATTATTATTAAGGATTCTATCGTTTAAACTAATTTACTATTAATTGCTTATGATATTTGGCTTCTACGTGAATCCAATTATAATCTATTTTTCTGCCTGAAATTATAAATTAAAGGTAAAGTCAACCAATGCTTTTAATTTTCTGCTTATACTCTGTGAGATACCCCACAGTAATTGGCTGGTATCACTACTGCTGGAATTCTGGAAGTGCCTTGATTTGGTATCAAATTTTTCCTGCTAGTGGGAAAGGAGAAATCATGTCATACAGATCACTGGATTGTTGTGTGCAGGCTCCTTTGAGGTCAGCGGCAAGCACTGTTTCTTCAAAATGCAAACTTGTTTTAATGTGTAAATGCTTAAATCCATCATTTCAGCACAATTAAACAAGTGAAGTGTTACCCTTCTAACCATACAGCGCATATTATATCATTTCTTACCAACACAAAATATAAAATTCATTATTTTACATAGCTTAATTATAAAATTATTTACCTGTCATAAAATGTTGGTAATACCATTAGTAGCTGGTTTCAAGCAATGTTTTGGGAATTTGCTTTACCTATCCTTTTAAATAGTTTAGTTTGCATTTCTGCTTGCAATTAACATTTAGGGCAGCTGCTTGCGAGAAGCTGATCTAGATAACTGGCTGGTCATTTAAAAGTTGTTGAATGGTTGGATTTGAATAGTGTTCCTTTCCATGCTTACAGAAAATAGACAGTAACATGGAGACCTAGGTAATAACTGGTAGAGGAGTACCCTGCCTATTGAATGAAGTCATGTTTTCTGCAAAATCATACTTTTTAATCTATCATCTGGAAATATGAATTGAAATTTAAAACAAAGATGTCTAAAACACAGAAGGTAAAAGTAATTGAGATTACAGCCAAAGATGGATATCCCCATTTATATAATTGTAGATTGGAACGGAGACAGAAAATCTGCAAAAGTCACCAGAGGTAAGTACAAACTCCGAGGGAAGGTGAAGTGCCCACATCTCCTGTCCAATTAGCTAGGAACTAAGGCAGTTAGCAGAGATATTGAACTGCTGGAACTGAACTATTAAGCCTAATCAGTGTGTTCAGTCATCCATGTGTATGTAATATACAGAACATCAGTAAGCATAGATCCCATACTACTGGCTGAGCCTTAATGATTTTGGTTAAGTGTCAGTTGTTTTGAGTTTGTTGGAGGGTATTTTGCCACAGGGCCTAGTGAGATTTCTTGATGTATCTTACTAAACTTGCCGCAATAACTACCCAGCTCACCTCTAAAGTATGCATCTTGCCGAATTCGAATCCTGTTTTACCAGATGCCATTCTCGGAGCAACTTGCCACTCAGCTGATATCTGTTGAAAAACCAGCGACACCTGTGCCCACGCTATATTTGAGAGGCCAATGGGTATTCAGGGAAATGTTGACAATGCAGTGTTGCCCCTCACCAACAGCAGCCACAAAGCCATACTGGTCACAGGACGTAGCCGGCATAGCTGACACTCCCTCACATTTAACACACCATTCTGTCACCCTAGTCACTGTCTAACCATCAGGCCATGTAGTTTACCTGTCCTTAGCGACATCCCATCTAATCATCCTCACTAAATCACTGATACTCTGTCCCCAGTGCCTGCTGGAGACCTGCAGTTTGTCGTTGTTTAGTAAGGTAACATTAATACAGACAAGCAGACAGACAATTCCAAACATGAGTTTTTATTTACAGTCTACAGTCTGTATGCTGTCTTCTGCACCAAGCTCCCATCTACAGGTATTGAGTGTCCATTAGGTCCTGAGTGGCTTACAGTGCCCAATGCAACTGAGCTTTGCCATGTACCAGGAGAGCTCCCTCCTCCTCAATGTTCCCATCCACCTCCTCCTCAGAAGACTGCTTCTTTTCCCCAGTTCCTCAGCATCCATCACATTGCCTCATTACTTGTCCAGTTGTCGGCAGGATAGGAATTCCAGGATGATGTGGCAAAGTACATCATTATACTTGCACATCATGAAGTGAGGTTCCCCTTTGTCCTACAGTGCCCTTGGAAACTTCATGAGTGATGCAATGTTTTTGGCCAGCATTCGCCTTTGAGTCATTGCTGCTACGTCTGCATCACTGAGTGACAATGTTAGACTCGCAAACACCAACGGTGTGCAATCTGTGTATGTGTGTGTGTATTTCTGTGTGTGTGTGTGTGTGTGTGTGTGTGTGTGTGTGTGTGTGT
>NC_063339.1:51015782-51034449 GCF_021869965.1 Rhincodon typus | reverse complement strand
TGTGTGTGTGTGTGTGTGTGTGTGTGTGTGTGTGTGTCATCTTGCATTTGTCCATCTCCATCCACCACCCTACACCCTACCTTTTCTTTTCAAGATGGTAGAGAAAGGAAGGGGAGCTAAGCCCAGGGCTCGTCCACTCCCATTGGCTTTCTTTCTCTTTTTATAATTCTTTTTATTTTTGCTCTTTTTCTTGTTTGTGTTTTTTCGTCATTTTCTTTTAAGCCTGGAATGTGGGGGCAGCGGCACCAATGCCAGGATGAGCCCGACATGGCACCACCCCAGGGTCTCCCAGCAAGTGAGAAACAGGTCCTGGGCTGACTCCCCTGGCCCAGACTCGCAGGCTAGGCCGAGGCTCCCGGGTCTGCAGCTGGACCTGGGCGCCTGAAGGAGGAGAAAGGCGATCCTGGCCTGGCAAGGCGGTCTCCCTGTGTGACAGTCTCTGATATGGTAGTCTCCCATTGGTGGTAGTCTTGTCACAGCGTGGAGGTCTCATCCCCGTGTGGAGGTCTTTGTTTCCAGTGTCCAGGTATTTCAGTGGCCAGGCAGATGGTCTCGTCCAGGAGTGAAGGTTTTGGCCTGGCATGGCAATCTTCTTTGGTGGAGGTTTCTGGCGTAGTATCCAGTGTGATAGTCTCGTCCTGGCTACACCTTCAGAGTATTCCATTGTTCCTAACATGGCTTTTCCGGAGCCCAGAAGCCATCAGCTGAACTGTGATTATCTTTGTCTTAATTTTTTAAATTATTATGTATGACTTCTGTCATTGAAGTAGGCGCTGTGGTGGGGTGACTTATAAAACTTTTCACTGTATTTTTCATATAAAAGTACATGTGGCAATAAATTTCTGTTCTATTCTATTCTGTTCCCTTCTTTCTCAATGTTTGAGTCAACTGCTGATTCATTGATGGACCAGAGAACCAGTGAAGTAGGAATTCAGTGCCAATTCATCACTGCTCCCTTGGGTCTTAGCTTCTACTGCAGCTTGATACACAGCTCACTGATGACCCCCCACCCTCCAGGAAACGTTCAATCTATCTCGTCACCATCACTCAGATGTCCTGAAGAAGTTGAGCCCACAGACTCTCTCATGAGCGTAGCCTCTTCAGTGTCAGGAGGAAATTTATGTGCTCCTTACCCCCTTCTCCAATGTCCTTACCCTGCTCCTCCATGCCACCAACACCACCAGCCTGCCCCACACCCTGCAATGCCACACCTGCACCCACCATCCTCCCATACTGCTACCTCCACCACATTTGCCACTGGTCTCCCATATCACCACCTCCCCACACTTGCACCAAACCTGTGCCCCAAATTGGATATATGGATGGAAGGGAGTTGCTTCTCAAAATCAAGTCCCACCGCCCTTGACCCCCAGCCTGTGACAAGAAGGTATAAATCGCTTACCTGCTCACCACTGGATCCCCGAGGAGTAGACCCTGAAGACGTTGTTCTGATTGGCTGACAGTTCCTAGCAACCATTGTCACCAGGGTCAAGGCCCGTGTATATTGAAGGCTTATCTAAGATTCCCAAAAGTATTAAAGAGGAAAATGAGCATTAATCTGTCAGGACTGGAGCAGAACCTAAAGACTGGAAGTCAACAAATATAGTTCTAGCTGTGAAAAAATGAGAAAAAACATGAATATTGTGATGACAGCGTACTGACGTGATACTCAGAATAAGGAAAATGTGAAGGACATTTTAAAGGAGCTATAAATGAACATCTAAAGAGCACCAGTAACATAGGAAGCAGATTTGAAAGTTATAGGAGTAGAACATGCTTTACACACCTACAGACTATTTTTATATTGTTGACTAAGTTACTAACTGGGAATAATCCAATCTTTAGAGCTATTTAGATTTTCAAACCATGTTCAACCAAGTTTCTTATGTGATCTTACAACAATAATAATTTGCACTTGTATAGCACATTTAATGCAGTAAAATGTCCCTAGTGGAGGGACAAATTAAGCTTTATGGATGATAAATTGTTTAAACGAATTGTGAATTAGCTTAGAGACATAATGTAATTAAATGGAAATTGTTTTGCTTGAGAAAAGGTAATCAGTTGTACGCTGCAGAGATGTGTTAGAGAACCCCTTTTGTTCTTGATAAATGTGAATGACATAAAATGGACAACCTGACTGATTATAGGGAATAACACGGAAAGATCATACATTGTGTTGGTAGATGTTGAGATGGGGGCAGAAGAGCCTTGGCCCATGGGGCAATGATGAAGTGCTTGCCCTTGAAACACAGAAACGCAGAGAAATAGGAACTGGAGTAGGTTGTTCAGCCCTTTATGTCTGCTCTGACATTCGGTATAATAATGCTGATCATCTAACTCAGTAACTTGTTCCTGCTTTCTCTCTATACACTTTGATCCCTTTAGCCTAAAGAACTATGACGGGTGACATCACTAAACTGCAGGAAAGGTTGTCACCAGCCTCTGGTAAATTATCTGAATAATTATATTTTAAAATCATTAGTTAAACAGTTATTTATACTGTGTCTCATTAATGTGTCACAGTTAAACTAAACTTCTTATACTGTATCTGCCTCCATGTATCTGACTTTACCTATTATATTACAGCTCCCAGTGTGTCTGTGGCTTCAGATTTCTCTTTTGTAGGGACAACTGCAATGATAGTCCCCATTTCTGAAGAAGGGTCCCAACCCAAAACATCAGCATTCCTGCTCCCCTGATGTTGCCTGGCCTGCTGTGTTCCTCCAGCTCCACACTGTGTTATCTCTGACTCCAGCATCGGCAGTTCTTACTATCTCTGCAATGATAGTTTCACTAGTCTAACTGAATGGGTTATGAACTCCCCTTAGCTCTGGATCTATCAGACCTAACCCACCACCAGACCTGGCACCTCCCCTATGCTACTTCACTATCTACACTTGGTCAATCTGAAAATAAACCATTTTTCAGAATATCAGAATTCTAATGATGCAGAAGGAAACCTTTGGTGCATTCTGGCTGCACTGGCCATCTATATGAGCATTATGATTTAATTCCAATTGTCCTGTCTTTTCACCGTAACCCTGCACACTGTTTCTATTCAAATAATAATCTAACGTCTCAATTGCAGTTGTCTCCACCACACTTCCGGGTAATGCATTTAGACGCTAATGCCTCGCTGAGTGAAAGAGTTTTATTCTTCCTTTACTTCCTGTTCAATAGCCAGTCATGGATTCATAAAATTGTACAGCACGGAAGCAGAATCTGCAGTCCAACGTGTCCATGTCGACCACATAGCCTAAATTAATCCACTCCCATTTGCCAGCATTTGGTTCATATCCCTCTAAACCTTTCCTATTCATATACCCATCCAGATGCCTTTTAAATGTTGCAATTGTACCAGCCTCCACCACTTCCTCTGCCAGCTCATTCCATACATGCACCACCCTCTACCTGTAAAAGGTGTCCCGTAGGTCCCCTTTAAATCTTTCTCCTCTCACCTTAAACCTATGACCTCCAGTTTTGGACTCCCCTACCCTGGGAAAAGGACCTTGTCTATTCACCTTATCCATGTCTGTCGTGATTTTATAAACCTATATAAGGCCACCCCTCAGCCTCCAAGGAAAACAACCCCAATCTATTCAGCCTCTCCCGATAGCCCAAGCCTTCCACGCTGGCAACATGATTGCAAATTTTTTTTGAATCATTTCTAGTTAAACAACATCTTTCCTATAGCAGGGAGACTAGAATTTAACACAATATTCCAAAAGCAGCCTAACCAACTCCTATACTCAATGCAGTGACCAATAAAAGCAAGTGTACCAAACACCTTCTTCACTACCCTGTCTACTGTGACTCCACTTACAAGGGACTATGAATCTGCACCCCATGGCCTTTTTGTTTGGCAACACTCCCCAGGACCTTAACATTAAATGTATACAAGTCCTGCCTTGATTTGCTTTACTAAAATGCAGCACCTCGCATTTATCTAAATTAAATTCCATCTGCACTCCTCAGCCCATCGGCCCATCTGATCAAGGTCCCATTGTACTCTGAGGTAACCTTCTTCACTGTTCACCACACCACCAGTTTTGGTGTCATCTACAAATTTACTAACCATACCTCCTATATTCACATTCAAATCATTTATATAAATGACAAAGCTTACCAAGAGTTTATTGATAACACCTGCAGCATTCCCTTCAATTTTCCGGTGGGCTGTGTAGGCCTCAGAGGTCTGTGTATGGATTCTTGAACCGGAACTCAGTGCTATGATTGCCATGTGCAGAACCTTGGAACACACACAGCTTAGAGGGAGTGTTACCTGCTAACCCATGACCTCTATTGCCTAAGAGAACAAGGGCTGTAAGTTCATGAGAACACCAACTCTTGCACTGTCTCCTGATTTTGAAATGCATTCTCCTATTTTCATCATTTATGGATCAAAAGCTTGGAAGTCCCTATTTAACAGTGCCATGGGGTAGCTTTCAACACATGGACTGGAGAGTTTCAATAAAACGACTCACCACCACCTTCTTAAGAGCAGTTAAAGATCATAATAAACACTGGACTCCACCATGATTCCCTCATCACCTAAATGAATTCAAAGAGAGCCAGCGTGTAGAAAAGGAATAGTTTGACTCCTGTTTGCTAATTCTGCTAACAAATTCTGTATGAAAATCTAATGTAAAGTTCAGAAAGGTAGTTAATGCTTATGGGAAAACTGAGCATCTACCTACTGGAAGGATCTTGCATCCTGCAAGCATATGACAGTCACATGTTTGTAAGTAACAGGTATTGCAAATTGCACACAATACCTCCAATTCAAAGACAATATTAATTAAAACTACATTTTAGTGAAGCTGACCTCTATCTCTGGAGGTCCAATTCAACCAAAAGTCATTTGTTGTACAACTGTTGTTGATGAAGGTTACAAGTAGAAATGAAAATTTCCAGCGCAGTGAGGGTACCTGCAGTTTAAATTGGACTATTGTTACAAGAGCAACACGGTTTCACTCAGCTTAGAAAGATTCTGATGACTAGGGGTCACAAGTTCAAGATTGTCAGCAAGAAAGCTAGGAGTGAGATGAGGAGAAACTTCTTTACTCAGAGAGGTGTTAGTATTTGGATTGTCAGAGAGAGTGATGTAAGTGGATTCTATAGGAGGTTTCAAAAGGGCACTGGATATATATTTGAAAGTGATGAATTTAGAGGGCTTTGGAGATAGGGCTGAGAATGGGATTAACTGGGTGGCTCTTTCAGGAACCAGTACAGACATAATAGGTTTAAAAGCCTCCTTCTGACCGTAAAATTCTGTTTATTTAATGAAAGGACATTGTCCTGAAATGTAGACTGAGGGAGGTGGGAGAATCCAGCAGAAGCTGAAAATAGCCAAAATTAGGATCTTGTGATTTCGTATCTAAGATTTGTAGCTAGGTACTTGTACCTAAGTTGGCGCCATAAGAGGCAACGTTGTAAAACTTTTCCCGTAGTCCTGTACTTCAGCACTTGAGTACGTGTGACAATAAAGGATATTCTATTCTGTACTATTCTACTAGTTACTAACACTCCAGGTTTTGCCTTAAAATCTTTAGCAAATCAAAACAAATTTCCAAGACACTGCTACCAGAAACACAGGAGCAATATAAAGAGACATTAAAGGAGCTTTTTTTAAAAAAAGAAAACAATCAAGCATAATCTTACATTTCCAAGTAGGCAGCATGGGGCAGTGAATTGTAAAATGTGGATCTGTTTGTGTCGTGTGTCCAATTTAGAGTCACTTGTAGCCTCTACCACAGATCAAGGTGGTAGCTGAGACTGGTTGCAAAAACCCAACACGTGGATTTTCCGTGGAAAAAGTGGGTGTTATCTCCTTTACAGGCCCTGTGTTTCTCGACTGGAGACTCTTCCCCTCTCCTCAAGTTCCAGTCTCCTGGGTTTCCCTGAAAGGACTGCGGATGCTGTAAATCAGGAACAAAAACCGAAGTTGCTCGAAAAGCTCAGCAGGTCTGGCGGCATCTGTGAAGAAAAATTCAGAGTTAACGATTCGGGTATGGTGGTCTCCATATCCATCCATGGTAATAACTGAATGCATGTAAAATTGAATCTTTGGAAAACTATAGTTAAATAATTTGAAAAAGAATGAAATATGGAGAGAAAAGACTGAATGACTGATAGTCCACAGCCATAGAGTCTGCTAATGAAGTATCTGTTCACTGTCCAGTTGGCACAGACATGTGCCGCACCATGAAGTTGAACTTGTTGTATGACCAATGGTGAATGTGTGAGGGTAGGATGGTTGGATGCTGCACCAAAGAGGCTATCGATCGAATGATGAAATCTTCAGGGCTGTGTCCCGCCAGAGTTGGCAACCTTGTTGTGTTAGAAATCTGGTGAATTTAATCTGACTGCATCATTTATCACATTTTTATGTTCCATTCTGTGTTCATCAACTAGGAGAGAAAGTCATGGATTGGTTGCAGCCACATCTGTTTGGGATAGTAATCAATAGGTGATAGGGGGATTACAGGGAAGCAACAAATGGGAATATGGGAAGATCAAGAATCCAGAGGGGTCAGCTTTTTTTATTTGAAGGCACAAGAATCACCATAAAATGCACTTAACCTGGGGAGCCAGGTATTCCCATCTTCATTCATTGCCAGACCTTCCAATTCCTCGAAAACCTCCACTATAGCAGCACATTTTAACTCTGACCAGCACTGAAGAAACTTGCTTTATGTAAATTCAGATGCTGCGATCAACTGTGCTTGAACTAAAGGCAGCAGCATGAATGGAATGCTGGGAGCATAGTTCCCCTATTTAATCTCCAACCCTTTCACCAAACCTTCTCCTAATTGTGCTGGGTGGGAGTAGATTGGTCACTAGGGTGGATACTGGGGCCACTAACTCTGTTTCCCTTTCCACAGACGCTGCTTGACCTGCTGAGTGCTGTAATAGTTTCTGTTTATAGTTCTGATTTCCTGCATTCATTGAGTAGTTACTAGTTCCTTGTACAAAGCCTATTTCCTACTTTAAATGTGAAAGTAATTAATGATTTCTAATACATCAAAGTAAAGTCCTCATTAATATGAATTTTACTCATGATAAACAAAAAGGTTCATTAAAGGTTGGTTTCATATAATGATTTATGAATGCTCTGTATCTGTTCTCTGGTTTGAAAATGCTCAGAACATAAATTTCTCTCACAAGGCATTCATTCCTACCACTCCAAAAAGATGACAACTTCTTATTAGTAAAATAAGTTTAAAAATTCTGAAGACAGTGCAGAGAAGTAATTTAAAAATTGCCTTACTATTTAATAATTTCAAAGTTTAAAAAAATGTATGAATTTCTCTTATGTTGCTGGGACAGATTATCAGTTTTCTTACTAAACTAATATTTCAGCTATCAGTAGAGAATATTGGCTATGGTTTCTGAGAGCTTTTCATTTACTCATTCATAATTGATAACCCAGAAGGTATAAACTCTGTGTGCGTGGCATTCCTGTTGCTTGAGTTGATGGTGTTTGAACGCACTCATTTTTGATTTGCACACTCTATTTTTCTGCTTGAAGCGAATGTAAACTCTAACTTTAATTACAAGCTGCGAGTTCTATTTGTGGATAAAACCTGTACAAATTCACATCAAGGTTGATCAACATGTAATAACAGATATGAAATTCCTCTGGCAAAAGCTGCAGTGTGTGAATAGAAGCCAGTTTAAGATGCTTACAGATGCAATATTTGTATATGTTTGCATTGTTATGGACCAGACCAGACACCCTCAAAATATTTTCAAAACGTAGCCTAGACCCTAACTTTTTCTTATTTTAAAGGCAAATGTAAAGTGTTGTGTTTCAGATGTGATTTTACTGGTCAAACTGCTTGGCGTTAAGCAAAACACAATTCATTCAAACACTGTAATTAAAATACAACAAAAGAAAGAAGAACTTAGAATAACAACTCTACTGGAAAACTTAACAGAATAATAAATACAGTAACTATTACAAATGAACTGTTCCAACATAGTACCCATAAACACACCCTTAGCAAAAAGGCAAACTCAGAAATCAGATTTTTTCACATGCAACACCCATTGTAGGAAGAGAAACCCCAGCTTCTAGCTGTAACTGAGAGAGGGGAGAGAAAAGCTTCTACTTCAAAACTCCAGCAGCTTCTAATGAATCTAAAAGCTAAACAAAAGCTAGAAATTCTGGTCTGCAAGAGCTGGCCACACCCATCCAGACTGCTTCTATTGTTTTAACTTTTTAAAAGACCTTAAGGCCTCACATTCCATTTACGTTACCAGAGACCGCTCGGCATCTCTCGTTCAATCTCTCTTTTAGAAAGACACCAGGACAAAATACAACTTTTAAAGCTTCAGCATCGTCACAGCATGCATCACAAAAGTTTTACTGCTACATTCTTTTTACGTTGCGAAACAGAAGGGAAAGGCCAAAAACCATAGTGCAAAGCAGAAACAAAGTGGAAAAATATAGTTTTGACGAGAACACACGGAAGGAGATAAGAAATTTACTGTCAGCATCACTAGCAAGCCCAGCATTTATTACCCATCCTTATCCACCCTCAAAAAAGTGGGAGGCGTTGCTATCCATTTCATATAAGTACACTTACCAATTCTATTGGTAAGAAAGTTCTATGTTTTGCTCCCCAACAATGAAGGACTGGTGAAACAAATACAGAAAGTGCTGGTGAAACATACAGGTCTGGCAGCATCTCTGGAGAGAGAAAGAAGATAATGTTTTGAGTCTAATACGACATTTTTTCTTCAGGTTGGAAAATGGTTGTTTTTATAATTTTGACAGAGGCAGAGGAGGGGTAAGGGAAACATGTTGTGGAGGCTCAGTGCAAAAGACAAAGGGGATCCTAACTGAGGTGAAAATAAAAAAAGAAATCTAAACAGGTGTACATTAAGAAGTAGAAGGGTGAAAATGAATCCTCTCAGGTGAGAGCAACTGAATGATGATATCATTTCAACTTAGAATGACGTATGGATTGGAGTGGAATTTGCAATAGGACTTTGGCTCCATTGAAAGAGAATTTGAGTATAGAAGTAAGGATGTTTTGCTGATGTTGTACAGGACCTTGGTGAGACTATACTTGGAGTAATGTACCTAAGAAAAGATCTACTTGTCATAGAAGGAGTGCAGCAAATGTTCACCAGATGAATTTCTAGGATGGCAGGCTTTATTGTATGAGGAGACATGGAGTTGATGTGGCCTGTGTTCACAGCAATTTAGAGAAATGAGAGTAGTTCTCATTGAAATGTATAAAAATTTGACAGGAACAAGAACAAAGTTGCTGGAAAAGCTCAGCAGGTCTGGAAGCATCTGTGAATTAAAAAACAGAGTTAACATTTCAGGTCCAGTGACCCTTCCTCAGAATTTGACAAGCCTGAAAGACTGGAAGCAGGATGATGTCTCTCCTGTTTGGGGCTTGTGGAACAAGGCATTACAGTCTTAGGATAGGGGACAGGCTATTTTGGGGTGGGATGAGGAGAAATCCATTCACTTAGAGATTGGTGAACCCATGGAAATCTTTATTGCTGAAGGTTGTGGAGTCCAAATCATTGAATAAATTTGAAAAAGAAATAGACCAATACCTCAAGGCTAAAAGTGACAAGGGATGTATAGAGACAGTTTGGTTGGCTCACCGAGCTGGTTTGTTGTTCTGCAGGCGTTTCCTAACCATGCTGGGTAACATCCTCAGTGCAGCCTCCGATGAAGCGTCGGTGTGTTTTCCCGCCTGGTTTTTAAACTCTGGAGTCTGTTGAGTTGGATTGTCTCACTTCCGGTTTTCCTTCGTAGTGGAGTGTATATGGGATCGAGCTCTATGTGTTTATTAATGGCTTGCTTCGTGGAGTGCCAGGCTTATAGGAATTCCCGTGCCTGTCTCTGCTTAGCTTGTCCCAGGATTTTGGTGTTGTCCCGGTTGAATTGATGGTTCTCCTTATCCATGTGGATTGAGATGATGTGGATTGTCAATGATTTTCTTTGTGGCTTGTAGTGCCTGGCATAGCTAAGCTCTATCATGGATAATGATAGCTTCCTCTTCACTAAGATCCTCATATCTCCTTCAGAAGACTGTTCCCGCTCCCCCAGAGCATCCTCAGCATCCGTTCCTCAGCACCCAGGACATTGCCCCATTGCTTGCTCCAATCATTCAGAGCACAGCAGGCTAATGTGGTTCATTATGTCTAGACTACACTGGACAGCCATCCAAACAGGTCCAAACAGTGGAACCACACTTTCAGCAGTCCTGTACTGTAATTCACCATGGACCTGTTCATAGCATGAGTAGCATTATATCTGAGCTCCGCACCAGTCAGGGGGTTGCACAATGGTCTCATGAACCATGGTCGCAGTGTGTAGCTCTTGTTCCCCAGTAACCAGCCTTGTAAGACACCTAGACCCTTCAATGCACCAGGTACATGAGAGTGCTCAGGCATTTAGGAGTTGTGGCAGCTGCCAGGATAGCGGGCACACATCTCCAGGAAGTGGTAACAGTGATCACCAATCACCTGACTATTAATGGAATAGAACCGCTTCCTGTTGATGCATTCTGCAATGTTGTGATACGATCCTCCCAGGGCTACACGTAGATAGTTGATGTCATCATGTATCTGAGGAAAGCCAACTGTGTTCCTGAATCCTATTGCCCAGGCTGCAGTACTGATCTTGTTAGCAGAAAATGGAATGAACTGGTGCATGACTGAGAGATCCCACATTGGCCACCCACCCGTCCCTGGAAGGTACAGGTTGCATAGGGGTTCAGTGTAATAGTATCCTTCAAAATTACTGGAAGAGGATGACCTCCCACTCCTGTAGTTCTCCTGTCCCAATCCGGCTACCCACAGTTCCATCACAATGTCTTGGGACATAAAAAGCCTGAACCAACACTATGCCATTCTCATCCCAAGCAAATGGAGTTGGAGACAGAATGCTTGAGTCCTCCTGTGCATTCCATGCATTCCAAAGGCCCCTAAGGCATTGGGCTTTCCCTCAGCTCCCTGAACTTACACAGCCTGTGGCGGCTCCTGGGCTAGCCATTAGCGCTGGTACTTTTGCGTTCACCCTTGCTTTCTTAGGAAGGCAGCCACAGTGGCGAACATGCCATGGGTGGCAGGACCCAGGACTTCTAGTGGAAAGGACCGAATTTGGCACAGAAGGAACGAAAGAGTTTCTTAGATATCAGAACAGTCATTTGTGTCATATCTGCAGATGACGGCTGAGCACCCTTCACCACACAGTGTTAGATATGGATATTGAGATATCATCCATTCTCATTCAAGCTCAGCATTTACAGTAACAAACAAAAACAGAAATTGCAGGAGAAACTCAGTATATCTGGCAGCATTTGTGAAGAGAGAATCAAAGTTAACATTTCGAGTTCTGTGACCTTTCAATCTCTGTTTTCTCTCCTCAGATGTTGCCAGACCTGTTGAGTTTTCTAGCAATTTCTGATTTTGTTTGTTTCAGATCTCCAGCATTAGCAGTTCTTTGTTTTATTTCAGTATGTGCAGTAGCTTGATGAAACTTTGTGAAGATGCCATATCGGCTGAGTAACCAACGCAATGTCATCAAGAAGGGAATGCCTGGAACACACTGACTGCTTTCCCACTGTGCACCCACATCAAACTTTCAACTTCTCACTGCATTCAATACAGACCATTGTCACAGATGATAGATAATGTCCAAAGATGTGCAGGTTAGGTGGATTGGCCATGGGATATGCAGGGTTACACAGATAGGGTAGGATAAAGTTTGGGTGGGATGGTCTTTAGAGGGTTACTGTGGACTCAATGGGCTGAATGGCCTGCTTTTCACACTGTAGGAATTCTCTGATTCTATGATAATGAAATGATACAGTGTGGATCACACAGGATCTTTGGAAGTTGCACTAATAATGGTTCTCCTTCAGCCTGTATTGGCCTTCTTTAACAACATTGCTGCTCAGTTCCACATTATTGAGATGCCCATGCCCAATTTGCAAGCACTGATGGCAGGTAACATGTTGCCTTTGACCAGAATCTGACCCCTTACAACATTCTGCATGCATAGCAAATGGGCAATGAAATGATTGGAAATTAAATATAGCTGGGCTTTGCAAACAGCTGCTTCATATACTTGCTGCTTCAATGTCCTAGCGTCCATCAAACGTAGATCTGTACTTTTGCCCATCAAACCAATATTTCCTTCACACACCCTGGACAGTAATCCAGTTATTTGCTATTCACCCATTTCATCTACAGAATGGAACGTGATGGCAGGGAACACAGCTCATGGTGGACACTGCCAGCACTGGGTCCTGCCAGCTCACCAGGTACACCCTCACCCCTACCCCTCACAGACCCTCCATGTCCACTTTTATCTCAAAGTGCCCTGACAGGACATACCCAACCATTGCTCCATATGGAGAACCATTTTGCTTACAAAGATCTTCCCCGCCCCCTGAACCCCAGTGTTACACCTTAATAATGCCCACCTTGATCTTTTGAGCTCTCCTATTGAGACCATGATGGTAGTCACTGCTACTAGCTCCCCGTTCCATGCTCTTGACCACTTCTGGCAGTGATGCCTTCAGTACAAATATTGGGCCCTGCTTTAATGATTGATGGACACATCCCAGGACTGTATTTGCCCCACACTTCTAACCAACTTCAATGAGCAGCCCTTAGACATAGCTGACCAGACCCCTGACCACCGTGTTTGTAGCTCCCTGACTGATGATATGATTTCCCTGGCCATACATGATGTCCACTCTCCAGACTACACTCAGACAGTAACCCTGACCATGAATGTCCTGAGCTGACCACTGATCATGGCGAAGTCGCTGGGCTATGTGCATGCGGATTATGTTCATGACAGATGATATTGGGACCCTTGATCGACATTGACCACCAACTCCCCCTACTCAGCTGAGGGCTACAACCCACCAGTATTTGACATTTTGTTGAATGGATGTGTGCTGTGTTTGCCGTATAGGCATTTGGCACATACCTTTGGTGTTAGATTGACGTCTCAGTGTGCTGTTCGCCAAGGTGCTCCCCCGCCCCAGCAGACAGATCCCCTGATGATAAGCCAGCCTGTTTGTGTCTGCACGAAAAAAAACACATCAAAATGATGGCACAGAGAGCCTTTGGCTCTAACTGAAGTGTCAATGTGCTAACAGGCATGGCATGGCAATGACAAGGCAAGCCCTTTATTTTACAAACAGACAGGTAGGCACTAATTATGTGAATGCTAAGAGAGTAAGTGAGCAGCCTTGAGATAAAGCCTGGTCCAATCTATGAGCTGGCTTTCTGCCTGTGCCTGCACATAGTCTCCGCTGCAGCCTTCCAATTCTAGTTGCCGGAACTCCTGTAAAACAATCCTCTGCTTTGTGAGTGGACTGCCAGTGCATGAGGGAGGTGCCATGATGATCATGAGGAGTTGACAGGTGCCAGAGGCCAATGCCCATGAGGAAGGGTTGTGCAGCTAGTGCCAGTGGATTGTTCCCTGAGATGCAGTATTGCCATAGGCTATATGGATTTGGTTTGGAGCAAGCAGGGAGCTGAACCCACCAGGTACATTCTCTGGTTTCCTAAACAGGTTTTCCCAATGTGGAACTTGTTTGGCGGATTTCATAAGAAGAGAGGCTGAATAATAACAAGGTGACATGGCATTTAACAGAAGTTAATCTCTGCTAATTAGCTACGCGCCATTCCTTATTGAGATTCTTGCCACAAGCTTGGGAGAAACATAAAAGGCTCAAGTTTATTCCCACGTTGAGATGAGCTTTACCACACTTCTTGCCCATTTCTGCCAAAAAATGTTGCCATAGCTCATGTCACTCAGACCCTGTAATGTCACCCAATTGGATAGAATCTTACATTATGTTTGATAGAGAGGTGGTTTGATCTGAAGCAAGGGTGTTAAATGTGATAGATCATAGAACTTACAGTGTGTAAACAAGCCCTTCGGCCCAACAAGTCCATATCGACCTACAGAGCATCCCACCCAGACCCAACCAACCTAATCTACACATCGCTGAACACTACGGGCAATTTGGCATGGCAAATCCACCTGCACATGTGAAAAAGAGAAAAACATAAGAAATTATGAAGGCATGAGGCACAAGTTGGCTGAAGCAGCAATGGAAAAACATTAAAAAGCATGACTATACATAGGCAATGGACAGTCTTTAAAGAACAATTATATGGGTTATTGATAACTATATATTTCTTCAAGGTGCAAAAACTCAAAAAAGGGACAATCGACTTGACTGACAAAGGAAATTAAGGATTGTGTAAGATTAAAAGAAAATGCTTTTAATGTTGCAGATTTAGCAGTAACTTTGAGGATTGGGTGCTTTTTAGACTACAACAAAGGAGGACCAAGACACTGATCAGGAAAGAAACAATATGAATGCAATTGAGTAAAAAAAAATGGACAGTAAAAGCATTCCAGACATATGCAAAAAGGAATAGTTTGGCTGAGACAAAATGTGGTTTAATTACAGGTAGAGTCAGAAGAAGTTTTAATGGAGAATGGAAAAATAGCAGAGAAACTGAACGATTACTTTGTGCTGAATTTTTATGTTTTTGTTTGGCCAATTCCAAGTTGCATTGGGTTTTTTTTTGAATGGTTTTTGATCACGTGGTGTAGTGGGATTTCTCTCTCTATCTTTCCTGATTAATTACATACCTTGCTCTATGACATCCTTCACAGCCATTTTCTGCTCCATCTTCCCACCAAACCATTTCTAGAACATTACCGGATATCTGCCAAAACTCCAGCATCCTTTCTGCCCAAGCCATCTTTAAAAATTTGTTGTGCACATAGACAAGTACTTGCATTCCAAAGCTCCCATGCTCGATCAAGGATTGAGTGTGATCTTGGCCAGTAAGAAGAAGATGGCAGCCTGATTCCTTGATATGGATCATGGGGTCCTAATGGTGTTCCAGAGGGCTAGGGGTCCTCTTCTCAGAGGACTGGCAGAGGAGGCTGCACCACCAGACCCTGTCAATCTTTTCTGAGGCTGCTGTATAGGTCAACAACAAGACTGAACATATGTCCCCTATTTGCCTAGCCAAACTCTGTCAGTACAGCCACAGCATTGGTATATACCCAGCATCACAAAACTTTATCCAGTAATGTCCTGTCCACAATAAATAGAACAATTCTAATACAGTCAATTCTTGCCCATCAATCTACTTTCAATCAGTAACAAAGTGATGGAGACGGTCATCAACAATGCAACCAAGCACCACTAATGCAGCACTGCTCAGTTGGAATTCCAAGGGGACCACTTAATCCTGACTTCATTATAGCCTTGGTCCAAACATGGACAAAGAAATTTAATTTTAGCGGTGATGTGAGAGTGACTGCCATTGATATAAGACCACATGTGACTGAGTGTGGCATCAAGGAACCCTAGAAAAACTATAGTCAATGGGAATCAAGGGAATACTTTCTGCTGGTTGGAGTCATTCCTAGCAGGAAGGAAGACGGTTGTGGTTGTTGGAGGTCAATCATTACAGCCCTAGGACAATACTGCAGGACTTCCTCAGCATGGTGTCCTAAACCCAAACGTCTTCAGTTGCTTCATCATAAGAATGCAGGAGCATTTGGATAAGAGTACACCATTCAGCCTGTCAAGCCTGTCCCATGTTTCGAACTCTTCAGTTGTTTTTACCTGCACTATCCCCACAAACACTGATAAACTGAATTTACCAATCTCTATTTTTAACATACTGAAAGATTGAAATTCTAAAGCACTGTGGAAAATTGACAATTCCAAAGATTCACCACCCTCTGAATAACATTCTTTTCCCATCATCGCAGTCCCAAATGCGCCTCTTGCTTCTAGACTGTTCAACTACGGAAAAAATGTCTTACCTGTATCTATCCTGACAATCCCTTTATGTATTTTGTAATTTTCAAATATCTTTAAAACTCTGGAGGCTACAGGCACAGTTTGGCTAATCTCTCCCTATAATACAATCTGGAAACAAGTCTGGTAAACCTTTATTGCACTCTGTCTGTGGCAATAATATCTATCCCACGTGCTTTAATTTTACTAACCAACCTCCTGTGGGGAGCCTTATCCACAATGTTGGGCAGATGCAAATGTTATAACTGTACTGACACAGCTTGGCTAGGGCACAAGTCTTTAGTCATGTTGTTTTGTTATTAAGCTGTCCAATGCTTTCAGCTACTTCTTGATGTCATATGGAGTGAATAGAATTGGCTGAAAACTGGCATCTGTGATGCTGGGGACCTCTGAAGGAGGCTAAAATGGATCATCCACTCAGCACTTTGGCAGAAGTTTGTTGCCAATGTTTCTGCCTTATCTTTTGCTTTGATGTACTGGACTCGGCCATTATTAAGGATTCAGACATTTGTAAAGCCTTCTTCCTTGATTATTTGGTTCATTGTGTACCACTATTCGTGATGAGATATAGGAAAACCGCAGAGTTTTTGTGTGATCTACTGTTCCTGGGATTGCCTAGCTCTGTCCAATGCATGCTGCTTCGTCTGTTTAGCATGCAAGTAGTCATGTGACACCTCATTTTAAGATGTGCCTGATACTGTTTCTGGCCTACTTTCCTATACTCATTAAACTAGGTTTGGTCCTGTGATTTAATGATAATGATAAGGAGAGGAGTTGCCAGACCATGGTTACATTAAATTCTGCTGCTGTTGATGGCACATTGTGGATGCCCAGGGTTGCAAGATCTTGTTCTGAATCCATCCGACTTACTAAGGTGTAGGGACATGCAAAAGAACAGATTGCGTTCTCAGTATGAAGTCAAAACTGCATAGTAGTGCTTCCTATCAAAGTTGTCCTGGACAGATGCAACTGTGACAGGTAGACTGATGATAGCAAGGGCAAGTTTCCTATTGTTGGTTTTCTCACCAGCTGCTGCAGTCACAGTCAGGCAGATATGTCCTTTAGGACTTGACCAGCTTGGTCAGTAGTAAACCACTCTTGGTGCTTGGCATTGAAGTTCCTTAAAATAGGTTAAATTCTCACTCCTTTTACCCTCAGTGTCTATTCCAAGTGTTGGAGGAAGACTGACTCATCAACTGAGGGGATAATGGGGTTAGAGGTAGGTGGTGATGAACATGAATTTTCAATTCCCATGTTTGATCTGACACCATTATGTATCATTGGGGACCTCACAAGCTTCAAAATCTCCCCTCCCCCTACCGCATCCCAAAACCAGCCCAGCTTGTCCCCGCCTCCCTAACCTGTCCTTCCTCCCACCTATCCCCTCCTCCCACCTCAAGCCCCACCCCCATCTCCTACCTACTAGCCTCATCCCACCCCCTTGACCTGTCCGTCCTCCCTGGACTAACCTATCCCCTCCCTAACTCCCCACCTACACTCACCTTTACTGGCTCCATCCCCGCCTCTTTGACCTGTCTGTCTCCTCTCCACCTGTCTTCTCCTCTATCCATCTTCTATCCGCCTCCCCCTCTCTCCCTATTTATTTCAGAACCCCCTTCCCCTCCCCCATTTCTGAAGAAGGGTCTAGGCCGAAACGTCAGCCTTCCTGCTCCTCTGATGCTGCTTGGCCTGCTGTGTTCATCCAGCTCTACACCTTGTTATCTCAGCCTTACTTGACAGTCAGCTTGGACTTGGCAAATTTAGAAGGCTGCCTTTGAAATATCCCTGTTCTTATTCCGCTGTCAGCAACTGCAGGCTTGACATTCATACTAGCTCCTGTCTCGTCCATTAACTCTGTTTTCCTCTCCACAGATGCTGCCAGGGCTGTTGAGTATTTAAAGAATTTTCTGTTTTCATTTTAAATTTCAGTGCATCTTGGCTTGTGTACTCAGAATTTACAAGGAGCAAGAAAGGTAACTGCAGTACTGCAAAACACATGGTGGCTTTTAGCTAGGAACAATGGGAGAAAGTTTAAGAGATCCTGTCATCCAGATGTTCTCCGTCATTCAGCTACAAATCACAGAATTCTGTTTGTATAGCCCTATTATGCTATTCTAATAAATTAATTCTGATTTATTTTCTATGTAAGGCACTTCTTTTGTTCCTTTTGGGCTATAAGCTGGAAAATCAGAGTTGGACTGTTATCTTGCTAAAAGCATCAGGAATGGTTCGTAACTTGTAGGTCACCTGGGATTTTGTGGTGAACCCTTTAGCTACACAAGATCATTTACTTTATGGAGCAATGACGTAAATTTATGAAACATAGTAGTACCAGAAGTCTTTAAGTAAAGGAAGCACTGCCTAGTGACAGCCTTTGGATTGGTTCCTTTGCAGTTTGTAATAAGATTGTGAGTGCAGTGCACTCGGAGACATACAACAACTTGCAAAAAAGCATCTCTCACCATCTCTCTGTGAGAGTTAAACAAACGAAACTTGAAGACACCAAAGTGAGAGAGTTCTAATTTAAGAAAACATCTAGGTCCACCCAATCAGCTGCTGAAGTGAAGAATGACCACAGCTCTGCTGACAACATTGTGTCATTGTGACTAAATAACATTCCAAAGAACTGTGGGGAACAACTCATCCGTCCTTGTGATGTAGTTTCTTGAACTAGGATAGTATCAACAGGGAAGCCTGGAGATTCAGGCTAATGTTCCAGGGATAGTAGGAACTGCCAATGCTGGAGAATCTGAGATAACAAGGTGTAGAGCTGGATGAACACAGCAGGCCAGGCAGCATCAGAGGAGCAGGAA
>NC_063339.1:51003618-51015382 GCF_021869965.1 Rhincodon typus | reverse complement strand
TCTCTAATGTTCCAGGGACCTGGGTTTAAATCCCACATGATGGATGGTGAACTTAATAAAATTTGGAATTAAATGGTGACCATTTGATCACTGCTGTGCAAACTCCTCTGGTTCACGAATGTTGTTTAGGAAAAGAAATTTGGCATCTTTATCTTGTCTGGTGTACATGTTTATCCAAATTCACAGCAATGCTGTTGACTCTTAACTGCCCTCCAGGCAGTTTAGTGATGGGTAATAAATGCTGTTGTAGCCAGCAATGCCCATGTCCTATTAACAACAAAGTCTTTCCTCCATAATATTTGTTTCAAGCTGTCATTTTCATGTCTATCTTATTCATGAATAAATGTGTGAGAGATTGGGATTTTAATAGGTGTTGCTTAAGTTGCCCTTTGTTAAAAAATATGTTTGCTTTTAATAAATACTGACTTTCCTGTTAGTGACAAAATCTTATGAGTTACTTTTAACCTGAATAACAGTCAGTCATATAAATCAGTCATCTTGGTGATTTAATTGGATTGTTGCACTTTTGAAATGGCTTATGGAATAGTGTGGCTTGATTTTTTTGTGCACGCTTTTGAGTTGGGTCAAATAGTTTGAAATCTACTACATTTGAAGATGTGGTGTTGTATTTAAAGTAGGGCTGTCAGTATTTGGGAAAACTGACAGCATTGTCTGGGGTCTGCACATTGTGATGATACAGTGGCTTTAAGAGGTCATTTTGTCCTTGTTTTTATTTGAAGAGAGGTTTTAGGGCAGAGGTACCAAGCAATCTATCAGAATCATTAGAGTAAACAGCTTGTGAGGCCTTGGGTTTTTATAAAAGTTGGAACAATAGAAACAACCTGAGTGGGTGTGATCAAAGTCCCACAGAACCAGGGCTTTTACTTTAGTTTTCAGCAGTTGCTTTGGGGTCTAGAGAAGTAAAAGCTGCTTTTTCTCTCTCTTGATTATAGCTAAAAGCTGGGGGTTCTCTGCCGGCTATGGGAGTTGCACGTGAGACAATCTGTGTCTGAATTTGCCTTTTGCCAAGGGTGTGTTGCCCAGCAAGGTTGGAGTCTGTAATTAACTGAGGAGATTCTCATCTCCTGGTTATGAAAACATTATGAGAAAAGATGACCATATTCTCTATTTTTTCTTGAAGTCTATTTATGATATTATTTCCATAAACATGTGCCAACATTGTTTCAACACTCTTTAAGATACTATTTAAAATGTATAGGATAAATCAAGTGTTTTTAGAAGAAAATTCCTGGTTTGTTTGTGAGAATTCTTCAATGTGATTGGTTCCCTAATCTATTTGATGACTTACTGTTGCTAAGATGCCAGGAGATCTCTTCGATTTGGTACTGATTCGAAAAGACTTCAGGTAAAGGAAATCCACACCGATAAGACCATGATACTTTGTGGACAACTCTCCTCGGGGTCTGTGATAAACGCCATTGTTTTGTCACTGACTACAGAGTCAAAGCCGTAAGCCATTTATTATTCTCCCGATCTTGACAATTAAGTTTTGAAAAATCATTTTGTAGTGATGCTCAACACTTGTTTTACATAAGTGGAAAGTGTTTTAACCAGTCAGCTAATTAATACCATTAAAATTGCAAAGACGTGGAAAGTTCTTGCACAATGCAGATGAAACTCCTGAAAAGCAGGAGACAAAATACCCTAATCCACAGAGACAGCTTAAAGCAAATGGCCAATGATTTGAAAACTTCACTAAATTTACCTAAACTATGCTGATTCGGTATTTCAGAGATAGGTGGCAGTTTATAATTTACAACATTACCAAACAGAGCAGGGCAGCACAGTGGCTCAGTGGTTAACACTGCTGCCTCACAGTGCCAGGAACCTGGGTTTGATTTCTGCCTCAAGCGACTGTCTGTGTGGAGTTTGCTCATTCTCCCCGTGTCTGCACGGGTTTCCTCCGGGTGCTCCGGTTTCCTCCCTTAATCTAAAGATGTGCAGGTTAGGTGGGTTGGCCATGGTAAATTGCCCAAAGTGTCCAGGGATATGGAGGCTAGGTAGATTAACTATGGGAAATGCAGGGTTACAGGGATAGGGAAGGGAGGTGGATCTGGGTGGGTTCAGAGGGTCAGAGTGGACTCGGTTGGGCTGAATGGCCTGCTTCCACACTGTAGGGATTCTATGAAAATCATAAATGGTTAGCTTCTACTGACCAAACATAGGAGTCTCGGTGTTTGTCATGGTCTTAAATCCACAGTTTTATTAAACTCTAATGTATTGGATAGTTAAGATGACAATATGACCAAGACATTCTATTTGGTTTTTGCCTCCTTATTTACTTTTCCCAGATATCTCCATGATTATGTTTAAGTAGTGAGCTTTTCTGTCTTCACCAAGTGTGAGCATGAAGAAATCTGTATGCATGTATTTTTATGCAATTTCTCAGTCACACTGGGTCAATAGATTTCATACTATGTTCTACATTCAAGACAATAGGATGAACCTTTTTCTTTGGGCAAGTGTCAGTTGTGTTGAGTTTGCAATGAGGCTTAGTGAGTTTTCTTGCTTAATTTCACTAAACACACCTAATCAATTACTGCACCACCACTATGTTGTCCCACTCATTCTGATTTTATCCACATGCCGTTTCCAAAAGAGCTCAGCAAAGCCATAATATCTCAAAATTGACTGGCATCCCTGACGTCTGTGCTGTGCTTAAAAGGTCGTTGTGCATCTGAACAAGTACTGTCAGTCCGCAGTTGTCCTGCATGGACCCTGATATTTATCCTGGATGTAGCAGACAATGGGAAAAATTGCTGCCCATCTACGTGGACATGAATGTCCTACTGGCTCAGGTAGTACACAGGTGGGACATCGTCTTCCCCAAGGACCAGCAGTGGAGACCACGTTACCTGACCATGCCAGCCTCACCCAAGATTGCCAGTGGGTCAGTGCAGGCTCAGCTTTCTAAATGAATGCCCAGCAATAGAGGAAGAAGGTCAATGTTCTTTTCCATTCCACCAGTGTAACTGCCACCATCTTCTCATTGATGCCGCTTCAATTCGCTCCATCCCTGGTACTGTTTCAACTTCCCAGCAGGCTGAATCTTACCTTTTGCATGGAACATCTTGATCGCCCACCTCAACCACCTGAAACCACTGCATTCCCTCAGCACTGTGTACTCACTCACGTGGGACGCCTCCCACCTGCTCCAACATTAACAGCAATGTCACCCACTTTCATCTCCTTGAATACTTGGCTTCCTCTCATTCAAAAGACAATCAGCCCACAGTAGGGCAGAATGAGCCAAGATGAATGCTGGGCTGCCTGATATTTTGCTCCTCAGTCCTTATGCACAGCTCAATCTGACTTTAATTACCTGCAGTAGTTGAGCGACCATATCCAAGCCCTTGGACTGGTATTTGTCATCATATTGCTGGGTAAGGGCATCAGGACCCTGGAGCAACCTTACAATGATGTCAAAGAGCTGATTGTCCCTGAGTAGAAATGGTGCAGCGTGGGTGGTCTTAGAAAATTCTGGAAGTAGACGGTGACACTGAAATACTACCATCTAGAATAAGAGACTCTTGAGTGCACATGGACATGAACACACAAAGAAGATCGATTAGTCATAACCTGCTGTATTTTTAAGAGTGTGGTATCTTTATGATTACCATGTATAGCAGTATTTATCAGAAATAAATAATAAGTAATATTACTTTGAAATCTAAACTAGGAGACAGTTCTTGACTTTGTTAACTCCTCATTTGTAAAGAACTCAAACTCATAGAGTGGCATCAAACCACACAATAAAATATTTTGGATGTCTAAAATATTTCACTGACTGCTGGTACATAGCTTTGTTGTGGTGCAGTTGGTATTGTCCCTGCTTTTTGAGTCACAAGCTGTGTGCTGAAGTCCCATTCCAAGGTTTGATGTCCATTTTAGTATGTTCATAATGTGGTCAAACAGGTTGACTATCAACCTATAATTTCTCCCAATATAGCCATGGCAGGTTGTAAGAATGGAAGAGTGTCCTGGTCTATTATGTTCGATATGAAGTGCTGGCTCTCAAGCTATAGCCTCTGATGGCATGCTAATGACCTTTTCCAGGTAAACTAGCTATGGAAACAGACACGAGCATTTCATTTGCCCATCTCATATGTCATTAGATTTGAGAGTTTTCCAAATCAATATGATTTAATTTTTACTTTTTAACCCTATGAATATTTGTGCTGGTGACTGTTACCTACAGTGAAGAATCTTCTCTACTTTTATTTGAATAGCAACTAATAATAATTCAGCATTCTGTTGAACGAGTTTATTCTGCAGGAATTTGTTAATGCCGACTCCTGCTAGGTTGACTCATTGATAACACTTTCAATGCTGGCTCACAATATTATGAGTTTTAGTTACTCCCAGGCTTGTGAATTTGTTTTAAATTTGCTCTTTGTATTGTAGGAGCTGCCATCTTTTGACTGAGATGTCAAACTAAAGATGGCCAAATACACATATCCTCTTGCTTGCAGGGATCCTGCGAGGAGTCTGTTCTGAGTAACGGATAGTCAAAATCCTACCTTAGGAGGACATAAAACAGAAATCCACACCTTGAACTCCATCAGGTGAAGTTTTATATTCTTACTTTATCTAAGGATGAAGATCCTCCACCATCAACAGTTTGGTTCTCATCAATGGCCAGATACTCAACTGCAGCAACCACATAAATGCGGTGGCTTCTTAACTAGGTCAGAGTGCTTGATATGGTATGTAGTGGTCTGTATGAGCAGTTCCCCAAAAATGGGTCTAAGTTGTAATGGAGTACTTTCTATTTGCCTATCATTGACTCTCAAGAAGCTCAGGTCTGGGACTCAGAGGTTTAATTAATAAGCATCAGATCTACCAGTTTAAACAGCTGTCCCTGCAAGTGCCGTGCTCATATCACTGGATGGATTGTCCTCAGGCCCAAACTAATGTGCTGAAATGATACGGTTCAGATTCTGCTACAGCGGCTGGTGACATTTTAAATTCAATTAGCCAGTACACAATATTAAAACAAAAACTAGTATCAGCTATCATTTTATAACCATCATTGATTGTTGTAAAAACTGATTTGATATATTAATGCCATTTAGGGAAGAACCCCTAAGAATCTTCATGTTCTGGCCTATAGGTGACAGCAAAGTGGATTGCTCTTAACTGCCTTTCAAAAAAGTCCCAGCAAGTCATCAGTTCAAGGGCAAGTAGGGATTGGCAACAAATGCTGACTTTATCAGCAATCCCCACATCCCATGAAAAAAAATCCTTTAACTACCGTATACTATCTGCAAGATGCACTGTCTCAATTCTTCATCATTTATTTCACAGTATTTTTAAAATCCTGTTGGGCTTAAAAATAATATCTCCGAACCAGTTTGTTAAGGGTTAATATTTAAGGGTTAATTGGACATAACAATGACCAATTAAAAAACGTAGAAAATGACATGAAAATAAGTCTGGTGTAAAAATAGCCTGTTTGGCTGGGAGGTAACTTCACAACCTTAATTGTCTGAGGGAACTATTCTTTCATGTAGTTAACACAGAGCCAGTTGGAGATGTTTTCAGCTTGTTTTCTGCACAATAGAATATCTGTAAATGTACTGAAATTATTACAAAATGGTGATACAGCGTATAATCAGAATACTATTAATTTCAGGGACTTTGTCCCACTCCTGGGGCTTTCACCATCAGACTGGGGTTCATGAGACCAGTACCATGGAATCTGAGATAGAGCTCCAAATGCCAACTGTTCAAAATCCATGACATGAAGACAAGGCAATGGGACTCATTAGTTTGCATATGTATGAAGGAGTTTAAGCTGATAGATTCGCTCATTAATTTGTATATGTATTAAGTAGATTAAGCTAATAATTTAGCTATATATTGAAGTGCACACGTCTTCTTGTAATCATTTTGATCAGACCTTAAAGAATCTGTTAGATACTTTCAGCCTAATAATAGAAACCCATGACCTCCATCACTTTGAAAAAGAAAGGGCAACAAGATGCACAAGGAGATAGCAAGAACTACAGAAGCTGGAGTCAGAGTCAACACAGTGTGGAGCTGGAGGAACACAGCAGGTCAGGCAGCATCAGAAGACCAGGAAAGTTGACGTTTCGGGCTAGGACCCTTCATTAAATGGGTCAGGTCTGGACCCAAAATGTTGACTTTCCTGTTCCTCTAATGCTGCCTGACCTGCTGTGTTCCTCCAGCTCCCCACTGTGAAAATGCATTAGGATACTGCTAACTCCATGCTTTCCTTCTGGTTACACATCAATGTGAGTGATGTGGAAATATCACTGTTCCTTCAAAGTCGCTGGGTCATAATCCTGAAACTTTCTTTGTGAAAGCTCTTTCAGGGTAACTTTACCACATGGGTACAGTAGTTGTAGAAGAAGATTAATCACAAACCTTTCAAGGTCAATTGTAGATGGACACTGCAGTCCTCAGAACTTATGCCCCTAGTCTGAAAATGAATCTTCAAATCTAGCCTCCTTAGACAATTATTCTTGTCCCTTGATCACACGGAGGATGCCTTACAATCTATCTCGTAAAGGTATCCAAGTTTGTCATACTGAGCAGAATGAGCAGGAAGAGACTGCAGTGGCAAGTTGGACTGCTTCCAGGAAAGCAGCAAAGGTTGCACTTAATTGACGTAGACTTCAGCCAAGATGGAATGTGTAAGTATTTGCTGTGTCTGATAAATGTCCATAAGTTTACCCATGAGGTGTAGTCTTTGTCTGGATCTAAAGGCTCAGTGATTCTTTCTAACAGTACCAAACATACGTGAGTTTTGTGACAGTGTTTCTGATATTTTATACCAGGAAGGCAGTGACATATCATTGGACAAATAATCGAGAATCTAGGATAATATTCTGGGTTTAGCAACTGTAACAAAGGCTGCCAGGTGGGCCTCATGTGATCCAATCAGGGAGCCCTGTCTGACAGATATAAACAGGAATGTCAGACATTTTGTTCATTCTGAGAGCTAGCTCTGAGGAAGCTGGATCAGTGTCAAAGTATCCCAATGTGTAATTAAAAGGTGTTTTGGTGATGGGATATCAATCTTTGTGGCATTATTTCAGTGGGGATTTGGGTTCATATCCTGCCTTGGTAGCTGGTGATATTGGAATTCAATTAAAAATAAGACTGGAATAAAATGCTTGTCTAATATCACTACTGTTGTAAAAAAAATCTGGCTTTAAGGGAAGGAAATCCTCTTCATATTTCTGCAATTGAAATGGAGAATAGGATATTGAGGATTAATTATGTTCCTCTTCCCCATCCTTTACAGAAGGAAATGTTCTGGCCTCCATGTGACTTCAGACCCCAGCGACATGGTTGACTCAACTGCTGGCCTAGCTAAGTGGTGTACACATTCCTTAAATTTGAAAAGAAATGCAACTGGCAGCATTCTTCTGGCATCATAATGACCTAGTTCATGTTGTCAACAAGGATCCTTGGTAAGTATTAAATCAATAATTACAAGATGAGTTGTCCATGACTTTCTCTCTATTAAACTTTACAGACAAAATATCATGGACTGTAGACCCGTAGTTTGCTGATGTACGCTGTTGGTGGGTAAGATTCTGAACAAATAACACTGTACTCAAATTAGTAAATAAGTATTATTTTAAGAACCCACCATCCTGTGCAGAATATCTGCTAAGGGAGAGCTCCTGATCATGATGATGAATATTACTATTACTCTGTGTTTGAATGAAGTGTTAAGTGCTTTAAGATTTTGTGATATATGTCAGGTTAGCTGGGTTTCCTTTTGGGAGAAAGGACTTTCAGTATCACAACACAAGCAGATATTCTGCGCTTTATCACATTGCTCTTTGTGGGAGCTTGCTGTCACAACTTTTTTATTTACTTGTACATGGGATGTAGGCATCATTGGCTGGTCTTATTGCTCATCCCTTGAGATAATGGTGGTGAGCTGCCTGCTTGAACTTCTGCAATCCATGTGGCGTAGGTAGACCCACAATGCTGTTGCATGATTTTTGATCAAATGACAGAAGGAACAGGAATGTAGATGGAAGCACTAGTTTGACACTTTGAACGATCCAGCTTTGCACAAGACAATCCAGATTTCACTGCATCAGGCCCCGTTCTGCTTATGTTCTGATATTGGGCAACCCTTGCGCCTGGATCTTGGTTTTTGCACTATTCTTGTTGAATAGAAATTACTGGGAGCAAAGTCTGCAGAATTTTTAAGAGACAGCATTTGTGTTTTGCTGACTGTTCATCTCACACATTCTGCTCCTTTTATTAAACCAATTTCATTTGGGAAAAGTGCCAGAGGAGGATCAGTTGAGGCAGGTCAGTAAATTCCTGCATTTCGTTAAGAGAAAGACGAGAGAATATTTGCTTTGTACCTCATTATTGGATCAACTCCAGCTCCTGCTGGGTTCCAGCAGTTTAACATTTGCTCTGTAGCCACGGTATTCGTATGTTTGGCCCAGCTCAGCTTCTGGTCAGTTGTAACACTTTTAATCTTGAAAGTTTTAAGTAGGCATTTGGTGATGGTAATGCCATTAAATGTCAAGGTTCAGTGTTAGATTCTTGATTATTGTAGATTATCATGAGTTGGCACATACAGTGTGAATGTTATTGGCCATTTGTCAGTCCTAGCCTGAATGTTGTCCAGGTCTTGCTGCATATGGACGTGGGATGCTTTGGTACCTGAGGCAATGTTGTTGAATGTGATGTAATGATTGGTGACACATCCTCACTTCTGACCTTATGGTGGAGAGAAGGTCATTGATGAAGCAGCTGAAGATGGTTCAGTCTAGGACACTACCCTGAGGAACTCCTGCAGTGATGTGCTGGAGCTGAGATGTCTGAATTCCAACAACCACAACCATTTTCCTATGTGACAGGTTTGACTCCAACCAGCAGAGAGATTTCCTCATGATGCCCACTGACTCCAATTATGTTACGGTTTCTTAATGCCATACACAGTCAAATGTGGCCTTGATGTCAAGTGTTTTGATTCTCACCCCATCACTGAATTTTAGCTCTTTTGGCAACTTTTGGACCAATGCTGTAATAAGATCAGGAACCAAGCAGCTCTGGTGAATTTCAAACTGAGCATCAGTGAGCCTTGTAAGTGGTGTTGTTAACACTGCCTATGACCCCTTCCATCATATTCTGATGATCAAGTGGGGACTGATGAGATGGTAATTGGTGGGTTGGATTTGTTCTGCTTTTTATGCACAGGACATACCTGGGCAATTCTTCACATTTAAAAATAGAAACAGCTGCAGAAACTCAGCAATTTTGGCAGCATTTGTGGAAAGAAAGAAGAGTAAACGTTTCAGGTCCAGTGGTCCTTATTTTTCACATTGTCAGGTAAAGGCCAGTGATTAGCTGTATTGGAATGAGACTGTTATCAGTTCCATAAACTTTTTGAGGTTTCAAATTGAATTCACTGCTTCAGATTTGCAATGGCTGTCACCAAACGAATCGGAGTCACTCTGATTCTCAAGGAGCTGTTGCAGATTAATTCCACAGCTTTTATGAATATGTCATTATATATTATCATTAAATCAGTATTGGGTGCAGAACTTCATAATTCACATTTAATGTAAAACCCATTAAAGACCCAAGTAAATTTTATATCACAATCTTGTTTACATTTCAAGTTTCACAGTTATTTAAAAATCTACACATTTAACAAACATTTAAAAAATATTATTGATTTATGACTGAGGTTCATTGATAAGCAAATTTTATATATACAATATATATATGTGTGTGTGTGTGTGTGAGTGTGTGTTACTATAAAATTGATTGATATACAATATAATTTGGATTCCTTTTAAGATGAAAAATTATGTAGAATTTTACATAAAACGGATTAAGAACTTTTTTCTTGATAATTGTGAGCATAAGAGGTTGTAATTGTTGTTACGACATGAGATGGACAGCCAAACCAAATCAACCTTTCTACCTCTGTATTCACTATCAATGATCCCCCATAATTACTCTAATTGTTCGTAACGAGACTTTTGAATAACCAGTCTCAGACTTGGTGAATAATTAATTTTGGTTTTGAATCTCAAACAGAAGGCTTAACTATTTACTAAATATATAATACATTTAGCAGAGGAAAAATCAAACAAAGTCGAGGTAATCTGATTAACGTCGAAACTTTAAATGCGGAACATTTGTTTTCAACCCCCATTCTAAGACAAGGCAGACAGACAAACACATTATAGGATAAATAAAATAAAAATAAAAGAAAATAACAAAACTGGCCAGATTACTTAAATGCCTTTCATGATGCTTTGTTTCATAAGCATAGATGTGGAGTCCTTGATTGATTTTCTGAAATATTGATATCAATGTCTCCTTCTCTGTTCCCCCAAACAATGGCAGCAATATATGTGTAACTCAGCTTTCTACTCTTTGGGCTTCTGAAACTAATGCTGCAGATAAGGCAAGGAGCTTTCAAATCTTCATGCTGTCTCAGCAGCAGCCAAAAACCATCTCCTCTGACAACATAATTAAACAAAAAGCTTCAATTCAGATTCTACCCTGATAGAATTATCAACTCCTCCTGAGGCCTTAATTACATTCAACAACTGCCATGTGCTTGAACATAAGGCCTCTTCTTGACTTGCTGGAACCAGTTCCCAGGTACTGACCTCATTATTGGCCAACTTCTGCTATCTGTTTACTCATAGTACTCATTCCGATGTTACCATGTCTGTTGGAACCCGTTTAATCAAGGCTCAACCTACAATTAGCCTACAGACGTGGCCTCAAACATACAAAACTTGTTTGATCTTGTTCTTTTCCTTTTACCACAAGCTGTCCCAAATTCCACCAATCATTTCCAGTCCACAATTCCCAGTTCGCAACTCTAAACTAAAATTGATAAAAGAATAAAAATAAGAAAAGGAACTTCAGCATGGGTTCTAACATTGTTATGTCTTTGTTTCTTGTGTAAAATGTATTATTTCACATCACTTATTTTAGAGACTCAAATGATTAATATGTAGGAAAATCATGTAATAGTATATTCAGAAATAACATAACCAACACAATCTTTGAGAACTTCAGCTCACAGTTCTCACAAGGAAATCAGCGTGGCTGAAGCCTTGGTTCCTGAAGTCTTAGATTATTTCCTGCCCTGGAATTGGTTGCTTGTGAGAGATGAGCATCACTTCATCACTACAAGTTTTTCCATTTTTGGGATGTCTGAAGAAGCTGCTCATCTCTCATATGAGTGCAACATAAAAAGGTCTGAGAGTGAAAAGGAGCAGATATTTTAAGAATGCAAGTGAAAGTAGATTTACAAAACTGCAAGGAGACTTACCGTTATGGGTATCAGCCCTGCCCCTGTCTGGTGTCAGTATGTTTCTTTATTCCTTGCCCTCTCACTATGCAATGCTAACTTCCGCAGTTAGGATAGAGAGAGTTTGATCTCTCAGGAGGAGAAATCAACAAAACAGGTGAATGAGATACACAGCTTTGACTCAATTTGTACACTTCAAAATGGAAAACAGGTATCATCTGTGTGTTTATTTCCAGTTTTATTGGCTTGTCACTGGTATTTCTCTTTGAGCTGTAGTTGGCCTGGAAGACTAGAATGGTGATTTCTGAGGCTGTAGTTGGCCCAGAGGGCCCAGGCCTGCTGATAATGTTCTATTCAGATGCAGGCTCACATTTCTTGAACTCACATACTGAAATCCTGTAGACTTTGGGGTCACAGGCAGACAGGAGGTGGAGGGGCTGCACTGCTCTGGAGTAA
>NC_063339.1:50989904-51003118 GCF_021869965.1 Rhincodon typus | reverse complement strand
CTCTCCTCTATCCCTCTTCTATCCGCCTCCCACTCTCTCCCTATTTACTTCAGAACCCCCTTCCCCTCCCCCTTTTCTGATGAAGGGTCTAGGCCCGAAACGTCGGCTTCATTTTACCCATCAACTCTGTTTCTCACTCCACAATAACTGCTTAGTTTTGAGTATTTCCAGAATTTTCTGTTTTTGTTTCATATTTTTGCCATCCCCATTATTTGATGGTTCTGGTTTTGACAACAGTGTATAGGACTTGCATGCTGAGAGGCCTTCCTCACTTTCTCATTTCTTCTAGGCTTCTGCTCTTCATTCAGTGACAATAGCCTTGGATGGAATTTCTGTTTATTGTCTTTGTGTTTGTTGCCTTCTTTTGCTCATCATCTCCCTTCCCTTTGGAGTTGGTTCACTCTGCTTCAGACTCTAAATGTTGATGTCAGTTAATTGCTGAGCATGAGAATATTTTCCTAAACAGACAAGATGTTTATTTGAAGACACTGAGGTTATGCACGGCTGCACACCTGAAATCTTACCTGTGAAGTAAGCTGACAAAGCTGCTGTAAGGTGGGGCAAAAATCCCCATTAGTTTACGGATGTACCCTGGACTATAACCTTCTGAAAACGTAAGCTTGTGGAAATTACATTGGACTAAAATTCACTGAACTTTTGGACTCAAGAAACCATGGGCCTTAACTGAACCAGGAAAAGGCTGTTTGGGACAGACTGGGTAATATACAAGGCTAGGGACAGATGTCTGGAAGAGGGGTTAGCTTGCAGAAAGGAAGACCCCCATTCATGCCCAGCTTAAAACAATGGAAGCCAGACTGCAGGAAACAAACAAACTTCAGACCTTCTGGAGCCTATAGAGGTACAAAGCCATTCAATTTCCGACCAGTGCTCAGGCACAGAAATACTGAACATTCCACACCATTGCGCTACATGTAAACCTGTTTCACCTTTGGATGTAAGAACTTTTACACGACTATTCAAACCTTAACGAATAACCATCCAAGGGAAATACTGGACATTCCAAACCATCAAAACTATTCACCTTAATCGAAAAGCCCCCTCCAGTGATCCGGAAGCTCATTCAGCCCCAAGAGGAGGAACAATGGCTTGGCAGCTGAAACTAGATTTGGCGGGAGATAAGGGAGCTGCAGTTGGGTACAACTGGAGACCCCGAGCCCAGTACTGTGCACTGTGAGCAGTGGGCACTGTGATACCAGCAACGTGCCCCAATTTCAAATAGGCGTGGGCTCCGTGCATGCCCGGTGTGGGCAGTTCACGAGAGGAGTTCGAGAATCTGAGCAAGAAGCAGGCCCTGCACGCAAAGGAGTCCTTCAGCCAAAGCCACGAGGAAGGGAAAGGAGATTGGTCAGACTTACCGACCCAGAGATCAGTCAGACTTACTGATCGAGAGGAAAGTTCCTGCAGCCACCTCCCGAGTCAAGGACTCCACGAACCCTCCACACCGAGAGCAACCATCGCAACCACTGAACACCATCAGCCAACCATGCACCTCCGCTTGATGTCTGGAGGCAACTGAGAGCATCCACATCCACTCACAAGGGCCACCAAGAAGGAAAAGAAAACCCAAGGTACTCACCCGTCAGGCCCAACGCATCTAGCTGCATCAGCGGACACCACAAGACTGACTGTTAGCAACACTTGCGGCGCTTTGTGGAGTCCCAGCTACAGCAACAGACTATGGACAAGAGCCAGTTGAAATTGCGTTCCACTCCCGGGGTGAGTCTAAGATCATCGAGACCCTCTAATCCAGCTTGGCTGGTCTTAGATTGGGGAAGGTGGGTTTTGGGAGCAAACGGTGTTAGGCATCCCTAAGGAAGGGAAGTGGGGTTGGACTTTGGGTTAACAAGTAACCTCTCGCTCTCTGTCAGCCATCAGGTAATAACCACTCACTGTAACTATTAAACCCACTGCATCAAGGCTTGGCTGCAGGGCTTAACTGGGGGTCCAGTTAACTGTGAGATAGGTCTCAGTCAGTAATAGTCCAGGTTTGATATTCACTTTCCAGTTTCCTGTAAATATATTCAATTTGCTTGTTTTTCAATAAAATCAGAGTTTTGTTTGCCACTGAAGTATCTGCCTCCTGTGTTGTCCACCACACCACATTCCACTCCATAAACCCAGTGTCAGAACCAGGGAGCTGGTGAACAGTGAACAGCACTCCCTGCACTGCTCCCAAGTTCTTTCTCCTCTGGCTTTCTATATAATAATGTGTTCACATTGAGGTTCAAGTTTTTTTTAAATAAGCAACAATTGTATTGCAAGCATTATGTTTGAAGGGACTTCAAATTTCTTTTTTTTGTCATTAAACACAGTATGACATTTTCCAACATCTTTGTACTATTTATATTAAATGAAACCATCAATATTTCAACCAAACGAACATTGAATTCATAAACAATGGATGTTTCCGCACGTAAAACATTACAAGTCATGGAATATCTTGCCATAAAGTAAAATGCTTTTTATGCATGTAATACTGTTCACAATAACGGGAGGAGGAAGATTATACTTTTAAATTGTCTTTGAACATATTCATAATATTTTTGACAACCATAGAATGCATGAACTTGCATTCCCAGCATGGCATATCAGCTATCCATGTACAGAGCTGACAAAATATGTGAGATTATAATGGATGCAATTTACAATATCATAAAGCATAATAGCATCTTTTTATTTTATATATTTGGGGAGTATAACTGTAATGTTTCTTGAAGGGGGTAACCATTTCTGTTAAATAATTATACCCAAAACCAATTTGTGATGCTTATCCCTTCAAATACCATCTTACCGGGCTCAGGCTGCATTGCCACCAAGCACAGTTTTTAGCTTGAGTGCAGAAGATTTATCTTCTCTATTATCTTGTATCCATATTACTTAAGGTTGAGGAAGCAAGGATCGGACAGGGGTCTAGAGGTCTACAAGGTAGCCAGGAAGGAACTGAAAAATGGACTTAGGAGAGCTAGAATGGGGTATGAGAAAACCTTGGCGGGTAGGATCAAGGAAAACCCCAAGGCGTTCAATGCTTATGTGAGGAACAAGAGGATGGCCAGAGTGAGGGTAGGGCCAATCAGGGATAGTGGAGGGAACTTGTACGCGGAGTCAGAGGAGGTAGGGGAAGTCCTTAATGAATACTTTGCTTCAGTATTCACCAATGAGAGGGACGTTGGCGTTTGTGAGGACAGCATGAAACAGGCAGATATGCTCGAACAGTTGATGTTAGGAAGAGGATGTGCTAGAAATTTTGAAAAACGTGAGGATAGATAAGTCCCCTGGGCCAGACGGGATATACCCAAGGTTACTACGGGAAACGAGGGAAGAGATTGCTGCCCCTTTGACAATGATCTTTGTGTCCTCACTATCCACTGGAGTAGTACCAGATGATTGGAGGGTGGCAAATGTCACTCCCTTGTTCAAGAAAGGGAAGAGGAATAATCCTGGAAATTACAGATGTGTCAGTCTTACTTCTGTGGTGGGCAAATTATTGGAGAGGATTCTGAGAGATAGTATTTATGATTATTTGGAAAAGCACAGTTTGATTAGAAATAGTCAGCATGGCTTTGTGAGGGGCAGGCTCACAAGCCTTATTGAATTCTTTGAGGATGTGACAAAACACATCGATGAAGATATAGCAGTGGATGTGGTGTATATAGATTTTAGCAAGGCATTTGATAAGGTTCCACAAGGTAGGCTCATTCAGAAAGTAAGGAGGCATGGAATTCAGGGAAATTTGGCTGTCTGGATACAAAACTGGCTGCCCAATAGAAGACAGAGGGTGGTAGTAGATGGAAAGTATTCAGCCTGGAGCTTGGTGACCAGTGGTGTTCTGCAGGGGTCTGTTCTGGGATCTCTGCTCTTTGTGATCTTTGTAAATGACTTGGATGGGGAAGTGGAAGGGTGGGTTAGTAAGTTTGCCGATGACACGAAGGTTGGTGGAGTTGTGGACAGCGTGGAGAGCTGTTGTAGGTTGCAACGGGACATTGACAGGATGCAGAGCTGGGCAAAGTAGTGGCAGATGGAATTCAACCCAGAAAAGTGTGAAGTGATTCATTTTGGAAGGTCAAATTTGAATGCAGAATACAGCGTTAATGGCAGGATTCTCAGCAGTGTGGAGGAACAGAGGGATCTTGGGGTCCACGTCCATAGATCCCTCAAAGTTGCTACCCAAGTTGATAGGGTTGTAAAGAAGGCATACGGTGTGTTGGCTTTCATTGGCAGGGGAATTGAGTTTAAGAGCCGTGAGGTTATGCTGCAGCTCTATGAAACTCTAGTTCAACCACACTTGGAATATTGTGTTCAGTTCTGGTCGCCTCATTCTAGGAAAGATGTGGAAGCTTTGGAGAGAGTGCAGAGGAGATTTACCAGGCTGTGCCTGGGCTGGAGGGCAGGTCTTGTGAGGAAAGGTTGGGGGAGCTAGGGCTTTTCTCATTAAAGCGAAGAAGGATGAGAGGTGACTTGACAGAGGCGTACAAGATGATGAGAGGCATAGATACAGTGGATAGTCAGAGACTTTTTCCTTGGGCAGAAATGATGAGGGGGCATAATTTTAAGGTGATTGGAGGAAGGTATAGGGGAGATGTCAGAGGTAGGTTCTTTACACAGAGAGTGGTGGGCGTGTGGAATGCACTGCCGGAAATGGTAGTGGAGTCAGATACTTTAGAGACTTTTAAGCAACTCTTGGATAGGCACATGCAGGATAGTAAAATGTAGGGTTTGCAGGGTAGATTGACCTTAGTGGGATATTAGGGCAGCAAAACATCGTGGGCCGAAGAGCATGTACTGTGCTGTACTGTTCTATGTTCTAGGTTCATCTGAGGTGAAGTGCTTTTCTTTGTTGGTTCTGCTTTGGGTGGGAAAACTGGTCATGGTCACCTGGTGCTTATGGCACTTCAGAGATCATGAAGGAGCAAAGAATAGAAGATTATATCAGTAATAGAAGATTATATTGTAAAAAAATTGATGAAGAGTGGAAGGAGGCTCATAAGGAGTAGAAAACCTGGCACAGATCTGCCAGGATGAAGAGTGATTTCTCTGTTGAATGGCCTATTGAATTTTATGTAACTGTCTCTCAAATCTCCTTCATGCTGTTTGACGTTGCATGACAGATGTTGCGAACAGATCTAAGTCAGGTTCCCCAAATTATTTTGATTCCAGATAGATACCCCTAATCATTACTCATGGATGAGAAAGGATGAACTGACTTCCATTTTTGTTTCACCATCTGCCTCTGCTGGATGCAGCAAGGTTAATTTAAAATGTTGTTTTGTCTTTCTCCAAGACCAAATGAGTCTTTTTTTCAAAAGGAAACAATTTAAATAGGCTTTATTGTGTTAATTAGTTACTAACTAACTTTGAAAAGAAATGACAATGCAACACAGAAACACGCAGAGTAGGAATACGAATTATGACAAATAGAGATAAAAGCTAAAACGACACACACACACACACACACACACACACACTATATAAATATAAATACAATCTGGATTGGTTGTGAAGAGTCGACAGTCACACATTGATAAATGCATTTGCAGGTTAGTTGAAACCCTTTTGGTGGTGATTGGTTGGCTGCATTCAGAACAATAGAGATGTTCTCTTGTCCTCTTTTCTATTGACTAGCTTGTTAGCCACCTGGCTTCAAAAGCACAGAACAAGAGATTATTTTTACCTGCAACGCAGGGGTGTCTGGCAAGTGGTTCTTTGACTGACTTTCACAGCATAGTGGCGTTCAAATCCTAGCCGTTACACATGGACTTAGTACACAGCCTTAGCTTACTAGCACATCTTCTTCCGTTAATACATCTTCTTCCGCTACAATACTTTCTCCCATTAGCATATACTTAATCAGTTTCAACCCTTTTTTGTAACTTCTTCAAAGAGCAAAATACAAAAAAAATCTGCAAGAGGCGGCTTTCTGCTGAGAGAGAAGCAATAGTCTTTGCTATCAATATCTCTTTCTGATACATCTCTCTCACTCACTGTTTCATGTTTCCCAGACATTCTATAAGAGTGACACTCCATGCATCCCACTCAGGCCTTTGCCAGACAGCACAGAATTTACATTCACAGTTGTTTTGTTTGTAGTGGGACAACAGAGAGACTGAGGGGTTTGGGTGCATAGTTCTTTGAAATTTGCATCGCATATAGACAGGGTGGTTAAGAAGGCATTTAGCAAGCTTGCCTTCATTGCTCAGACCTTCGAGTATATGAGTTAGGACATCATGTTGAGGTTGTACACAACATTGGCCTCTTCTGGAGTAATTTGTGCAGTTCTGGTTGCTCTGTTATAGGAAGGATGATATTAAATTGGAGAGGTTTCGAAAAAGATTTGCCAGGATTTTGCTGGGAATGGAGGGTTTAAGTTATAAGGAGAAGCTGGACAGGCTGGGACTTTTTTCACTGGAGCGTAGGAGGTTGAAGGGTGACCTTGTAGAGGTTTATAAATCATGAGGGGTACAGATAAGGTGAATAGCCTACTAATGACCTACCCTAAGCAGATCTATTTACCTGGCACCCTATCCAACTGGCAGACAACTCCTTTACCTACTCCTTCCAGCCTATCTCCTCACTTACCTCTCCCCCTCCACTGTCAAAATGCCTTTGGAATCTTTGGCTCCTGAAATATGCCAGCAAGTGTTGTAATGAAAGGAACAAGTCTTGACCTGCAAAGCTGCTACTCCACTGCCTGAATTTCTCCCTGGTTTCCTGTGATGGATGCATTCAAGACAGGTCTGACTCAGAACTTTGTCTGAAAAAATCACCAGCAGGTAATTAGGTAATCAATAGTCATTGGAATATCTGTGTCTACATTCCCATATTATATCAAACAGAGAACTATCCCTTAGGGAAATTTTACAGTCACAAATGTTGGAGATAAAAGACCTGCTGGGCCAAAATATAGTGGAAAGGTTTAACAGAACAATGCAAATGTTCATGACTGAAGATGGGAGAATTTTATATGTTTCAGGCTACAATTTAAAAGCAGAACCTAATGTCAACTAATTACTGAGCACTGAAGTTCAGCAACTATACTATCGATGTTATAACAAGGCATGAATTATTAATGCATCCAAGAAAGAATCAACCTTTAGAAACAGTTTTCAAAAACAAAGTGGCTGGAAAAGCTCAGCAGGTCTGGCAGCATCTGTGAAGGAGAAAACAGAGTTAACGTTTTGGGTCCGGTGACCCTTCCTCAGAACTGATGGTGGCTGGGAAAATGTCAGTTTATATGCAGAAAATAGGGAGGTGGGTGGGGTAGAGTGTAAACGATAAGATAGAGCCCAAAGAGAGAGAAAGACAGTTGGACAGACAAAGGAGTTGCTAATGATCAGGCTGGGAGGGTGAGTAGTTGTTAATGGGGACTGTTAGTGACTAACAACAGGGGGTGTGTAATGGCAGGCTATGTGGTGACAAGGCCTGGTGTGTGGGGTAGGGGCTGGGACATGGGAGAGTTTAGGCCCTAAAATTATTGAACTCAATATTGAGCCCGGAGGGCTGTAGGGTCCCCAAGCGGAAAATGAGGTGTTGTTCCTCCAGCTTGTGTTGGGCTTCACTGGAACACTGCAGCAAGCCAGAGACAGAGATGTTGGCCAGGGAGCAGGGTGGTGCGTTGAAGTGGCAGAAACAGTTTATCTGACATCCACTACAAGCACTGCAAACTTGCTAAAATCAGTTAATAACAGCAAATATTTGTGATAAAAAGATGGCAATTAATATATTACCTTCACTTAATGCAACATGTTGTACATTTGGGAAGGAGGGGTGTTAAAACACTTATATTTTATTTCCTAAAAATATATGCATAATGAAAAGCAAAGATCATCCATATTTTAGATCCAGCTGTCATCCATAAAACTTACAGGAACATCAAAATAGAGCAGTGTGAAAAATGGGTACATGGTCCCTTCCTGTAAATATTTAGCCCTTAACAAAAAGGAAACGACCTTGATTGTTTTAACTTGTACTAAATCATTCATTTTGATTTCAGGATTTGCTGTTTTATTAAACCAAACAGATGCTGATTATCTCACAATTTTGGAGAAGATGATTATGTTACATTTATTTGGTAAACAGACAGTGAACTTAAGTAAGCCAAAGTTATAATTTTCAACAGCTGTGATTGAAGCTTATCAAATTTAAAATAAAAGAAATGTCAATATTTTCATAATATTCAGCAATGGTTATACTTAATTGCAATAAACTAAAAAAGAAAAATAATTAATGGCGTAGCTGCAATATCAGTGGTCAACTCCACTTGTAATGCATAGATTAGATCTCCACAAATGTCAGACGAATCTTGAAAGGCAAGTCCAGTGTGCTTTTGGAACAATTTTCATTCACAAAAATGAATTGACCACTCAATACACCTAAACTGATTTATAGAGTCATTGAGTTATGCAGCATGGAAACAGACCCTTTTGTTCAACCAGTCCAAGCTGACCACGTTCCCAAACTAAACTAGTCCCATCTGCCTGCACTTGGCCCATATCCCGCCAAACATTTCTTATTCATGTATTTATCCAAATGTCTTTTCAAAGTAATAAATGTACCTGTATCCATCACTTGCTCTGGAAGTTCTTTCCACATATGAACGACTCTCTGTGTAAAAAAGTTGCCCCTCATATCAATTCTAAATCTTTCTCCTCTCACCTTAAAAATATGCCCCCTAGTTTTGTATTTCCCCACTTTAGGGAAAAGACCTTGGCTATTCACCTTATCTATACCCCTCATGATTTTCAAAATCTCAATAAGGTCACCCCTCAACCTCCTACGCTCCAATAAAAAAAGTCCCAGCCTATCCAGCCTATTCCCTAAGGATCAAACCTTCAATTCCCAACAACATCCTGGTAAATCTTTTTTGAACCCTCTCCAGCTTGATAATATACTTCCTATAACAGGGTGACTAGAAGTTGACAAGGTACTCCAGAAGAAATTTCACCAACATCCTGTACAACATCAACGTGACATTCCAACTCCGATACTCAAAAGTCTGAGCAATGAAGGCAAGTGTGCTAAACACCTTCTTCATCACCATATCTATATCTGATGCAAATTTCAAAGAATTATGTACCTGAAACTTTAGGTCTCCCTGTTCTACAATACTACCCAACTGCTCTCATCTTTCACACATCACCATTCAATTTTTTTTTCATTCATTAATGGGATGAGGATGTTGCTGGCTAGGCAGCATTTATTGCCCATTCCTAATTGCCCAGGAGGCAGTTCAGTGTCAACCACATTGCTGTGGGTCCAGAGTCACATGTATGCCAGACCAGGTAAGGATGGCAATTTCCTTCTCTAAAAGACATTAGTAAACCAGGTGGGTTTTTCCTGACAACCAACAATGGATTCATGGTCAGCATTAGATTCTTAATTCCAGATATTTTATTGAATTCAAATTCCACCCTCTTCCATGGTCAGATTTGAACCTGTGCCCCCAGAATATTATCAGGTCGCTGGATTAACAGTCCAGCAATAATACCACTAGGCCATTACCTCCCCCTCCCCAAACATACGTGCAATGTGTTTGCTGCATAAACTGCTGGTCGTTGCTGTAAGTCTGGTGTTGATGTTCTGTGGTGCTGCACAGTGATATATCCACCCTCTATCTGACTGATAGATTGACTGTTCATTGCTCCCTACAGCACAAACTGCCAGCTTCTTCCTCTATGCTAATATAGCGCTACAAACTCCACAGATGCTGGCAATCTAAGAGTCAGCGATAAAGTCGATGTGCATTGAGAAATGAATATGAAGTACACAGAGGCTTGCAGCCTCCAGGTAAATGCAAAGTCAGTGAGTGCTAAGAACATAATCTAAGGATCATAAGATGCATGTGTCAATGGTAGCATAGAAGCATCTTGTGCAAGTGCATTTGATGCATTTCTGGTTGTTTGTGGCTGAAACACGTAAGACAGAGGTGGCTCTGACCTCCAAAATAAAGTGTTCAAGGGTTTAAGTGATGTCTGAATTGGTCTGAGGGCAGGCGTGATGATGTCGGATGGTTTTCCAAGTGATATTTTGTGGATGAAGAGTCGAGGAGGATAGTGGCCATGGAACATATAAGGACTTGTTCAAGAGAAGAAGTTGATTGGCAGCAAGGGCAAACATTTGGTGAGGAGTTACATGTCAGGAGTTAGTGATGTCTAGAAACTCAGTGGAGGAGCGAATTAAAAGCGGCATGTAAAAATGGTGAGCTGTGGTTTCAATGATATGTAAATACACCAAAATAAGGCAGCTACCACTCAACGGTGAGATTCTGAAGTCACCATCCAAAACTTGAAGGAAAAATTAGGAAAATATTTCTTGCTGTTGAGCATCTGATCTTTCCATTTACACTGTGTTTTCTCTCCTTTCTCATACTTACTCTCACCGCACAACATAATTCTACCCATTATGATTGGTTTAAGCTACAGAACAGTGTGAGGTGTGTGTAGATTTAGTTCATGAAATGTACTTTCATTGGTGACTGTCTAATAGCTGCAGAGAACATACCGTCAGTTGTAAAGGGAGTCACTGATTTATGAATGTCTGACTTACAAAGGCTTGCTTTTATGAATGTGATCCCATATGTGATTTTAATTTTAAAGACGTATAAACATTTTCTGTAATTAAAAAGATCTGTTTTCCATTCCTCTATTGTGTTCTGACTTGCAAACAAGTTGACTTGTAAATGGACTCTGGAATGGAATATGTTCGCAACCTGGGGATAGGCTATATGTATGTCCAACACAAAACACTTCATCACTTTTATATCTTTTAATGTTTTCAGTTTGCTTTATTTTACATGTTATGTAGCATTCATTATCCTTCATTGTACCCCTGAAATTCCAGCAGATCTTTGGATATGTTCAAGCCAGCTACATTGTTGGTGAAGCCACTGAGGCAGATATACTTGCTACCTGCAATTGAATAAATGCACATGAGTTAAAAATCACTGCTGCTGGAGCTATCAATTTTAACCCTGAATAACTGGGGTCAGTTCTAATGGATACTCTGAATTGAATTTCTGAAAGTGTTGCCTTCCTTTCTTTTATAGATTTCCTTTCTCTCTTAAGCACTGAAGCCCAGGAATCCACCCAATAGCAAATTAAACAATAATGTCACCCGTGGATTTCAGCAAATCAAAGCCACAGATATTAAAACATCTAATCAATGCCAAAGCATTTCCTCTAAAAATCAGTGCTTAAAATCGCTTGGTTTGGGATCATTTAGTCCTGTTTATAGCATGAGGCTTTCACAGTTTATGGACTATGTAATCCTATGCAGTCGCTTCACCAATATTTTTCATTTAGATTTCAGGGCTGCCTAGAATTGTCCTGGCATGTCCTTCTAAACTCCCTAATGAACAAGGTGTGTTCATCTCACTTGTGTGCGATGCAGGAAAGAGGGATATACTAGATCATGAAATTACACAATGAACAGATTATACTGTAACAGGTATATTTGAGAAGATTAAATGACATTGGCAATTCTTGTGTGTTATTTTACATACAACTACCACATGACCAGTCTGACAGCACCTTCAGGACTGGCCAGCAGTGGTGTAATCCAGGCACTATATGGACAGTTAAGTATCTACTCAGATTACATGCCATGTCGTTGATATTCAACATGGTGAAATACTGATTTATCAAGTCAAGGGAGGACCTCATGAAAGAAAAAAATCCACCATTGTCTCATACACAGCCAACCCAAACATAGCCAGATTTCTGCACTTGCCATAGATGAATATTACCTCAAATGTAATCATAATGTTTAATGGGGAGGGGAGAGGAGTGAACTGAATGAACTTATAAGGTTGAGCTGCATATGAGGTAGTTTCAGAAATTCTTTGTGCTCAGTAGATTTCTGTCAAGTGCTGTGTTGGTGTATACTGAAATGAAGGCTTCTGTGAGTAAATTTCAGAAACTAAATTTATTCAAAATACAAACGAAAATTAGAACTGAGTTTAGACGTGATGAAATAAGACATGAACAAATGGCTTGCACTTGCATTCAGTTTGTTCCAGATGGAACAGCAAGTAATTAGAGAATGATATTATTTTCATCATATGAAATAAAACATAACATAGTATAACCAGCTTTAGTGAGCATTGTCTCCTAAATATTTTTGCATCACATTAAATTTTGACACACACTTACCTATTATTTAAATTGACAGACTAATCTGCTCAGTTAGAATACTACACATATTTGTGAATACATGCAATTTCCTTCCATGTTTCTAATCCAATCATGCCTTTAATATGATATGATTGAAAATTGTAAACTTTGTTGATAAGTTGACACCTTTCCTTGCTTCTTTCTCCTTTGTTCAGATCATTTGTCGAAGGAGTTAAAAATAAGTCTGGAATGTAAAAAGAATGATTGAATAATTTTCCATTAATAAAAGGAAATAGCAGTCTGGGAGTTTAAAGATCATATCCTATCAGTTTAAAAACAAATTAAAGTACTTTCAACTTTAAACTTTATCATTTGAAGTCATTTTAATTGCAATATTCACCTTACAGGATTTACATTGTGGTTACTCTTCACACCGAACAATGTAAGATAAAACACATTAATACAGAAAATCCTTCACATCACTACCTGAGCTGGAAATGATGGCTAATTTGCTGATATTGTTGCTGCTGATGCTAAAGATAATTTTGTGTGTGAGCAGTAAAAAGGGTGATCATAATCATGGTGACAGTACTGGTTGTCTGGTGAAGGTGGTGATGAAGGGGTGGGGCTGAGCTGTTAATGTGAAACACATGCCCTGTGGTCAACTTGTCAGTTTGGGTAAGCATTTCTCAAGGGCTTCAAAAACAACTTAAAGAAAAGGTTCATTCCTTTGTGTGACACAAAGAGAAACTGCACTGTGGAACAGCAGGTACACACACATTTGGAACCTACAACAGCAAATACAAATAATTTCAACTCTTTTAAGATAATTAAATTCACAAGCTACCACATCAAAAGTATATCCAAAATTATAGCTTAATGAATGTTGTTGACAGACCTTTTAAGTATTATTGCAATTAGCTGCCTTCTGATTTGCTTTTTATTAGAACTCTTGCTGTAATTTCTAATATATTTTAAAGTATTAGGAAGTTGTGCATTAACAAAGAATGGTATAATTATTAGCCTCTGCATTCCTTGCACATTATAACCTTAGATATAACAAGGTGTAGAGCTGGATGAACACAGCAG
>NC_063339.1:50980605-50989404 GCF_021869965.1 Rhincodon typus | reverse complement strand
CCACCCATTCAGATGATATAACACCTTTTTTGGGTAGAAAATCAGGAAGTCTGGCACAAGGTCCAGATGGAGACAGATCCAATACAGATTGAGGCAAGATTGAGGTGGACAATATTGCAGAGTTAGAAGTTGGTGTGGAGACATTGTGGGGTTGAAAACACAGTTTAGAACTGGATAAGGTGCTGAAGGTACAAATTTTTAAAAATTATACACATAAAAATCTCAGATAAAAGCTTAAAATGTGTTGAGCATCTTATTAACTACCCAAAATGCAAAGGTAAAAACGGTATCTGTGGAGAGTGGTATTTGCCTCTCTGATTATAACCCCTTGAAAGTGTCAGGTATTCCAGACTTTGGGTATTTGAATTGGAGCTGAAAATTAAGTATATTTGATGTTATCTTTTCCCATTCATCTGGCATTTACAATCTGGTTCATTCTTATAGTAAAATTAGGTCCACATTCGGGTGATTGAGCAGTAATAGGCAATATCAAACACAGCTATGTACAAGAGATAGGAAGAGGGGACATTTTTGAAAACTTGTAGTCACAGATTCCAGTTCCATATGATCTTACGTTTCAATGGCTTAGCTCCTTGTGCACTTGCTCAGTAGATCAATAGTTAATGCTTTACACCACATATCACTGCACTTTCCTTCTCTGCTGCCCTTTTAACCATTAACATTCAAATCTTTACTCATACTCCCTACCATCACTCCACACCCACTCATCCTCAACAAAACTCATTTGTTTGAGGCATTAATCTCCAACAATATTCTCTGCACTCCTGGAGGACATGTAGGATCTATGTATTCCCTTATCATCATCGAGGAATAAGTCACATTGGTTGAGCATAATGGTAACCTTTCCCAGCATCGGGTTCTAATTTGTATAGTGTTGATAATCAATCAAGAAAAAAATAGCATTAAAAAGAGTTGGGTTCCAGAACTCAAACTCTCATAATGGCTTTGAGAGGATCATACAAATTGGAAGTGTCTCTCTCCTATCTGTAACGAGCCTATTCTGATCCAATGAACACAATCTAATGGACAAAAAGAGGAATGGAGAACAAGCTGAAGTCTATTCTGGAGATGATAGAATAATGAATTCCCTACCACTCCTAGAATATAATTTGCATTTTCTGTATTTAGTGAAAAGTGTAACACACTTGCTTCAGCATGTGGCAGCCCCTTGGCGGAATTGCCGGAACCGCTTCAGAATGTGAAAGTGCACCATCATCAACAAGGCAATAAACTTTTTCATTTAAAGCCTTCCTCATTCTGCCTATGTGTTTGGTATCTCCATGGGCCATCATGACTGATTCATCCTTTTCCCACTGAAAGGTCCTCTCCAAACCTGAGTAGATGGACCAAATCTTAGTACTAAGCAGGTAACACAGCCATCTGGACGCACCCTGAGAACAGTATCAATCTCTTTGATTATATTGTCCCCTACCACCATTCAGTTCCTTTCTGTACACTCACTTGAATAGCTTCTTGCACCTTGGTGCCGTGGTCAGTTAGCTCATCTGTGCTAACTGTCTCAAGTAAACCAAACAAATCTCAAATCTATTGGATAATTGCAAAGACTGAGGATCTTTGTTCTTCAACAGAATCAGGGTTCCCTTACTTGTCTTATTCACAATCACACTCTCCCGTCCCCTAACAGTGATCAAATCAAATTACTCCATCCTAAGAGATGTGACCACCTCCCTGTACAGAGAATCCAGTTAGCTTTTCCTCTCCCTGATACATTGCTACATCTGTAATTCATTTTCCAGCTCATGAACCCTGAGTTGAAGCTGTTCAATCCTCACAATGTGCTGGATTAGACTGGCATCCATGAATCTTCAATACCGTAGCTGTGGCACCTCACCTTCTTGCCATTGTTATTTGATTCTAATTATCCACTTAATTATTGTTTCCAAAAATATATTTGGTTTTGTTTTTACATATGTATTAACCATACTTCCAGTTGCAGCTGGAACCTTGGGCATAGAATAAACCTTCCTCACTTACCAGATACCCACTAAATAATTAGCTTCTTCTCCAGTGGCTAAGTAAGAACCAAATCCTGGAAGATGAATTTGTTAGCAAAGCCAAAGCAAAGGAGCCTCTCTTTCCCTTTCTCCCTCAGCATTCAGTTCCCAGCACACTACTTTAAGTTGCACTCTCTATCTTAGTTGCCCAGAGATAGTAAGAACTGCCGACGCTGGAGTCAGAGATAACACAGTGTGGAGCTGGAGGAACACAGCAGACCAGGCAGCATCTTTTGACGCTGCCTGGTCTGCTGTGTTCTTCCAGCTCCACACTATCTTAGTTGCCCAACTCTATTTCAAGTCATACTCCCTAACTCACTTAAAGAATCAACTTATAGCCCTCTATTTTAAGTCATAATTAAGTGCTCAGCGGCACTGAATTAGCCAGTATTGTATGCTCCTCTCAGATAAGTCTGCCCAGCCCAGTTATAGATGAACTGATTTCAGTTGCATTTTTACAATGAACTAAGCCCAACTGCTCTTACAGTAGACAGCTTGTTAAAAGATTGCTTAAGGTTAGAAATTTTAGAAGTTAAATGTAGATTTTAGTAAAGTACTAATTCCAAACAAAACTAAATTTCAGTAAATTGATTAAAGCTCTATTACCCATCGGCTGCCTGCAGTCATGCAGCAAGGCCCTGAATGGTCCACAGAAAGTGCATCTTTCAAAGATCCATATTGGCAATTATAAGAGAGCAATACAAATCATTTCTAATAGAATCAATAGTTGCCTTGGCTCCTAGTTGTACTGATAGAAGTTTGTCCTATTGTGGGGTCTTTCCTTAAAGTAAAATAGGAGTCAAAAGACATATTTGGTATTTTCTTCTTCTATGTCTTGTCTGAGTGAATGGCATTTGTATACCTGCCATTCGTGTATAGCAATACAAAAAACCGGTACTTTTCATCAAGGCCTGAAGCAGTTTAATATCTGCTAAACCACTGACACCAGCTTATTCAATACCCAGTCTGGCTAGGAATAATCACATGATCTTGCGGCTCTAGTAAAGGAAAGACTTTGTCCATCATTGGCTGAATTTGCTATGCGAACTATATTGATCAAAACTTTTTGCTTTCCTGCCAGGAAAGATCAAGTCTACACTCAGGTGTGAACAATAATAGGCTTTATTGAAGATAACTATTTACAAGCAATGGTAAGAGAGGACCATTATGAAACCCTACAGACAGAGGTTCCATGTGATCACTGGTAGAACTACAAGGGCATACAATGCAGTGCACAATGCTTGATTACGTTACTACAAGAGAATCTCTTTTCACACTGATCTTCTTGAGTGCAGGGATACACAGTGACAATTTAAGTTATATTACCAAGATCAAATAAAACTTTAATTTCCAATTTTTCTATGGGTATTGATTATGTTTGAAGTTTACATTCCATGATTATGTTCATATTTGTATGCGCATTATATATCAATGGCTATTATTATTATGGGACTGATCATATGTAGATAATGCGGTGCAACTTGGAAGTGTGCCAGGGATGCAACAGGAATTTCTGTAGCCCTGAGAGTCATGTCTATTTAAATAATGGTGGCACGCATCCAAACTGTTACGAGTGCATCTCAGGCAAGTGCAAACAGCTCAAGGCTGTCAGACAGGAACCTAAAAAAAGGATTATTTAAATGAGCTTAACGGCAGGCCTCCAACATCCTCAGCGTTAAGGTTCCTTCACCAGGAGGACGGAAACTATTTCCTGTTGACATTGTCCTTTACTTTTTATTTAAAGGTAATTACAATAACATACTTGACATTTACATGACAACACTCAGATTCATTAAAATAAACCTTTGCACCTCAGAGCAACTTTAAACTGGGATTCTTTAAAGGCCACGTCAGTCGTCAGCACTAAGTGAACACGAAAACTATCCTAATACATCGAGTTCACCAATTGAGCCTCAAGCTATATTCAGTCTTTGTTGTATTCGACATGCGACACACTTTACACTATTATTGTGCAGAAACTGACACAACTCCATTTTTCTCCTCTGCTATTTTGCTCCACCTTAACTACACGGAGAACTTTTATTCTTGCTCCTAAATAGGGAAAGTGTAGGCATAAAAGTTCTCAACTGTGCAAACCCAACTAGGCAGAAAATGCCCTGAGCCTTTAGATTTTCATTTGGATAGCCAAGGGATGCTAACAGGAGTTGTACTCATTCTTCCAGAAACAGTGCAAAGGCAACCACAGGGTGGGCACTCGTTAAAAGGCTCACCTCATGCTTTGGCACTTCATCCCAGTTGCAATAAAAACAACAAATCAACCATTACCCCTCAACCCAAGGGTTTCCCAAGCCCTATCAATAGTAAGTCATGTCACGTCTTGCCTGCCCAGAGGCTACCTCATACCCACACCCAACTCCATTGACATGTATAGCCATATGTCAACTTAATACCAAATTATCCCAATGCATCACACATTTTTATAACCCCAAGCCAATTTAACGTCGACTTATTCTTAACCCATGACACCTTACCCACCACCCTTTGGCCTTACACCTCCCATGCCAACTCACCCAATATCCACCATAGGCAGACACAGTTGCCATGGTGACATGAAGTAAAATGAAGTTATCAGTTTTTATGGTAGACTTCACTACATTTTAAAATAACACTCCCTTCAAGTGTGTGGTTCATTATGAAAACATTTTCTTCAAGTACTTAATTCATGATAGAAACAAAAAATTATATACATAACCAAACATCAAACGATAGATAAAATAAAACCACGAACTGTGGGTGCTGGAAATCTGAAACAAAAACAGAAATCACTGGAGAAACTCGGAGGCATCTGTGGAGAGAAAAGAGAGTTAAACGTCCTTTCAAGATCTTTGACGATCTGATGAGGAGTCAATCAGACTCGAAATGTTAACTCTGTTTCTGTCTCCACAGATGCTGCCAGACCTGCTGAGTTTCTCCATTCTCTGTGTTTGTTCCTTTCTTTATTCACCTGCCTCAGTTACTTACAGTACAACTAATTTAGAAAGGACACTACCCCTGTGGATACCTTTCTCCCAGTCTGAACAGGTGTAAGTTTTAAAGACAGACAAACCAGGCTTTCTTGAGTAAACAAGATATTGAGTGTATTAGTTACTAAACACAAAAATATAATAATGCAATATACTTACACACAGATAATGAGTAAAAAGTGAGTCTAAAAATCTAAGAGAAAAGGTCTATGGATCAGTCTTTCCCAGTCAATCGTAAACAATAGATAATGGGGCATTGATAGCTAGACAGTTGATTTTAGCATTCTTGGCTTTGTAGTTAGTTGATTTTTGGTCTCGTTTCTTTTGATTTCTGAATGAAAGAATGCTTCTGTTGTCCTGTTTCCTTTTGACTGGCTTCTAGAATTCAGAGAGGGGGGGTGACTATTGGGTTGGTTCTTTGGCTGTGACCTACATAGAACACTAGCACCTAAACCCAATCTAGTTCCATGAAACTCAGTTCACAAGAACGCTATTTTTTTTCCACGTGCATTCATTCTTCTGAGGTCAGACACAGGCCTGGTTTACATATGATTTTATATACCATTTGAAAGGGCAAAACACAAAATATCTGTAAGAGGTGAATTTCTACTAAAAGGGGCCTCCCTCATCACTTCTTCCTGTTACATTTTCCTCTGTCTGTTTAAAGTTTCCCTGACATTCTACAGGTGTAATATTCTATGGGTTCCACCCAGCCTTTACCAGATAGCACTGAATTTACATGTGTAGTTTTTTTTATCTGTAGTTTTTTTTTTTTAAAAACCACATTATGGAATTAGAAGTTAAAAATGTCTACAGAACATCAATTCTGATTTATCCTGCTAATTGGCCTTGTCATACCATTCACCAGAACACTGGCACCAGCCTGATTCAATTATTGTCTATCCCAGTGATTACTGGTGCCAGTACTGTGCCAGGCTGGCATGGTGGTACAGTGGTTAGCACTGCTGCTTCCCAGGTTCGATTCCAGTCTTGGGTGACAGTGTAGAATTTGCATTTCTCCCCATCCCTGAACGGGTTTCCACCTGGAGCTCTGCTTTCCTCCCATTGTCCAAAGATGTGCAGGTTAGGTGGATTGGTCATGCCAAATTCCTCCATATTGTCCAAGACTGTGCTGGCTAGCCATGATAAATGGGATTACTGGGATTGGATAGGCTCTTCAGCGGGTTGGTTCAGACTCAATGGGCTGAATGGCTTCTTCCACACTGTAGGTATTTTATGATCTGGTTCTACCCTATGAAATGAAATCCTTTCCTCCCACATAGATCATTGAGCTCCTCAATCAATTATTTATTTTATGCCAAATTGCTCCAGTCTCAGAATAATCCAGAAATTATTACCTCTGAGGTTCTGCTTTTTTAATTTAGCTGCTAGCATCTCATGCTCTCTAAGCTGAACCTCTTTGCTGGTCCTATCTATGTCACTGAGATCCATGTTGCTCTCCAGCACGAAGTAGATGCCCTGAAACCTTGGACAGGCCAGGCAACACAGCTCTCTGAATTCTTGCTGTCAGTCACACAGAATTGTTTCTATCCCTTTGTGTATACTTTCATCTACTACCTCTACCTTCTTATTTACTACCCAGCCCAAATGTTATCCTGAGCCATGGTGCCAGCGTTAGTTAGGTCAACAACACTGTAGCTCCTGGTTCTTATCTAAAGAAGCTTAAAGGCCCTCAAACTTTTTGGACAGTTGCAAGGGCTCAGGCTTTTCACTCCTGCCTTCTGGCTCCCGTTACTTGTCTCACATCCTTGTCTAATTTCTGACCTCAATTCAAATCAAAGATCCCATTCTAAGGGGTGTGACTGTCTCCTGGTGCAAAATATCCAGGTAACCTCCCACCTTCCTGGGTGTGGCGGTGTTTGCCACCCGACCTCCAGCACATCAACTCTGACCTGAAGCTTCTTGAACTACAGTCATTTACTGCAAAATTGTTTGCTCTGGCTGACACGAACGTCCAGATATTCCCACATTCTGCAATCACAACACATCACGTTCTATTGTTGAAAGATAATTTAAACTAGTGTAGTGAGACAAAAGTCAATTGGAAATAGTGCCGGAGTCCAAAAGCATGCAGGGTATAATTGTTGTATTGAAGCCAGGAAGTCAGCCATTTCTTCAGCAAGTGTGTGCAGCAATGACAAAGTCTGTAGTCAATGCTATTAGTGCAGCAAGCCCTCTTTAAAAGACCTAAATGGCCATGTTGATCTCTCTACATTAGAGAATTAACAAAAGACACATTCAATTTCTGGTGCAGAGTTGCTATAGTGGCACCCACATCAGCCCTAGAGTCCTGACCTTCTCTCAATAAATGCTGAAACCTCAGTTGAAGTGTGAGTGATTTGTTGGCACTTATTAAAACTGTGTAGTGAAGAAGATGCTGTTGACAGGCAGCAGCTTGCTTTGAGGCTGCCAGCTCACGTACACTTGTTTCTTGCACATCTATAAACAGAACAGATGGGACATTGACTTCAATGGAAATAAAAATCAGGAGAGGTGTAAAACAAGCTGCCAATTTGCTACCTGCTATTTTTTTACAAGATCACACAAATTCACAATTATTCCAACAGAGCTTATTTAGGACACTTCTTCATTTCTGTCCTTGCAGGCTGCACTTGGGTAGCTTTCTTGGCATCATGAACCTACTTCCTTTTTGCTTTCCAAATGTTTGAGGTGGTGAAGATTGCAATAATTATTATCAACAATCTGTTGCCAGGCCTGTGGGTGACAGCCTGTGACTGCAAAGTTGGAAAGCTGATCCCAATTTCCAGCACTGAGCCATCAGGTGCTACATTTTTTTTGTCTGAACAACAAGCATAAAGGACATGTTTTGCTGTAATTCAGAATGTTATTAGTGTGACCTGTGCAAGCACTTAAAAAAGGAACAGCTCGTTAGCCACTCGACTGGTATAAAATTGACAATGTTGCAAGTGGCTTGGAATTGATTGTTCCTTCAGAAGTTACAACCTCTTTTTCACAAATAATTGCACAATTGAAATGATGTCAGCTTGTTTCTTAATTGTAAATCAGCATGGATTATCCAGAAAACAATCTCTTAAACAGTGCTAAAATGTCTGACAGAGTATTGCCAACACATTAAGAACAGGTGGTAACTGCGGATTTCTTCCAACGGTGATTTTCAACCTCATTGTTACAATCACACTTCCTTCAGCGGGAAAATCACAAAACCTTATTGAGGCATCTTAGATCAAAGTGCTGGCACATCATGGATTATCTCATATCTTGGGTCAAAAATCTAAGTGATGTTTGTGTTGTTATATGTGTACTTTGCCTTTAACAGAATTAACTTTTAAAACATCCATCGGCTCTCCCTGGCAGTTATTCTGGTGTGGGTCTGCAAGCTGCAAACACTAAAATCAGTTGTTTAATGGAATGTCTGATTCCTAATTTATAATGTGTTTTACAGTTTCAAACAAACAAATCCACAGAGTTAATCAGTTCCTGATGCCATGATGTGGAGGTGCTGGTGTTAAACTGGGCAAGGACGGAAATCACCAGGTTATAGTCCAACAGGCTTATTTGAAAACACAAGCTTTCAGACCATCACTCCTTCTTCAGGTGTTGGTGAGAGAGGAAGTATCAGACACAGAATTTATAAAGGGTCACGCCACTGATGAGGATGTACTAAACAAACCTAAGATACTGTTACAACAAGGTGCAGAGCTGGATGAACACAGCAGGCCAAGCAGCATCACAGGAGCAGGAAGGCTGACGTTTCGGGCCTAGACCCTTCATCAGAA
>NC_063339.1:50964404-50980205 GCF_021869965.1 Rhincodon typus | reverse complement strand
CCTAAGATGCTGTTAAATTTTTAATCAGTTAGAAGGTTTTAATTGATTAGTATGAATATGTAAATTCCCAAATTCCTTTCAAGCCACTGTTCTGAGAGAACTAAAGGTTTTATCAGTGTAAAGAAGAGGTGACAGTTTAGGACAGACAATGTATGTTAGGTGTAAGGCCTTGTTTAGAATCTGTTTGTGTTACGATGCCATTTCCTCTTCTTTTGCAAAAAAAATCAAATAATCTGTCCTCAGAAAACTGATGACTACTTGCTAATGGTGAAGATCGACACAGTGGCAATATGCTAGCCCATCAAATTCTTTTTAAAAAAAGTATCCATACACGTGCAAAACCAGGAAGAAACTGACAAATGAGAAGCTTTCAGCATACACCAGTTCACCTATTCCATCTGCAGACAGACAGTACAGACACAACAGAAACTGCAGCAGAACTGAAATGGAAGAAAACTGGATCACCACTTTCTTCTGAATTAATGGAGATGAAATCTCAACTCGCTATTGTGGAGAGAAAAATGAAAGTTCAAAAGGAAAGTACTGAACATCTAGCTCAGGGTAAATCCTAATAACACCATAACAAGTAGGAGAGAAGTCGGCTGTTCGGACCTCCAGCGTGGTCCTCCTGTCAATAGGATCATGGCTGATTTAGCATTCCTCATGTCCACTTTCCTGCCCTTTCCCATTGATTCCTTTAATGATCAATAATCTGTCTATCTCAGACTTAAATATACACAAAGGACTCTTTCCCTATCGTGCTCCATGGCAAGGGATTCCAAAGTCTCACAACCCTCAGAGAAGCAATTCCTTTTCATCTTAGTCTTAAATTGATGCCCCTTTATTCTGAGACTGTGCCTTCTGGTTCTAGACTCTCCCATGAGGGGAAGTATTGTCTCAGCATTTAGCCTGTGAAGCTCCTTAAGAATCTATATGTTTCAATGACAGCATCTCTCATTCTTATAAATTCCAACCTATTTAACCTTTGCTCATAAGACAATCCCTCCACTCCAGAAAATCATCCCAAAGAACCTTCTCTGAACTGGCTCAAATGAAATAATATCTCTCCTTAAACAAGGGGACCAAAACTTCTCACAGTACTCCAGTTGTGGTCTCACCAGCACCTTGTCCAGTTGCAGTAGGACCTCTCTCTAATCTGTGAGGATGTTGTCCCTGAGGTGATGTGGACTTTAGGACGTTCCTCCATTCAGCTCACAAAGGTGATTACAAAGTTGAAGGAGAAAGAAATGAAGTAGGATAAGCTACAAGTTCTCTATAATCCAACAAACTCAGCAGAAACAGCTACAGAAACGATGGCGTGAGCTCAAAGTAACATGGGAGAAAATGAAGGAACTGCAAAACCAGCTAGAGTGTTGCAGTATACACAAAATGAAGCTAAAATCACTCATAAGACAGTATTCTCAGAAATAAGTCCAGCAATGTTGCTGGAAAAAAATAACTCAAGCAAGACATAGAAGAAACCAAACAACCACTGAAGGAGTAAATGGAAAAGGCCCACATTTCAAAGAAAGCCAAAATAAAAGAAGTTGAAGAGGCTGGACAGTTATTTAAGTAGATTATGAAGGGGAAAATATAGTGGATTGAAAAACAGCTAAAACTTTGATAGAATTAGAATCCAGGGTGTAATCCCAGAAGCTTCAAAATGAGTTGGAAGCTCTTAAGGAAGAAAAAAGTACATGCCAGGAAGACTTGTACTGCTTAAAATGCCTTGATGAAGGAATCAGTAAGTGACTAATCTGGAACAAAACCAGCCTGTAATGCATCAGAATTAGCAAATTCTGGATCAGCAACTGCAATCCACTAAAGGAAGCTTTGACAGCATTAACATAACGATTGACATTATCACCAATGATTATATAAATCAATGGTACCTCCAGACAAAGTCATCATCACAAAATCTGGACATATCAGGAAATCATCTATACATAATACAGACTCATGGTCTCACTTTTATTGTAAATATTTAAACAATCTTTTGAAAATTAAAGAAAATGTTTTATGTATTCCTTCCCTTTAAGAAAGTTCACCTTTAAGTATTCTTTGTGCTGTGTGTACACAATGTTGTGAATCTGCCTGACAGTTATTCAGGTGTGGGTCTGCAAGATGCAGAGATCAATTTGTTGCTTCACAAGTAATGATGTGCTTTGCTGTTATAAATAAACTACACCACAGAGTTAATCAATCTTTGATGAGCAATTGTTAGGCAATTACCATTAACGCGACAAGTGTATTTCTGAAAAAAGGCACACTTTGTCAAAACTTTTCACCTTGAACCCATCAGAACATTTGACAGGAAATCAAGTGCAAAAGGAAAGCCATCATTAATGCTGCAATGAAAGGAGAGTGCTGATTGGTTGGCAAGTGGAGTGGGATTGATCGAGACATTGTGATGAATACTGATTTATAGTTAATAGCCAACTTTGTTACATTTTTAACCAAGCAGGTTAGTCAGGGCATCATCCTGAGAAATTAACCGGTGACTAGCTGTCACCTATTTTGTTGAATTAAAACAGATGAAGTGCATAGGCATGTTCTTTCTATCTAAAAAGAGCAGTGCCCATGGATTGATATATGATCCATGTGGACAACTGTTTCCTGCTGGACAGATCATTTTATCCAAGAAGGGCATCCAGCAAGGACTAAGGCAATGACAAGACCCTAATGTTGAAAAAGAATATATCTCATTAACAGATGCAAATCAGGGTGCTATGAGGTAAGGATGGGCAGTTTTGTCAACCAGAATGAAAATTAGGGATGGCCAATTCAAAGACAGCAAGTGAAGAGGGCTGCTGTTATTGCCCAGAGAAAACAACTTTCAGTTCACAGGGCCCAAGAGTCACTTATCTCGACATGAATAAAAAAAGCATCTGCTTCACCTGATAGGTTCTTGCAGATCTCTGCAGCCTCCTGAAACAGGAGGTGCTACCCAGGAGGCCATGCTTTGTCAGTGTTTGTCAAAACCTCCATTGCCTTTTGTCCCACTTTCTTTGCTATTGCAACAGTATTCAGAGCTGCATCAAACAGATCACAAACATCTAGTTTGCAAGAACAACCAATTCACATTTTTCCTTTGAACACCAACATTTAAGACAATATAGATCTACTGCAGCAGAGAATTGTAGAGATGGTCGTGTTCACTCATGCCTAGGGCATGGTGTCGCCATCAAAGCACCAGAAGACTCTCTAGAAAAAGTTCATCACCATGCACTCTATTCATGTTCTGCTAATCTATGGTCATTGATGAAGAATTATGCAGGTCAGTTCTAGGTTCATGCAGTTGTTACGACAAGTTCAACCTGCCACACACTCCATTATTCCATCAACCCACTCTGGATTACTCTGGATTAAAATTGTCCCTTTAAATTCCAGATTCTGATATCTGATGTGTGTTTAATGTTTTCAAAGTAAAATCAATGACATTTTTCCACACATGTAACTAATCATAATTAATAGGTGCTCAGAGGAACTTTTGTGTTGATGCTTCCATTTTGTTCTGGACTTCAGTCCAGATACATCAACTAGTTTAGGACTATACAAATCGATGTGATTTTTTTAACTCAAAATTATTTTATTCTACATCCTGGTCTGGGTGGGATGCTCTTTGGAATTTCAGTAAACACTCAATAGGCTGAATGGCCTGTTTCTGCACTGTAGGGATTCTATGATTCTATTATCTCAGGTTAATGTCTACAATGGAAACTCCCAGCATAGCAAATATATTTTCTAAAGACAACTTAGTAGTAACAACGGCTGAGACATTATCCTGAATCTTCCAAGGAGTAGCAATCACTACTGGATTGCTGCACCACTCCTTCTTTTATCCCAAACAATGGATTTCTGGCCAGGATATTTGATTATTTTTTTCTCTAAAAGTGTGGAAGATAAAACATTCCCCTTTCTTCTTTACAACAGTAGGTGCCGTGTTCTGTTTTATTAATGTCTGAAAACTTCTTTGAAAGTCCTGGAGAGAAGGTAAGGTGTAGGCTGGGTGAGGTAGGTCCGTTAGTGGTAGTGCAGGTGAGGTAAATGGATAAAGTCATAGGCTCAGAAGTGGGTAAGGTGGCAGACTGGCAGATCTGTGAGGTGAATGGTTTTTGTCCAGTCTAACATTTCCTGGGTATCTACCCAGATTAGTAAATTGGAATCCTTTGAAATCTCTAACTTTAACTCTAACTCTAACTTAGACCTGGAAACAAAGGTTTGAAAAGGAATTGCCCATTGGATGTTCAAACTTCCCAATGGTGCCCTTGTGCTGGGACTACCAAGGGTCCCCTAGCACATCTCATGGGATTTGTCCAGTTTCCGACAATCTTTTTTTAAATTCATTCATGGGATGAGGGCGTCACTAACCAGGCAGCATTTATTGCCCATTCCTAATTGCCCAGAGGGCAGTTGAGAGTCAACCATATTGCTGTGGGTCTGGAGTCACATGTAGGCCAGACCAGGTAAGGATAACAGTTTCCTTTCCCTAAAGGACATTAGTGAACCATGTGGGTTTTTCCTGACAATCGACAATGGATTTTTGGTCATCATTAGATTCTTAATTCGATTTTTTTTTTACTGAATTCAAATTCCACCATCTGCCATGATGGGATTCAAACCCAGATTCCCAGAACATTATCTGGTTCTCTGGATTAAATGTCCAGCGATGATAGCACTTGGCCATCACCTCACCACTGCGGATCGAAAGGTCTGGAACAATAAATTCTTGTGCGTTATTTAAATGTAAAGAGAGCGAAATAAACTGCAGTTGTGCGATCAATCTCTGTGTACTGGATTTAATACAGTGTTAAGATTCCCAGAGTGTTACGAGTGGGCAGCATCAAGGCATACCATAACTCTCACTGTGTTTGAGATTAGAGGGATAGAGTGTGCCTTTGGGGGATGAATAAAAGAGAAAACCTTGTTTTTATGGATGGGTTAGTGAAATTTGCAGAGGAGGGGAAACTATTTATAAGAGATTAAATGATATTTCAATAAAACAGAAACTGCCACTGAAACTAAATTAAAATTGTGAAGCCTTTGAATACTGTGAACGACTGATAAGGTAATTCATTCAATGAAAGATAGGGAAGCCAATGAGAAAGATTTGACTTGTCTAAATAATTCAGAAGAATGTAGTTTAAGAAAGGGAGTGTTATTTTTATTCATTCATGGGATATGAATATTACTGAAAAGACTAACATTTATTGCCCATTCATAAATATCACTGAGAAGGCAATATAAGCCATCTTCTTGAGGCAAAACCTAAGGACACAAACTAGTATTAGAGAGCATAGACGTGATTACAGCTTGGGTAGTAATGATAAAAAATTTGCAGTATTTCTTAAATATTTTTGAAGGAGAAGGGCATTTCATATTTCCCAGAAATACAACAACAGATGAATAGAGGGTAATCTGAAACCTCAGTGGTTGAAGAATAATGTTCTGAGGGGTTATACAATTATAAAAGGTACTTTGAAATGTACAAAAGGCCAAATTGACAGGAATAATGAGACAAAATAACTAAAAATAATAAATGGAAGGTTAAGGTTTCATTGCGGAAAAGAATATCAAGGGAGATGGTTAGCATTTTTAAAGCTATTTTTAGAGACAATGTACAATCGAGGACTGGAAAGGTCTTTTGAAAGATAGACTAGGGTGGTTAGAAACAAGGGTATAGAAATGGCTGATTAGTCAAGCAGAGATCTTAGCCTAGATTTTAAAGTCAGTTGCACCTGGGCAGAACAATCACTGAGTACACGTCCACAAGATAGATTAAGAAAAATGTTACATTTACTCACATTTCCAGTCAATGTTGTCAACATAAATTCCTTTATCTACAATCTTAATTCTGTTCACTTTGGTAAATGATAACCACTGGATTTATTACATATTCTCATCCTCCACCACCTCCTGCCCCACCCATTTGTCCTTTATTTTCAAAGCCTGCACCTAATTCTTATGCGAAATGAAATTAGATTCTTGATCTTCAAAGGATTAGTTTCTTTTCAATAGAATCACAAGAGATTTCAAATAGCAAACACTAATTCAACTTTTACAGAAGGTGTCCTGCATTTATGAACCATGCTTAGTTTATATAAATTTGTTATTGCTTTCTGTTTTAAGTACTCTCAAATGTGTTACATTGGTCCAGGCATTTCAAAAATCTTTAACAGCTTAGCTTCCTTATTAACAATTTCTTTAATAAATACACTATACATAATTTTCTCATAATTAGTCCCTAACAGCTTGGTTGCTAAATTCGTATTATTAGTGTATTGCTGAAGAAGTTATATTTTGTCAAAGCTTTTCATCTTCCACTCATCAGGACAATTGGCAAGAATGTCAGTTCAAGGAGAAAACACCTCTCATTATCAGAACCTACTTACCAACCAATCAGCATTTTCCTCTCATGCAGTAAGGCTGTCGATTTTACCCTTGAATTGACATTCTTGTGCACTGTCCAGATGAAGGCAAAATAAAAACTTGTGTGTCTGTTCAGCAATGCTCAAGTTTTATATCTGCAAATGACTATATTGTGGTCAAATAGCTCAGTTAGATGGATGGCTGGTTTGCAATGCAGAGTAAGGATAACAGCGTTGATTCAACTCCTGCTCTGGCTGAGGTTGCCATGAAGAACTCTTTCTCAACCTCTCCACTTGCCTGAGTCATGGTGACTCTCAGGATAAACTACCAGCTGTCTCTCTGTAATGAGAGACCAGTCCTAAAGTCCAGTAAGATTATGGTGACTTTACTTTTACTTTGTGTAATATTGACATGCAAAAACTTAAAAGAAACAGCTATTTAAAAATTCACGGTTGTCTCAATCAACAACACATCCTTCATTTTAGTTTGAATGTTTTCCTTTCCTGGGAGTACACGTTCCTGGGGACTAATACATTTAATAATGAAATTACCTGTTCCCTGGAAAAAAACAAGTTGAGAACTGAGCAGCCTCTCTCATTAAAATCTGTCTGCAGCATTAAGTTGTTTGACAAAGTCCCTAATGTGGATATTCTTTCAAGATGCTGTATATTGGATGTCAGAGATCAGTTTCATCATATAGACTACACAGTTCACATGGAGGATTCCTGCATTCCAAAAGCAATATTATAAAAAAAACAGCTGAGCCCAGGAATCTGGGCCACAGCAAATCCCAAACTCCCATGCAAAGTGCTAGGTCCAAACCCCAGGCAAGATTTCCCAGGTTATTATGGCTCCAGACGAAAACCCCAAATCATTTATCTCTGATACATTTACGGATAAACTAGCTCCCTTTCTTTATTCACCTTCTCCTTTAGTTGATCATAACAAGGTTAATATAAAAAAGCACCCTGCCATTGTGGGTGCCTTTCTTCCAGAAAAATGAATTTAAGTTTTAAAAGAAGCTAATTTAACCAGACTTCCTTGAATTAACAAGATAATTAATTTTTTATAGTTACTAAATACAAAAAGAAAGAATAGCACAACACCATACACACAAATTAGGAGTAGGAAGTGAGTCCAAAAAAAGATAAAGGTCAAAAGATATGTGGATCAATGAATCTAAGTCGCTCTTGAAGACTATATAGTTGAGTGTTAATAATTAAACAGTTGACTTTCAGGATTCTTAGTTTTTGCAGGTTAATTGAAATTCCTTTGTCTTGTTTCCTTTTGGCTGCTTGTTAGCCAGCTGGCTTCTAGCACTCAAGAGTTAGATAATGCTTTTACTTGCAATGTAGGGGTGAATTGTGAGTGGTTCTTCAACTGTGACACACGCAGCACACTAGTGTTCAAATCCAGACTAGTATACATGCGTGCTTCAGTTAATTAGCACACACAGACCAAGATTGTAATTGGTATTTAGCCCATAATTTTGTACATTCTTGGAAGAATAAAACACAACAAATATGTATACAATATCTTCCAAATGTGAAAGTAGTAATTTCTTGAGATTCTTTTGACAAGAAAACCAATCAATATTCATGTTTGGCGTCCAGATTGGAGAATATTGTGGTTGGTTGGCTCACCGAGCTGGTTCATTGTTTCTCCACGGATGTTTCATTACCCTGCTGGGTAACATCAACATGAAGCGCTGTTGTGTTTTCCCGCCTGTTATTTGAACTCTGGAGTCCATTGTGCTGGATTACCTCACTTCCGGTTTTCCGGAGTGTATATGGGGTCGAGCTCTATGTGTTTGATGATGCTTCATTGGAGGCTGCACTGATGATGTTACCCAGCAGGGTAATGAAACGTCTGTGGCAAAACAACGAACCAGCTCGGCGAGCCAACCAACCACAACATCCACAACCCGAGCTACAAATCTACTCTAAAGCCTTCGAATTGGAGAATAATTTAGCTCCTATGAATTTGGAATTCATCTCCACTAAAGTTGGAATTTTGTGTGAACATCTCTTTCAAGAAAGGTTTAGACATCCTGAATTGAAACATACCCACCTTTTTTTAACATGCATGGAATAAAGCTGCACCAATCTGTGTGATGTACATGACAGATTATGCCACTACATTCCATGACATCCAGCTCACTCTTAATTTCCTCTTGTATGTGAACATCCCTCCCTCTCTTGAACAGTTGATTGGTGAAATTTGCATCTTGTCTGAGATACAGTGCAGCATCACCTTTGAACTTTCCTAAGGCATTGAATCTGTCTGATACAATTGTTATTAAGTTTTAGATTAACTCAATACAAGTATTCTTCATGTTTTCCATTGTAATTGGTAATTTGATGGTCTCCTGAATGGTCACAATATAAAGATCAGTGCACTTCGGTTACCCTGTAATTGACAGTCCTGCAGTGATTACCACATAAAACACTTACGATTTCGAGGCAGAATTGCCATAGCTGCATTTCAGCATCAATATACCAATTCAAGTGATGGATTTCCCATTATATGCAGTTAATTTCACTCTTGTAGGTTGACTTCCTGTGATCCAAATTCATATCCTTCAGGATCCTGACTAGTAGCATTAGATCCCATATTGTCTTTAGTCATGAATGTGTGTTGTTTATTAATGAGGGCATATTAATCATGGCAAAAGCTTCCCACTGTTTGACTTCACCTACACTATCTAGCACATTCAAATTGGGATTGCCTTCCAGTTGCAAGTTCTTCCACTTTGAATCTTGACTCTGGTCAGCCTTGCTGCCAGCATCATGTATGTCCTTAACCAAGGGATATAGTTACAGAATAAGAGGACACACATTTAAAACTGAGATGCCAAGGAATTATTTCTCTGGGGGGGTAGTGAATGTTTGGAATTCTCATGGAGCCTAAAGTCACTGCAAGTATTTAAAGAGAAGGTAGATAGATTTTTGAAATATCAGGGAGATGAGGAGCTGGTACAAAATAGGAGATGAAACCTGGGATAAACCAGCCATGATCTTTTTGAAATGAGGGGGAGGCACATGGGGCTCAATTGCCTCCTATTACTACTGCTCCTATTTCTTATGCTGTTGTGTTCATTTATGCAGATCTCTAGCATTCCCCCCGTTGTTGCTTCCAGCATGCTGCAGATGCTTACTGTTTGGTTGAATCCTATAGTTGCCTCGCTTGTATCAGTGCAACCAAATTTCTTGTTCATTCTCACTACAAGAGTTCCAAAGATCTTGGAATGCAAGACACCCTTAAGATGGGTGTAACAGACTGCAGTTCCCACACAGCTTGCCTGCTTTCTGCATCCTGGCTACTGTGCCAAATCTAGTATCTGCACTGTTGAGACATAGAAATAGGCAGCTGAAACAAAGCAACCTTTCTACCTCTGTATCTGCAACACAGTAAAACTAAACCATCAAAAACCCCCAAATAGTCACTCCAATGGTTCCTAACCAGACTTTTATATAATCAATCCCAGGCTTTGTGAATAATTAATTTCCAGACACCAGTTTTACATTTGAAACAAAAGACGTAACAATTTATTAAATACAAACTGACATTAGCCGAAAGAAAATTAAACAACACCGTAAGTTGATTAATGTCAATGCTTTAAATACAAAACATTTGTTTTAAGCGCCATTCACACGAACTAAAGATAAACAAACATTGTGAAAGGATAAATAAGAGAAAGTAACAAACCTGGCCTGATTGCTTAAATGGCTTTCAAGATCCATTATTCACAGGCATAAGTATGGACTCCTTGGCTGTTTTCCCTGAAAGGTTAATCACGGTCACCTTCTCAGTACCCTGACACAAAGGATGCAATACTCCTAACTCTGGTTTCTATCTTTGGACTTCCGGAAGCTGGTGTAGCAGATAAAGCAGAGGGAGTTTTCATGCTGTCTCAGCAGCAGCCAAAAGAAAATTTCTCAGAAAGCATAAAGCTTGAACAGTGGGTCTAGTCCAGTCTTGTCAGAACCAATATTCAGGTACTGACCTCGTCTATAGCCAATTTCTGCTAATAGCCAATAACCGCTAATAGCCAATAACCCAGAGGTCGATAGATTGAAATCATCCTCTGCTATTTGAGATTGCCAATTTGCTGCCTGCGCCAGTGCTACTCTGTTCTGCACACTACATTTTGTTTTTCTGGTGGTGGAAAGTAAAGAATAAAGTTTTTTTTCCACAATGGTGTCAGTGCACCTACACACAACCACGGGTGATGTGGCGAAAAAATAAGCACTAAAAAAACAGAAAAAAATAAACACAATGCTTTCCTGGAGGTCATTATTGTCTGTAAGCCTTTTAACCAAGACTCAACCTGCAATTAATCTCTAGGCCTGGCCTCACAAACAAACAAATCTTGCCTGGTCAGTTCTTTTCTTTTTAAACAAAACTGTCCCAAAGTCCATCAGTCATTTCTAGCCCATGATTCAAAATTCATAAAAGAATAAAACAAAAGTAATGAAAATAAATAATAAAACATCAGTGAGGGTTCTAATAGCACCAAATACTTGCTACAATGTTTGGCTACAAAGACTTCATATTTTCTGCTATTTTTAAGCTTTGTGTCAATGCTGTAACATTTCTTATGCTACAAGAGATTATTTAAAAATCTTTGAAAGGTTTTGAAGCTATAACTAGCTCCTTTATCTGCTCGTCAATCTTAGTCTTCAAGAATCACAACACCTATTGATAATCAATTGATTCTTGTGGATGTTGCCTCTAAAACATCAGCTCCACCTAGTGAATTCCAAATGTTCAAGTGAAATGCTACTGCGGTGAGTGAGACCAACGGTTTCCATGAAATTATGTCACTTAATATTACTTATTTCTTTTCAATCAAAATCAGTGAAATGGGCCACAGAACCAGACATTTAAAACAACCACAAGACAAATGAGTAAAATATAGAAGCATTGACTATATACACATGTTAAGCTATATTTTCAATAAATTCCTGAGTAAATGGACTTTCAAAATAACATGTGGACATCACATAAATGAAATGTGATTAAATCTATGGTGAAACAAGAAAAATATCCTTTTAAAATTCCCAAATATTTCAGAATAATTTGCAATAAATTGCTGAAAAAAATGATCTGCATTTGAGAAAAAGTATCTAGAATTGTCCCACAATCTTGATATTTCATTTTTTATGTAAGTATATATTCTGTTGATACATCTGCTAGCGCAGGGGTTTGCCAAAGTGGAATCGATATCCAGACTTAATAGGCAGAAAATCCTGAGAGGTCCATTCATTTCCACAAAGGAATTCTGAATAAGCAGTCCTGGAACACATTCAAAACATCCATACTAGGGTTGATTATTGGCGGCATTTTAAATCAAAATGTTCACTGCAACCTCTGAAATGGAGGTATTTTCTTATAAATTACTTAATTTATTTGAGAAGAATAGAAATTAACATTTTAACAAATTGTTATTTAAAACTGTAGTAGAATTCTGATCTAAATAGAATATTTTAATGGAGGAAACTTGAATGAAAACTCTCCTCCCAGTGTTATCCATTCAATCAATTTCAAACGTTTATTAAACAAAACAGATCCAAAGTACTACTCCCTATTTTGGTTATATACTTTCTAATATTTGATGTGTTCAAGTTAATAATGCTACTCTAAGACAAGTTATGAAAAAGTGCTTGCCAAAGATTCACTGCAGGACTCATTTATCTTACGTTCTATTAAAATTTGCTAGCACTAGCATTCAACTGAGCTTTAAAAATATTCTACTTTAACTCATGACTGTGCATTGTCCTGATAATAGTTAGGACACTACAATGGTCAAATTATCCTGCATCCTTCACTATGCCAATACAAGCCAAAGCAATAATTTATCAGAGTATCTAATCTAGTACAGTACACGTATGAAGTCAAGGTAGTCAGTCATGAATTTTCTGCAATGTTGGCTTTCTGAAAATAGATCATACTCAACAGAACTGATTTTAATCCTCTATGGTGTTTCAAAATTCAAACACAGTTCAATAAATTATGTTGTTAAAACCCATCAGCATCATTTACAAAACAATTGCCTGTTAAAAGTTTAGCCTGTTAACTCTTGTTTATTCAGCCAGGATAAATCTGATTAATAATGGAAAAAATACACAATATAAATCAAATCAAAGAAACCATCAGCAATTTTGTTACATGACCTTGCAAGAAGAGTAAAACAGCTATTGAGTTAAAGGCTTAAAAACTATTTTTAATCTCCAATTGTATTGATTTAACTGAATTATCAATGCAAAGACTTCCTTGAAATGCTGGTTACTGTTAAATTGCTTACAGCTCCTCACTAAATGATCATGTACCAGGTTCCTTTCTTGTATAGTACCCAATCTTTCAGCATGTATTAATTCTGGTATTTGCATGAGGCTAATAAGCTTGATAGTCACAAAAACTTTGCAACTCACCCATTATATTTATTTCAATTTTAAGTAAATCCAAATGTATAATCTTTCCACAAAGATCCAATAATTTTCAGCCCCTTAAATAATAACATAGGAGAATCTTTATTCTTTTAAGAACTGTCTTTTATAAAAATCAATAAATCTCAACTTCAATCAAAATTGTTTTGATACTTATCATATGATATAAAATAGTGGGGTACTCAATGAGAGGGAAAATTGACAATGGTACAAACAGAATGCATAAAGAGTAGAAAAGCAAACCATTGGTTAGGGAGCCATTAGCTCTTGAGCAGATTTTTTCCATTTTCAATTAATGTTTTTCAGTGAAATTCACGGTGCCCGATCAGTTAGGTCTCAGAGTGACCTTTCTCATGCGATCTTCTGCTCTTCACCTCTTTAAATATGCATTCAGGGTCATCAGTGCCATTCTTGAGTAATAATGCAATAAGAGAGGCAGACATGCCTGCTGCTGCTCGAAACCTGTGGTGTTCTTGCCCTTTGTGACATACTTAAGCCTAGCAGTACATTACTTCAGATGTTGCAAGCCAGAAACCGGCCCCGACACTGCAATGTTTGACAATTATTTTCGAATGCATGGTCCAGAAAGGAAAGCTTGCAGCATTTTCATAGACAGGAATTTGGAGGTGCTGGTGGAAGGAAGGGGTAAGAGGTGGGTGTTGTAGGTGGTATCTTTAAGAGACAAGTGCTAAGGGAGGAATCATGTGACCTGCTAATCAGGCATGGAGTGGGGAACCTGCATGAGGTGTGCAGGAAATGCCCAGCAATTGAATCGGAGCATGAGACATGTAAAGTCTGTGTCATGTACTTGGTAAATATGCATGTTTAGTTGTAGTAAATCATTGTGTTTTATAAGTTAACCAGCAAAGCCAAGATGTAAAGTTATTACAAGGGATGTCCTTTATCCAGCTGACTGCTGTGAGAGGTCCCAGCAGACACAAGCCAGAAAGTACTCAGGTCAGTGCCATGTCCCATGATAAAAGGAACGCCCAGTGCTGCAAGAAAAAGCTCTATGATCTTCTGCATTTCCAGAGGGTATGTGCCACCACTTTCTCTGAGGGCCACCAACCACTTCAATTTTGACACAGCACATGTATCTCAACAAAGCTCATGGACCACAACTCTCACTATATAATGCATTATGCCTACTCAGTATCTCTTACTATCTGTCCCAGCAATCTGTGCTTCCCCTCTCACTCACTCGGGTCATTTTACCACTTCCCTCCTCCTGTGTCACCACCATCTGCTCTTCCAATCACTACTATCATAATCAATCCTTTCTTTTGTCCCATTGCAGGAAAACTTGACCCATAGCCATGTCGAATGGACCTAGACCAGCGGGACATGAGGGTGAAGTGCAGGGAGTGGCAGTTATCAGACTCCTCACACCTCAAGAGGAGAACATTTTCAACTTAGCTGGAGGAAAACACAAGCTGGGTCCAGGGAGACCTCAATGGCCAATCAATGACCTGTGTAGACCTACTCTTCCTATTGCCACCAGTGCAATGTCATTCTTAATCTACACAAGCTTTCATCCCTGTTACCCACCTAATTTCCTCTCTTCTCTTAAGGTGAGCCTAGTGGCATCCAGCAAACAACTGCCCAGGAGAGGCCAGTGTCAGGGGCTCTCAGCTCCACCTTCAGTTCTGAGGAGGCACCCATTGAACCCTCGGAGGATGCATCAGGAAGGCTTTCACCTACACCCTCCAATTTCTGCTCAATGAGCACTCTGTCTAGATTGGACTTGGGATGGTCAGCACCTTAAAGTGAGCATATCACTGACAAGTCTTCATTGGCGGTCAAAGAACAAAACACCCCATAACACTAACACTCAGAGGACTGCCAGCAACCGGCATTGGTCATCCCAAGGCAGAAGAAGATCCCATGGTCTCAGCCATTAGCAACTTTACCAAATTGCAAGACCGGCACAGGAGCAGCAGGTAGGTTTGTGAGAGGCAGTCTATAAACTGCATCAAAGCATGGAGGAGTCCACCAGTGTTATCAATAGCTTGCTGGACCCAGCATACTTCTACCTGGTTACCTCCGTGGCCAGCTTGGCTACTGTCAGAGAGACTCAAGTACAGCACATTTTGCATCTTCCTGACATATAACATAGAACATAGAACAGTACAGCATAGTACAGGCCCTTCAGCCCACAATGTTGTGCCAAACTTTTAGCCGAAATCTAAGGTCTATCTAACCTCCACCCCTACCTTATACCATCATCCATATGCCTATCTAATAGCCGTTTAAATGCCCCTAATGAGGCCGACTCCACTATCCTCTTCGGCAATGCATTCCACACCCCTACCACTCTCTGAGTAAAGAACCTACCTCTGATATCTCCCCTATATCTACCTCCACTCACTTTAAAACTATGCCCCCTCATAATAGCTACCTCCACCCTAGGAAAAAGTCTCTGGCTGTCCACTCTATCTATACCTCTGATCATTTTGTACACCTCTATCAAGTCACCTCTCATCCTTCGTCATTCTAAAGAGAAAAGCCCTAGCTCTCTCAACCTTTCCTCGTAAGACCTACCCTCCATTCTAGGCAACATCCTGGTAAATCTCCTCTGCACCTTTTCCAATGCTTCCACATCTTTCCTGTAATGAGGCGACCAGAACTGGACACAATACTCCAGATGTGGCCGAACCAGGCTTTTGTATAGCTGGAGCATAACTTCACGGCTCTTGAACTCAATCCCTCTATTAATGAAAGCTAACACACCATACGCCTTCTTAACAACTCTATACACCTGGGTGACGCTTTCAGGGAACTGTGGACATGAATCCCAAGATCCCTCTGCTCCTCCACACTGCCACACTGTACACAGGCCTGCACTCCAACTCTCTGGACGTAGGGGCTCAGCATCAAAATGGAAGGGGGACAAGGGACCTCAACCAGGCAGACAGGGAGGAACGACTCAGCACACATGGGGAAGAGCTGCCACATTCAGGGTCCCAAAAATCTTCCTCTCGTG
>NC_063339.1:50919974-50963904 GCF_021869965.1 Rhincodon typus | reverse complement strand
AACTAATGCAACTTCAATGTTAATTTTTGTTAGAGCCATTACATCACAACACCTTCCCACTAATTTTTATCTTCAGAGTCAACATTTATACACGCTTGTATTTAATTACTGTTACATTTACCATTACCCCATCACTCCAATGTCTCTAACTTCACAAATCCAACTGTCTAGAGGTGGCTCAATTTTTAAAATAGACTTCTATGGCTATGGCCTTAATTCCTGCTGAAGTTGTAGTTTAAATTAAATACATTATAATCTCAGAAAAAGCTTAAAATATGGTCTGGACCTCATAAACTACCCAAAATACAAAGGTGAAAATAGTGTCTGTGGAGAATGGTGTTTACCTCTCTGGTTATAACCCCTTGAATAGGTCAGGAATGTCAGACATGGGGTATTTAAATTGGAGCTTAAAATTTTGGCAATGTACAATATATTAAGCACAGAACTGATAAGGATATTTTATATTAATTCTTTCTGAGGGTAACTGATATGCTTTCATTAAAATAATTTTATTGAAGCTCAAATTGTATATGTATAGGTCTAATTGCTAACATTTATTCATTTTCTAAAAAGAACAGTTCTGGTAAAGTTTTATCTTGGTCTAACACAGAAATGATTAATAATGTTTTCAAGAAAAGGAATATGGGAATATTTTATCTGTTAATAGTTCAGTCATTGCTAGATCTTCCCCTCTGCACATTTGTAGTCTCTTTCAAAATAGAAGAGATTTCTCATACTGTTGCTAACTGTAACAAGAAAGGAAAAAAAATTCCTTGATGTTAGTGTAAGTAACCTTATCACTGGCATGTTGAGGGAAAAATTGACTCCAGTAGGTTCTGACGAGAAAATCAATTGTAATAATTTGAAAACCATTTAGCACAAGTTAATGCATTGACTTTCAAGATTATTTATCTTATCATAAAACCATGTTTAATATATTCCAAACGTTTTATGTTTTGAAAAATAAAAAGCACATGGAAAGCAACAAGCAAAAGCAATTCAAATACAGCAGCAAAATATGTACTGGGACAAAAAAAAAATCACAGAGGATGCAAAAGAGGGTAAGAAGTTGTACCAAAAGCAATAGAAATAGATTTAGAGGGAAGGAAGAGTGGTACTAAGGTTAAAAAGACAATATTCAAGGGTGTGGGCTAAAGCATGTGGCTGAAGATTCAGCAGAAAAAAAGGAGGTTAAGGTCAAAAACACAACATGCATAGTAGAATATTTCTGTCACAGTACCTCACTGCATGTCTTTTCTATATTTTTTACCAGACTATGAGAGTACAAGTTCCCTTTAAGAGATATTGGCTGCCTATAAGTGATGTTGCTCATACTGTTCCATGAGTAATCCCAACAGGCTGGTAACCAATCAAAAATGTACAGTTAGAAATAGCTGTACTCCTGAGCCAGGTTAACAAGCTGCTGGCACCAATTTGTCATGCTTCTCGTGACCATATTAAACATGCACCAGCTCTCTGCGCACTTCTTTCAAGTGTGGTGAAATTTCTAGGCCTACGTTTATTCAAATGAAATTTGTAAGGATGAATTTGAAATAAGGCACTGCTAGCTGCTTCTGAAAGGAACAAGGGGTCGTGGATAGAGACAATAATGCTCAAATAACAAAATACTCGGCCAAGGAAAGGTGCGGGCTTCTGGTTTGTATTCTTATTCATAAACAATGGAATCAGGTCTAGGTTGCCTTTGTGAAATAATGATGTCATTGTTCACCAGCAGGAGAACAAATCTCTGATTTGTCACAGTCGCTAAGAGAATGACTGACAGGTATTTCAAAAGTTGTTGATGCAGGCCTGACCTAGCAGGCATCTATCTAGACAGCAAGGAGCTGCTATTCTAATTCCTATCTGCTGAGATAATAGAAATAATTAATATTATAATTACCAGCCTGCTGGGGAATAACAGCAGGCTACTTCAAAGGAACAGGCATGTCTGAAAGGTTCCCCACTGATGTGGCTAAATTGGCAGCTCTGTGCTTAAAGGAATTCTTCATCTAGAATCAAATCTGCAAGCCATGGCATGATTGTTCAGTATAGCTCTGTTTTCAGTAAAAGCAAAGCTGAGCTTAAGTATAGCCAGAATGCTGTGACTTTCCCTAACATTATATCATGAACGGTTGCATTTGTTGGACTGTGTCAAAACACGTCTCCACTGGTAGTATTCCCATGGTTGTGGACCAATTGAGTATGCTGTTAATTTTATAAATATTGGCAGAATTCTATAGTGTGTTGGAATGATGTGGGTTATGGGGAAAATGTGGCAGACTGGTACAAGAAGACCAGTAAGGCCTATCTCGGTGCTGGGAACAACTCTCAGCATCTGTTATGCAATAGCATAGCACATAGAACATAGAACATTACAGCGCAGTACAGGCCCTTCGGCCCTCGATGTTACGGTGACCTGTGAAACCAATCTGAAGCCCATCTAACCTAAACTATTCCATTATCATCCATATGTTTATCCAATGACCATTTAAATGCCCTTAAAGTTGGCAAGTCTACTACTTTTGCAGGCAGGGCATTCCACGCCCTTACTACTCTCTGAGTAAAGAACCTACCTCTGACATCTGTCCTATGTCTATCACCCCTCAATTTAAAGCTATGTCCCCTCGTGCTCCCACCACCATCCGAGGAAAAAGGCTCCCACTAAGCAGGGCACTGAGGCACCAGGCAGTGGCAAGTTGCTGGTCAAGAGAGATTCTTGCTTGTTAAATGTCTTATTAACTTCGCATCTCACCTCATTAATATGCAAAATCCTATGTTACCAAACGCAGTGAATAAACTAGATGTTGGGAATTCCTGACATGGAAGTCTGAACAGAGCTAATACCTGGTGAATTCAACTTGCTGCCAGGTTTAAAGAGCCTGCATGTTGCTCAGCACAAAGCAGCAGCTCAGGGCTAGATCCACAGACTCCGAATGCACACAACCCTGTTCACAGACACTGGCATCTGGGAGTTGTCAAACCCTTGTAATCTTCACGGCACCTCTTCATGGATGCACTCGCATGCACTTGGGAAGGACAGACCTATATGCCAGGGTGCATCATCAGTTAGCATTCAAATGTTACAGAAGGGCATTGTGTCTGCATGGACAGGCACCCAGCTCATGAACTGAACCAGGCTGCACCTCAGGCTGCTCAATTGCTCTCGGTGCCAGCTCACTGTGTGGCAAACACACTGCACATTTACTTAACCAAATGACCATGTCGGAAAACGAGTGGTGTCTACTCCTCGGTCTGGTCAACAGGGGGGCCATTGCCAGTCTGTGTTCCTGGTACTGACAGTCACAGGCACAGTATGTGCTCAGTCCAGAGGCTTGGCCACAGTCAGGTTTCTGTTCACGCCAGTCACAATCAGGGGACATGTCTGACCAGTGCAGTGTGGCCAATAGTCGGTCAGTCATGTATATTTAGCTCAAGGAGCTGGGGAATCATGTACCAACAGTTAGGGAGCTGCAGACAAAGTTGTCGGGTTTGGGTCACTCATGACTAGGGTCTGCTCATAGAAGTTGGTCAGAGGTCTGGGGTGAACACAGTCCTGGGGCTCCATTCATTGAATGCTGAGGAGGTTGCAAGGAGGATCTGTTGCTGTATGGTGGGATGGGCGGGGGGGGGCGGGATCATTGACAAAGATGTGGGCGAGTCAAAGCTTGGGTGAGGAGAAGCAGAGGCATTTATAGAAATGGAGACAAGGACGTGACGGAGGGTGGGTCTCAAGTTGTGTGGGGAGACAGGTAGAACAGCCTCAGTGAGCATGATGGACACATCATCCTGGGGCAGAGGTTTTGGGAGGACATTTCTGAGAGGGAGGAAGAAGATGTTGAGGTGGAAGAAGCTCTCCTTGTCCTTGACAGAGCTAAGCTGTGTGAGGCACTATGAGTCAGATAGGACCTGATTGACACCAGGTTCCAGTAGATAGGAGCTGAATGCAGCAGATCATTATGGGATGTAGCCTAGTCATTGGCCATGATACACATATTTGGTTTGTGTTGTGGGCTGAATTGAAACCTCTGTTGGGGTTGTGTTCACATTTGATAGATGTAAATAAAACCTGAAGTTTGGAATTAAAAGCAAAGTACTGTGGATGCTGCAAATCTGAAGTAAACACAAGAAGTGCTGGAGAAATTCAATAGGTCTGGCAGTATTTGTGGAGAAAGGAACAGAGTTAATGTTTCAAGTCCAATGTGACTGTTCTCCAGAAGTGAAAGAAGCTAGAAAATGGAGGCTTAAACTGTTGACTGAGGGTGAGGAGGAACAAATGGATCAAATTAAGAGGGTGTTAAAAGCACAAAGACAATGGAAATAATAATTGTGGTAAAGGAGATAAAATGAGGTTGGAATTAGAATGGAGGGATGACACACAGATGAGGTAGTTGGCTGTTGAGGTACATTGGGTAAGTCATGATGAAAAATTTCACTACGCCTCATGGCAAAAAAACCCTCCAAAAAACTCAATGCAACTCGCACTTAAGCTAAAAAATGTCAGATTCAACTCACTGCACTTGGGTCCTTCTCCATTTTATTTGAAACACTATTTATTTTAATTGCCATTAAAATTGTCTCATCAATGTCGTCAGTATAGTCAATAAGAGACAATAATATTATTGAATTTTCCCTCATGCTACCTTTATGTCTTTGCTAAAAGAATCCAATACAATTTGCACCAATTCTTGTAAAATCAATATAACTGAATGCACAGCTTTGGAAATGTAATACCCTTTATTTGTTTGACGTTGTTCCTTTTGGCTCTGACCTTGAAACTAAAGTGTGGTGTCACACTGTGCTAGGGCCTTAATGGATTCAGTATCCTCTGACAAAGTAGTGTGCACTCAACCAGTTTAAGAGACAGCCACAGTCACCTGGTCAAGTATAATTCAGGTTGGGTAATAAAAGCTTGCATTATCCCTGATACCTACATCCCAAGAACAGTTTTTTTTAAAAGTGCTTGCGATTTTGTACTTGTGTAACAATGAGAAAATTCTGACCATAAATTTTTGCCTGCTTGATGAGATTTATTGGATTTATGGTATTTCTTGTTGCTTAGCCATGCAAAGAGTTAGGTTAGTTATTATAACTTACACATCAAAGGCACAATGCATGTACATGTTCCTGTTTAACAAAAGGCAGTTTAATGTGTTAGTGTTTGAGTGCTGTGTCATTGGTTTCATTCTATTCCAACAGTGTCCCTGATAACTGACTGTAAAAGATAGAGTGCTTTCCAGCAAAATTAGACCATTCCCAACACAGGAATGGAAGATCAGCTAAATAGTTCCTGTCATATGTAGGAACTTGCACCTCAAATAGTTAACCATCATCACAAGATGAGCTCCTTCCATGAAAATACAAAGGATGGACCCTGGAGAAGAGCTAACCAGAGTTCTGTGGCCTATGAGTTCCATGTGTCCACCAGAAGTCTACAGTGCTTCTGTAATTGTTCTGAGCATTAACAGCATGTAGCTCAAGTAATGTTTACTCAGTAAACATTTAATAGGAGGGTACAGCTTCTAGGAGAACCTGTAACAACTTTATTATCGATCATTGCACATTGTAAAAATTTTGTGATTGTGATGATTTACAACTAGGCCTAATTAGAGATAGTGTTATCATCAGAAGTTCTGATCCATGTCTTTCAGATATGTTACAAGCAAAAGTGGATCTCATGTTGGAAAGGGGGAAGGTGATGGCATTCTGGCATTGTTGCTGGGCTAGGAATCCAGAGACCATGGGAATGTTCTGGGGACTTGGGTTTGAAACCACCACAGCGGATGATGAATTTGAATTTTAAACAATCTGGATTTAAAATTTGAATGATAGCAATGAAATGATTGCCATGGAAACCTATCTGGTTCATCGATGCCTTTGAGGGAAAGAAATCTACTGCCTTTACCTGCTTTGGCCTACGTGTGACTCCAGATTACAAGAATGTGGCTCATTGGCCTCTGAAATGGCCTAGACAGCCAGTTGTATTGAATCACTAAAAAGCCTCAAAAAAAAAATGAAATCAGACAAATGGACCACCTAACAGTGACTTACGCACTGGAAGTGCCAATAGAAAACATTCATAGAACATAGAATATAGAACAGTACAGCACAGTAAATGCCCTTCGGCCCATGATGTTGTGCCGATCTATTATCCTACTCTAGGATCAAACTACCCTGCATACCCTACATTTTACTATCAACCATGTGCCTATCCAAGAGTCGCTTAAATGTCCCTAATGTGTCTGACTATACTACTGCCGCTGGCAGCGCTGTCCCACAGACGAATCAAACAGGACCTGACAAAATTCTCATATTTGGACATTGTAGACCATTTCTCAGGTAACACTGTCCTTGCTAGTGGGGCAGGATATACCCAGCAGAGGTAGTGGCACAGTGGTACACAGTTAGGAGAGAGTTGTTCCAGAAGTCCTCAGCATTGACTCTGGATTCCATGAAGTCATATTCCATCTTGCCAAGAACAGAAAAGGAAATCTCCTGCTGTATACCACACACTGCCCTTCCTCGGCTGATGGGTCAGTACTACTCCACATTGAGCACCACTTGGGGGAAATCGCTGAGGAGGCAAGGAAGCAGAATGTGCTCTGGGTGGGGGACTTTAAAACTTATCACCAAGAGCGGCTTAGCAGCAGCATAGGTGATTGAGCTGGTCGCATCTTAAAGGACATTGCTGCCCTGTGGCAGGTGGTGAAGGAACTAACAAGAGGGAAACCATATTTGACCTCATTGTGCCAGCTGCAGATGTATCTGTACATGACTGCATTGGTAAGAGTGACCACTGCACAATCCTTGTGGAGAACAAATCTGGTCTTCACATTGATAATACATTATATCATGATGCATTACACTTTCATTGTGCTAAATGGGATAGACTTTGGATAGATCTAGCATCTCAAGACTGATATCTATGAAATGCTGTGGACCATCATCAGCAGTGGCTAAACTACCATGCAACCACATGGCTCAGTGTATCCCCGTTCAATGAGTACCTCAACACAGGGGATCACTCTGGTCAATGAAGAGTCAATGAGGGTATGATGAGCAGTACTAGGCAGATGTTAACCTGGTCAAGGCACACACAGGACTGCTTGCAAACAGCATAAGTAGCAGATGATAGACAGGACTAAGTGATTTCACAACCGATGGATCGGATCTAAGCTCTGCAGTCCTGTCAAACAGTTGTGAACGTGGAGGACAATTAAACAATTCACCAGAGGTGGAGGGTCCACAAACGTCCCTCTTCAATGATGGGAGAGCCCAGCACATTGGTGAAAAAGAAAAGGCTGAAACACCTGCGATAATCTTCAGCCAAAATGCAAAATCCATCTCTGCTTCCTCCACTAGTTCCCAGTATCACAAATGTCATGCTTCAGGGATTCAATTCATTGCATGGGAATTCAAGAACCACTGGAAAATGAAGAATGCAGAAAGTCACCCTAGCTGAAGAAGCTCACCCGACTTTGTAAACTTTCTAAGGTAGAAAGGCACGAATAGAAAATGGTGGACCTGCATAAATGTGTTTAAATGTCTTTGAAATTACAACTCTCTCTTCCAATTGTGGACTCAAAGAAAATGAAATAAATTGAAGCAACATTCAGTGATATCGTGCTCATGCAACTTTTGTAAGAAAGTGGGACATGAACGGTGAGGCTGCTGTGGGGAGAATGGGCCTTTCACATGGCGGTGGCAGCCTCCTGGGTGTCCTAGTGATTAGAGTGGCGCCTGCACCATTGTGGAGATAGGACTTGGGACTCTGAGATCTGGGCTTTTCTTTCTTTCATGCTTACCTTTTGGCTGTGTTAAATCTTTAAATTCTGGTTTTTGTAACCAAGCGGGCGTCAATGAATGGCAACTTTGTGCACTTTTCACTGTACTTATGTATTCCTAAACTTAGTACATGTGCCAAATAAATAAATCTAAATCTAACGACTGCTGTGAGTACTATTAAGACAGTATATGGGACAAGTGTCTAATATTAGAAACCAACATGTCTCACTTGGGAGGAAAATACATGCTATTCTCAAAATTCTATGGTATGTTGATAAACCTAAATCAGCTCAACATGCAAATACCAGAGATCAATGTATTGGCATTCAATAAGAAAAAGACTTCATAGATCTCATAAGAATGTCCATGTAACCAAAGAAAACAAATACCCAGCTTGACATTTATCCTGTTAGTGCATGACAAGTTTACACCACTGACAAATCAGAAGAGACTACTGATTTACAGGTTTGGAGAATTAGTCAGTTGCCTCCTGACCACAGAAGAGTCTTCAAATCAGTTCATCTGATACCCTTGAGAGCACAACCACCCAGGAATTAATGTCAGACACTTGTTACAGCCAATTCAGCCACTTAAAAACAATATCAGAACAGATCACATCAGCTTTGCTGTTCATAAATGAACCTGAAAAAAAAAAGTGTTATCCAAATGAATAAGAGTAAGATTGGAAGGGTATATATGAGCCTAACAAGTCTAGCAACATCAAGAGCAGAAGATTCATTCTTTCAGAAGCGCAATAATCTTCGCTGACACAATTTGACACAAAGATCTTCCAAGGGAAACAAATTTTCAACAGTGACACATAAACCGAAGGTCATCTAAAAAAATTAAATGTTCTCCAAGGTTTCAGTGTGGCAATGAACTGTATCTGAATAGTATCACAGTACCCCTATAAATCCACAGTAACCTTCTGAAGAGCACCCCACCCAGACACACTCTATCACTGCAACCCTGCTTTCCCAGTGGCTAATACACCTAACCTGCACATCCTTGGACTCAACAGGATACTTCAGCATAGCCAATCCACCTAACCTGCACATTTTTGGACTGTGGGAGGAAACCCATGCAGACATGGGGAGAATGTGTAAACTCCACACAGACAGTTGCCCGAGGCTGGAATCGAACCCTGGTCACTGGTGCTATGAGGTAACAGTGCTAACCACTGAGCCATCATGCATTCTTTAGCAGATTTTCAAACCAAATGAGAGATTTGATAGGAACTACCGATTTGATTTATTTGAAACAATTGAACAGTTAAGCAACTTCATTTCAAAACTCAACCTTAGGTTACATGTTACTCAATAGAGTGCAAGAAGGTCACTGGTAGCACCATATATACCCCAAAAATGAGGAGTCAACCTAGTGAGAATGCAACACATGACTACTTGCTGCCAATTTGCAGAAGTAGCAATCAATAGGGCCAAGAGATCCTACAACCAGCAAATCAGATGTAAGCTCTGCAGTTCTGCTGTATCCACCAATGAATGATGGTGGACAATCAAATAACAAGCAAGAGGAGATGGCTTCATAAGTTTCTCCATTCTCATTTCTGGGAAGCCCAGCACATAAATGCAAAAAGCAAGGCTAAAGCATTTTCTACCATTTCCCGCCTGGTCTATCTCATCCTCCTCCTGAGGTCTCCAGCATTACAGAGACCTGTGTTCAATAAATTTGATGAATTCTAAGTGTATCAAGAAATGAGAGAAGGGGGCTGGATACAGCAAAGGCCATAGGCCTTGGCAATATCCTCACAACAGAACAAAAGACGAGCTCCATAAGTGGCCACATCCCTGGATAAACTGTTCTAACACAACTACAAAGTTGGCATCTACCCAACAAAGTGGAAAATTGCCCAAGTATATCATGTCTTCAAAAAAAAACAACAGAACCAGCCAGGCCAAATACCGCCGTTTGTGTTATTATCAATCCTCAGTGAAGTGATGGAAGGTGTTGTTTACAATATTATCAAGCAGCATTAAACCAATGATAGCCTGCTCACCAAAGCTGAGTTTGGGTTCTGCCAAAGCCACTCAACTACTGAACTTACTATAGTCTTGGTTCAGACAAAGAGCTAAACTCCAGAGAGGAAGTGTAAGTTACTATCTTGACATCAAGGTAGCATTTGACCAAGTGTGGCATCAAGGAGACCCAGCAAAACTGAGGTCAAGGGAATCAGGTACAAAACTCTCCCCAGTCTGGAGTCATACCTGACAAAAAGGGAAGAATCATCTCAGCTCTATGACATCTCTGCAGGAGTTCTTCAGAGTACTGTTTGAGCCCCAACCATTTTCAGATGCTTCATCAATGACCTTCCCTATAAGATCAGAAGTGAAGATATTCACTGACAATTGTATAATGTTCAGCGCCATTCAAGACTTCTCAGATATTGAGCAGTCTGTGTCCAAATGCAGAAAAACCTGTCTTGGGTTGATGATTGACAAGTAACATAAGTGAAGGCAATGACCATCTCCAACAAAATGGAGAGATAGAATTTAAATGTCTCCCCTTGTCATCAAGAAGATATTTAAAAGGATGTTGCTGGAACTGAGGGTTTGAGTTATGGGAGAGGCTGAATAGGCTGGGCTTTTTTCCTTGGAACATTGGAGGCTGAGGTAACCTTATGGAGGTTTATAAGATCTTGAATAACATGAATAGGGTGAATAGCCTAGATCAGTTTAGGATAACTGGTCGGTGTGTACAAGTTGGACCGAAGGGTCTGTTTCCATGCTGTATAGTTCTATAACATTAGCATTTCTAGATACACCACTACCAACATCCTTGGAGTTATTATTGACCAGAGCCTGAATTTGACCAGCCATACATATACTGTACATTCAGGCTTATTCTTCATGAGCCAAATCTTCCAAAGTCAGGAAGACATTGGGCCCAAAAATACAATGGACCCACTCTGCCTGATGGGCCTCTGCTTTGGTTTTACAGCTCCTGGTGAATAAAATCTTAAATGGTGGATATTCCACCTACTAGGCTTTAGAAATGTTTTTGGGGCCTAGCAACACAAAATGACTCCTATTAACATTTATGCAGGAATCTCACATATTAGGGCATACAAAAATCAGAAATAGGCAGACAAGTAGCCCATTTGGCCTCTTAGGCCAGCTCTAAATTTCGATAAGATCATGGCTGATGTGATTCTAGTCTTAAACTGGAGTTTCCTTCCTCACCACCAACCCCACCAACCAAATAAAAATTGACTCCCTCAGAGGTCAAAAATCTGTGGCACCCAAACTTCAATGAATCCAATGAACCAATGTCCATCCCTCTCTAGGGTATAGAATTCCAAGATTTATGACCCACTAAATAAATAAGTTCTTCTTTATCTTGGCCTTAAATGACCTTATTTTAAACAGTGCCCCTTACTTCTCCATTTCCCACGAGGACGAGCATCCTTTCAACATTTACTGTTAAGCCCTGACAGCATCTTTTTTATTTCAATAAAATCACTTCTTATTCTTCAATACTTCAATTTTTAAAGGCCTAACTATCCTAGATGATTGATTTTATTGTCACACATACCAAAATACAGTGAAAAGCTTTGTTTACGAGCGGTACAGGCAGATCACAGCAAGCAAAGGGTGTACAGATCAAAAAGACTTGGAGGCATACAGGTTACATTACTTGAGTGTAGAGTTAATTCAACAGTCTGATAATGGCCAGAAGGAAGCTGTTCCTGAACCTGCTTGTGCGTGTGTATCTTCTGCTCGATGGAAGATGTTGTAGGAGGGCATTACCAGCGTGCGACGGGTCTTTGATGATGTTGGCCACCATTCTGTGGCAGTGAGCAGTGAAAATAGAGTCCATGGATGGACAGTTGTTTTCCATAATGGTCTGGGCTGTGCACACCGCCTTCTGTATTTTCTTATGGTCCTGGACAGAGCAGTTGTCATACCAGGCCATTATGCACCCGGACAGTATGCTTGCAATGGTGCATCTGTAGAAGTTGGTAGGGACCTTATGGACATGCCAAATTTCCTGAGCCGCTTGAGGAAGAAGAGGTGGTGTCATCAGCGAACTTGTAGATGGCGTTCGTTTGGAATTTGTCAACACAGTGGGTGTACAGGGAGTACAGTAGGGGGCTGAGGGCACATCCTTGCGGGGCTCCAGTGTTGAGTGTTATTGTGGAGGAGGTACAGTTACGAATCTTCACGGATTGTGGTCTGTGGGTTAAGGATCCAGTTGCAGAGGGTGGAGCTGAAACCAAGGTCACGCAGTTTTGAGATCGGTCTGGAGGGGATAATGGTGTTGAAGGCAGAGCTGTAGTCAACAAGCAGGAGCCTGATGTATGTGTCTTTTATGCCCAGATGTTCCAGGGATGAGTGCGGGGGTAGGGATATGGCATCCTCTGTGGATCTGTTACATCGGTAGGAAAATTGTAGGTGTTCAAGGCAGGTCAGGAGGCTGGAGTTGATGTGGGCCATGATCAGCCTCATAAAGCACTTCCTGATTATTGAGGTCAGAGCCACTGGGCGGTAGTCATTAAAGCACGTTGCATGCACTCTCTTAGGTACAGGGATGATGGAAGTCTTATTGAAGCAGTTGGGACTTCAGTTTGTAGAAGGGAGAGGATGAAGATGTTGGTGAATACCTCCACCAGTTGGTCCGCACAGGATCTGAGTGCTCAGCTGGGGACACTGTCCAAGCCAGTCGCTTTCTTTGGGTTGACTCCCAGGAAGACTGGTCTGACTTCTGAAGCGGTGACAGAGGGAGCAGGTGTGTCTAGGGCTGTCAGGACAGGTGTCGCCACACCAGTGGTATTCTGCTCAAACCGAGCATAGAAAGCATTGAGCATGTCAGGGAGGGATGTGTCATTGTCTGCTATCTTACACTGTTTCATTTTGTATCCCGTAATGTCGTTTAGGCCTTGCCATAGACAACGGGAGTCTGTTTGGTAGGTCTGGGCCTCTAACTTGGTCCAAAACTGCCTCTTGGCCTCCCTGATGACTTTGCAGAGGTCATATCAGGATTTTCTGCATTGGTCTGGGTCACCTGACTTGAATGCTGCACGTCTGGTCTTCAGTAGGGAGTGGATTTCCTGCGTCATCCAAGGTTTCCAGTTGGGGAACACTTGGAATCACTGCTATGGTACGCAGTCCTCCATGCATTTGCTAATGAAGTCCGTGATGGTGGTGACGTACTCGTCTAAGTTTTCCTCAAAAAAACTCTCCTCAAGAAACAATACCTTCATTCCAGGATTCAACCTACTGAACCAGCTCTTACCTGTTGGTGGAAACATCTGCTACCAGGTTTTTGGATGGATCCCAGGCAGAAAAAGTTTGCAAGTTGGGCAACTAGAACTTAGCTTCCATTCTGCCTGCTTTCCACTGAGTGGATATTTTAAATTGCTTTCTGCTGTGCCTTGTTTCCTTTCTAATGTATAACATCTTATTTAGTGGCATAGTGACTGAAACAAGTATAATACTTTATTAATATGTTATTCACAGTTAGTACCAGATCCATGCATCCAGGAATGTACCCTGGTATTACATCTGCCTTATTAATTACCACCTAACTGAGATACTTTTAAAGCCAATTACAGGGCTGATCTTACATGTTCTTTTCTGCTCCAGAAATGTTAAAGTCATCACTCGTGATGTTTTTCTCCTACGAATTAACTCCATTTATCCACATTAAATGCCATCTGCCAATCCTTATCTCAATTACAAAGTTTCACCAAAACCCTTTCAACATTATCTAATTGTATTAAGCATTTTCACTTCCCACATACTTTGTTCATGGACAACATAACAGTGGGTGGAATTTCTTCCTTTTGGGAGCGTATCAGTGATGGATGGGGAATGAAAATATTAAATCTCTCTTTGTCAGTCATTTATAAAATGATAAAGAGGATCAACGCTCACAGAAATCCATCACTTTCTAATCTCCTACACAATGAAAGCCTGACTATAGCTGTTTTTTCATGGTGGTTTCACAAACTTGCAGATTATTTTCACAGCTTTTCTTCTGCTAGTAGTCAATATATTGACTATCAATGTTTTGGGAGATAATTAATGAAATATCTACAGTGGAGGGAAAGCATCATGCACTAAGTTAGCATTGCATACAAATTGCATGCTGTGATATCAGTTTCAAAAATCCATATTGATTTCTGTTAATCTATTTTAATTTTCATAGGTATGATTGAGGGCAATCATGTTATGACTTCAATATTTTTTAACTTCAATAGGCAGTAGGTTCAATAATTTTAAAAATTCTTTGACTTCTCAGTTGTTTCAATTCTACTTTTCCACCGAGACACTAAACAGTATGTTAATATTACAGTAGGAAAGCAATTAAAACATGAAAAATAGACTACTGTGATATTAGAAATATAAGAAATAAGAAAAAAAGTGGCCAATTTCACCTGTTGAATCCCCCCGACCATATATATGTGACTGATCTTCTACCTCAAAGCCAATTTCCCACACTATCCCTATAATCCCTGGAATACCTTAAATAACCAGAAGTCCAAAAAGTTTGGACCTTGAAGTAGTAGCTTATGATGTTGGGCACTTTTGAGGTGGCTTTTCTTTTTAAAAGTATCTAGACTGGTCTGTCCTTCTGAAAATTGACCAGTTCAGAATGTCTCAAGCCAACAGGATCTTTGGAGTGGTAATGGAAGATTGTTAATATTGTGTTGAGTTTACAACTAGGAATGCAAACATTGAAGGACAGAGCTCGTTTTTAGCTCAGGATAATTTAGGATTGATTTTATCTTTGGAAACCCGGAGATTTTTGGAAGTAACTGATTGGTGTCAAAGCATTTTTCTCTCCTAGAAAGGAGTATAGAATAGTTCAGGGGATAAATACTTGAGTGAAAAGTTAGTTTGTGCAACTGCCAGACCAGGGGTGTTTGCTTAGAGATATGCAGGTTATTGAAAGCTGAGGAAGTGTAAGATTTCAGTTTTGTGCTTTGGAATTTGGAAGGAAGAGATCGACAAATGTGTATTTCTTGCTGGCTGACTTGGGCAGCGATGTTTAATGGCTGGTGAAACAGCAAATGTTGAGGGTGAAAAAATAGATAGGATTGACTAATTTTGTGTGATTTATACTATTGCTTATGAAAGTTATGTAGAATTCAATGGAAATTAATTAAACTGAAAAGAATTAGTTAACATTACAGACACCTCACAAATATATTGATATGTTAAATAGATTGGTAACATTGCTAACCTCACGTTCTAAAAATGCCGTCATCAAAAACTTTTCAACATTGCACATCTTCTGTATTTATATGTCATTAAATTCACAGAAAGCTTTGCATAAGTGGCATCCTTCTGTGAGAATCTTTACATGAAAAATTATTTCTTAATGGAATTTTGTTGCTGTTGCTATGAAAATCTTTTGATACACTGTGCATATAGACAATTAGAACAATTTGGGAGATGATTAAGCTGGTTTTGATGGCCATCCAACAACTTACTTTTGGGAAAAAAAAGATGAAAATAATGGCAACTGTTCTGAGCCCTGGTATAGCACTTCCTTTTTTTCACAACATTACTTCAGCAAGACACCTTGTGTTTATGAACCGTTGAAATTCAAGTATGATTTATGTATGTGGCTCCCTGCAGAGAAACTGTTTACCTCAGAAATAATATCTTTCAAAGTTATAGTGCTGGTGCCATTTTAAGGAATTTTTCACATGTAGCCTGCATGAGATGTTATGATATTCTTAGTCAACAACCAAACTGAGTTCCAGTCAAGGAGTGAAAACAAAAGAACAGAAAGACTAAATCAATCACAGGACAATTGTTTTTGGGGTTATCATTGAGACAATATTGAGTTAAACTCAAAACAGTTTAAAATACAAATCTTTCCTGTAATTTATATGTTCAAATTAATAGAATATGTTGTTTTGTCAGATGGCCTATGAGCACTATGAAAACAAATTGAATTTTACACGACTGTTTTTTTACAGTTAATCTTTATTTTATGACTAAGAGTACTGAGAAGTGACATATAGATGGCATTATTGTAGTTATTACATTGATGAAGTCACAAGGATTTGATGTTCTTTTGGGACCGTAATTGCATCTTGTAGCAGTGAGGCAGCTGTTGTGCTGCATATATTTCAAGGGAATAATATGCATTTACATTTTTTTCTCAATATATTTTAAGTTTTATTACAAGCGCTTGCTTAATGGAACTGATGAAGTACCTGACATAGTCTAATAGTTCAGTTCCTATTCTGTTACTATGGAGATGCTAATACATTTTCAGATTCCATGGTTCTTGGTATTATCTCAGCTGTGGGTTCTCCTTAATTATATAAATGCACTGTAATGCATACAAGCACTAAATTACAACTTATGTAATAGAGAAGCAAAATACTGCTGTTGATAGAAATCTAAAAGAAAAAACATAGGAAGCTCAGTGGGTCTAGCAGATCCTTTGGCAAGAAAAATAGAGGCAATACATCAGTTCTAATGAAAGGTCAAAAGCCATCATGCTAAATCATTAACTCTGCTTTTGTTACAAGGTACCTAGATTGAGTTTCTTACACTTCATTTGGGTCAGTCAACATGTTCCCACACTGTCACAGATATTCAGCTACTAACACCTAATCAACTGAAGGGTAAGAAGTGAACTGTGAAGAACCAAACGCTGTCAAAAACCCAGACTCCCAGAAGGCTATTATAGGAAGTAAATATTGTGGTAATTCAAAATAATTTGGGGAATCCCATTTTTAGAGGAGTAATATTAGGGTGAGAGGGAATGCCCAGGGGTCAATACTGGAACTAATTAATAATATAGATTCAGAAACACAAAGCAAAGTGGCCAAAATTTACATGTGATATCATAGTAGGCAATGCAATGGAATCAGGGAAACTGCTTAGAACTTACACTCAAAGTATTTATGTGGGTAAGGCAATGGAAGATGTAGTTTTCTGCAGGTAAATGTAAACCCTACATCGGTGGAAAAATAGACAAGACATATACTCAGTGACTGGTATTAATTAAGGTAAGAATTTCCATCTTGTCACTGATCAACGTCAATGCAATATTAGGCCAAGTAATTGTCCCTCCTCTAGATCGTACCTGTGTGTGCTATTACCATGGGAGAGGAAGCCAAGCAGCAGCCCTGCATGGATTAGCCATGTACCAATGAAGGAGCATGAAAATTACCAAATAACCTGGAAAAGTGGATAGACAATGCAGGTCATATGAATAGATGTGCATGTAAAAAGTACTCTTCACTAGAGAGGCAATAGAGCACTCTACCGTATACTGCATTGACATTTCGCACAATCATCAACTGACCATGTTCTCCCTGTGCTGTGAAGGTTTTGCTCAATCTAAAAGTCACTAGTTATTTAAACAAGCTATGTGAGATTTCGTGAGCACTTACCTGGAAAGAAGCATTTTCTTTTAATCTCAGAGTAAGAGTAACCATATATGTAACAGACCATGTACTTTTCATTTTTTGAAAAATATCCATTGCTCCTGCAGACAGCTCCATATATGTAAAAATGCAACTTTTCATAACAGATGCAATTTCCATTATTGGGATGTCAAAACACCACTCACAGGATTTAGACAAATGAGGAAATAAATATGAAAGCTGCTGGAGTTATTTGAAGAGCTAGAGAAGACTTTTGGAAATGTAACATATCCCTTATGTAACATACAAATATAACACAAATTTGCATAAAAAATGAATAAGCAATTTCTAGCTACCTATTGACATAAGCCTGAAGGTTATCATTATAATTGCCTAACTTGTACCACAACCTATTATCACAGTAGGGGTCTGTAGGTTCACAGATTCATTCGAAACACAGTCAGTATTATGTCTTTGATGCGGGCTAGGAATATAAATTTTCAATTGCATAAAAGATTAGGTACTTTAAAAAATGTTTGTCTTATAAACAACCAATAAGTAACAATTATGAATGCACACAATATTTGGCATTGACTTCAAGGGGATTGAGTACAGAAGTAAAAGATATATTGCTGCAGTTGTACAGTATCTTGGTTCAACATCAAAAATCAATAGATTTCTGAAGAATGATGACATTAAAGGATATTGAGTAATGTGGGAATATTGACAATGAGAAGATTAACTATGATTCAATTGAATGCCAGAGTAGGGTTGAATGGCTAAATGGCCCACTCCCATTTTTAAAAACTTGAAAGAGTCTGAATATAGTCAATGGTTTTGCTATGAATGAGAGCATTTTCTAATAGATTGAAGTCTACATTAGACAGTTAGAGTTTTATTTTATTTCATCCCACCATGGCTTTCGAAGTTTGCCGATGGTGGATAATCAGGGAGCTTGTAGAGGATGCAAGGGAAAAGGGTGGTGGGTGGCGTCATGGGTACTCATAAATTGGCAGTCAGTTTGCATGGGTGCAATAAGGAGCCATGTGCAGAGGGATAGAGGGGCATAGAACAGCTTGGAGGACATAAGGAGACATGAAGTGGGTAAGGGTCTTGAGGTGACATGAATTGTCATAAATGAAGTATACTGAATATGCAAGGGTGTATGAGGTATGAAGACTGTTATTTATTTTTCTAGTTTTATTGTAAATGGATCAATTTCCAGAGTTTTGAGGTGGGTCTTCTTATGTTCACTCCTGTTAGTGCCCACAATCTTCACTTGCAGATGGCAGCAGTGTAACAACATGGAATGACATTTCACAGCATGCAATATTAGGTCAATGTTAGCCACATAAATCAGGCCCATTTATTCTGTCCATGGAGTTTACCTTGATCCAAGCAAGATCAAGGATATTAAACAAATATCCACTCCACTGGATAAGAAGGAACAGCAACGTTGCCTTGGAATTTTCAACTTTCTCTTGCTATGTAACACCAACTCCATAAAAAAGGTATCTGTGATGAGAGATTATCTCAAGAAAGACATTCCCCATTTGCAGAAAAACAATCACATCTTTGATTCCCTCAAACAGGCTCTGTCAGCAAAATCTTGCCAGCTGCAATACTATGACACAGCGAAGGCACGATCTGGGGGATGGGTGTTGCCGTTTGGCCAGTATTTTTATTGCCTGTCTCTAGTTGCCCTTGAGAAGGTGGTGGTGAGCTGTCTTCTTGAACTGCTGGAGTCCATATGCTGTAAGTAGATCCACATGCCATTAAGGAGGGAATTGCAGGGTTTTGACCCAGGAAGAGTATTTCCAAGACAGGATGGTGAGTGGCTTGGAGGACAAATTTCAGGTGGTGGTGTTCCCATGTATCTGCTGCCTTTGTCCTTCTAGATGGAAGTGATTGAGGGTTTGGAAGATGCTGTCTAAGCTGAATTTCCTCAATGCAATATTGTAGGAAGTACACGTTGCAGCTACTGAGCATTGGTGATGGAGGGAGTGAATGCTTGTGGTTTTGGGTTGCTTTATCCTGCATGGTGTCAAGCTACTTGAGTATTGTTGGACATGCATTCATCCAGGAAACTGGAGAGTATTCCAACATACTCTTGACTTCTGCCTTATAAATGGTGGACAGGCTTTGGGGAGTTAGGAGGTAAGTTATTTGCCACAGTATTCCAAGTCTCTGACCTGCTTTTGGCAAGTCCAATTAGTTTCTGGTCAATAGTAAACCCCAGGATTTTGATAGTAGGGGATTCGGTGTTGGCAACACCATTGAATTTTTCTGAAATCCAATTGCTTTTGGTCATCTATTCCAATATAGAGTAACAGATATTAGTTCTGGTATTTTGCATCATGCTGTTATACTCCTACTTATTTGACAAGAAACGTACCATTGAAACAGATTATAAGCAACCAGAAATGAACTGCAGTAAACAGCTAATGAGCACACTGCCATATTTACAACATTTACTTGTCAAAGCGAAGGACATGATTTTGAAGTTAGATATGAGCTAGGAACCTGGGTGACTCCTTATGATGGTTTTGCTCGATACTTAAATGCACTAGACTGTAAAGTTGATAGACCTGTTACACTTTGACCAGAGCTAATGTGCACTATTTCAATTGAAAAAGTTGCAAAAAAGGTTGTTATCCAGAGATGGCCTGACAGTATTAAGGCAGTTCCTGAGAACATTTGTTCATTTTTATAAGACAAGCTTCTTATAATCACAGTAGGTCATTTGCAAGGACAAACAAGCCCTAATATCAAAATTGCTATGCTAAGACAGCATGATCATGTTACACCACAAGGACACGTGTGCTTTGAATTTTCAAGAAGACAAATCTGTGCACTAGCCAGGGTTGAATCCAATAAAGCCTGAATGCATTGGAGGCATGTCAATATGTACCAACACCAACAGCAGAATCAGGCTCTACATCCACACAGCTTACTTCTCCAACTTTCCTATTGTTTGAAAACTGAGCAACATAATGAGAGAACCATTGCTGAAACAATGACTGCCATTTTCACTTTTTTTCAGTGTACTGGACCAGAAGGGGTCACATCAGACCACAGTTCACTGGCAAAGACATGTGTACTGAGAGAGGAGTGACACATATGCCATCATCAGCTCACTACCCAAACTCAAACACTCCAGCAGAGCGTATGGCGTGTACCATCTAATCCATGATTAAGTGTTAAGCAAAAAATTCAAGATTTTCACATTGTATTATTACATTTCTATTCAACACCCCTAGAGAAGAAACCACCATCCCCAGGGCAACTTATGTTTGGAAGACAAGTGCGAATGATGCTGAGCAACCAATTGCCTAACAATTTCAAGACACAGAACATTTTTCTTTAAAGATAAAGGAGAATGAAAGAGACATATGACCAGTGAGCAGGTAGAGAACTACCTCGGCCAAACATCGGATAGAGTGCAAGTCAGAAAGCCAGTCAAATACCTGGATAGAGTTTCTAAAGTATGCAACCAGCCAAAATGAAATAGCATCATTACTGATTGTGGTATTACATTGTGAAGACAGCTCAGACCAGTGTCCAATACACTAATCATGCTGCAGAGAGTGAGGAAAGAAAAGTCGCCAATGATGACTGTGCAATGTTACTGAGTGACAGCAAACTGCAACAAGTCAACTGAGAATAACATGTACCTCATCAGACAGGTAAAAGCTCACCGGAATAGAAAGAGTTGGAAAACCTGCAGATAACAAGGTGTAGAGCTGGATGAACACAGCAGGCCAGGCAGCATCAGAGGAGCTGGAAAGCTGATGTTTCGGGTCTGGACCCTTCTTCAGCAAAACCTGCAAATGTGTTTCAAATGCTAATCTTGTTAGGTGTCTTTTACCTGATTATGTAACTCTTGAATTGACAACACATGTCTATTTACAACTTTTCTTTTATCTTCATTCAAAGGATATAGGCATGACTAAACTTTCCTGAATTTTTTGCCCCATCCCTAATTGCCCAGAGGGCAGTTAAGAGTCACATGACAGCCAGACCAGGTAAGGATGGCAGTTGCCTTCCCTAAAAGACATTAGTGAACCAGATGGGTTTTTGCAACAATTGACAATGGTTTTATGATCATCATTAGACTCTTAATTCTGGGTTTTTATTGAATTCAAACCTTACCATCTACCATGGTGGGAGTTGAACCAGATCCCCTGAACATGACCCATGTCTCTGGATTAATAGTTCTAGTGATAATACCACGAGGCCAATGCCTTCCCTAGCTATGTATAAATGATTGGAATTTATTTTTCTTTGAAAAAAGGGCATGTTATTTTATGCCTCACTGCTAAGATGAAACATACCTTCAAGGAACATGTTTGTGATGTCACCACTGTATTATAGAATGTGACCTGACGATATCAAGGTGCTATTGTCTACCTTACTGAGTCCTCCTGCAAGATGATAAGATGAGGAAAGCATGCTACAATTTGCATCTGAATTACTTAGCTCGAGCAGAAATTTGCAAGTGCTTGTGATAGTAATATATTTAGATGTCAGCAGCTGTAATAAAAGTGCTTGTTGAATCTTTCAGTGATATGTTACCCACATTTCGCTCTTAAATTATGGGAACACATATCACGTCATCAGGTACAGGTACTCTTCTGAAGTTACAAAGCTCATCACAGCATCCACGACAGATCATGAGAATAAAACAGATCTGGATTACCAGCAGTGGTTGTTTATAAAGAAAAGACACTCAGATATTACATCATTTTACCATATTAGGTAAATTCGTCTACATGACGTAATCTTTTACAAGAAATTTAACATCACATGGACGGTTTGGAATGGACTCTTCCATTAGCTGAAACCCGTGTACCAGATATGGTTCCACAAATCTATGATGACTAACACTCTGCAGAAACATGTGAAACATACTTTAGAAAACACATAACATTTGATGCCAGTCACTGGTAGAAGAATGTGTCAATATTTAATACCAAAATCACATTAAAACATTTTTTACCCTCAATACCAAGTGAACAAAGAAGAATAAAGGCCCTTTGGCCCTCCAAGCCTGCGCTGCCACATTTTGCCCTTCCATACTAAAACTGTCTTCACTTACAGGATTTGTATCCCTCTATTCCCTTTCTATCATATATTCGTCCAGGTGCTTCTTGAATGCTGCTATTGTATCTGCTTCCACCACCACCTCTGGCAACGCATTCCAGGCACTCCTCATCCTTTGTGTGAAAAACCTGCCTCACACATCTCTTTTAAACTTACCTCCCCGCCTCGCACCTTGAACCATTTGTTCCCTAGTAACTGACCCCTCTACCCTGGGAAAAAGCCTCACACTTTCCACTCTATCCATGCCATTCACAATCTTATAAACTTCTTTAAGGTCGCCCCCTCAACATCCTGCATTCCATTGAAGCCAAACCCAGTCCATCCAAGCTTTCTTTATAGCTAAAGTCCCCCATACATCCTGGTAAACCTTTTTCTATACTCTCTCCAAAGCATCCACATCCTTTTGGTAATGTGGTGACCAGCCACATCCTTCTGGTAGTGTAGAGTGGGGCTTTGTAATTAAACGTATATTTTAAAATTTTGCAAAACACAATTCAAAATGGTGTTTCTAAATCCAATTGGACATGTTCAAATTAATTCTACATTTTATGCCAGCTCTTTTACTCATGGTTGTTTTACTTTAATGCTATGCTATATATGTCTTGCCTTGTGGGCATGACTGTGCTATTTCTGGTTATGACCATGCAGTTGAAAATTAATGAGGTGCCAACAGTTTTTTTTCGGGATAAATTGCCTGTTCATTTTTGTCCTCCTTCCTACCATCGGAAGAAAGTAATTTATTGATACTGGGACTGAAATGGCCTTTATATTTCCAGTTTTAGGACTCAAACAAAATTGAATGTTTACACAATATTATAAACTTGTGCAACTTCAAGCGATAATTTCAAATTAAAAATTTTGCAACATTTAATGTTCAACAGTGTTATCTATTTCTCATGCTGTATCCTTATAAATCAATTGTTGGGGCTGGGTGGGGGTTGGGGGAGTTGCTGTGTGATTTTTGAAAACCAGTTGTCCCAGTTTACAAGTTGTCCAGCCATGGAAAACAACAAGGATACAGCAGCTTCTGGATGATCAAAACCTGCCTCCTGTTACTTTTAGGACAACAAGTAAATGACTGAGCTGCAGTTCAGCCTGAAATAGGTTTAGGACTGTATTTTATAACTTTCAGGTGCTGCATTTATCCATTTGTATGGTACAGAAGTTACCTTAAAGTGGAATCTTTTTTTTGTAGGAAATCTTTGTGAAACTGGGGAAGAACAGTGTCAGCTCAATAATGGTTTTGCTAAGACAACAAAGTGCAGGGCTGGATGAACACAGCAGGCCAAGCAGCATCATAGGAGCAGAAAGGCTGACGTTTCGGGCCTAGACCCTTCATCAGAAAAGGGGGAGGGGAAGGGTGTTCTGAAACAAATAGGGAGAGAGTGGGAGGCGGAAAGAAGATGGATAGAGGAGAGGATAGGTGGAGAGGAAACAAACAGGTCGAAGAGGCGGGGATGGAGCCAGTAAAGGTGAGTGTAGGTGGGGATGGGGGTGACTTTTCCCTGCAACTGCAGGAAGAGCTACACCTGCCCCCATACCTCCTCCCTCACCCCCATCCCAGACCCCAAGGAGACTTTCCACATCAAGCAGATGTTCACCTGCACATCTGCCAATGTGGTATACTGCATCCGCTGTACCCGGTGTGGCCTCCTCTACATCGGGGAAACCAAGCGGAGGCTCGGGGACCGCTTTGCAGAACACCTACGCTCAGTTCGCAATAAACAACTGCGCCTCCCGGTCGCGAACCATTTCAACTCCCCCTCCCATTCCTCAGATGACATGTCCATCCTGGGCCTCCTGCAGTGCCACAACAATGCCACCCGAAGGTTGCAGGAACAGCAACTCATATTCTGCTTGGGAACCCTGCAGCCCAATGGTATCAATGTGGATTTCACAAGCTTCAAAATCTCCCCTCCGCCTACCGCATCCCAAAACCAGTCCAGCTCGTCCCCGCCTCCCTAACCTGTTCTTCCTCCCACCTATTCCCTCCTCCCACCTCAAGCCGCACCCCCATCTCCTACCTACTAACCTCATCCTGCCCCCTTGACCTGTCTGTCCTCCCTGGACTGACCTATCCCCTCCCTAACTCCCCACCTACACTCACCTTTACTGGCTCCATCCCCGCCTCTTCGACCTGTTTGTTTCCTCTCCACCTATCCTCTCCTCTATCCATCTTCTATCCGCCTCCCACTCTCTCCCTATTTATTTCAGAACCCTCTTCCCCTCCTCCTTTTCTGATGAAGGGTCTAGGTCCGAAACGTCAGCCTTTCTGCTCCTATGATGCTGCTTGGCCTGCTGTGTTCATCCAGCCCTGCACCTTGTTGTCTCGGATTCTCCAGCATCTGCAGTTCCCACTATCAATGGTTTTGCTAAGTTGCCTTTTAAGGACTGATTGAATTCCCTGACTGTATTCTAATGAGGCTTGAATTTGCAAATGATTCAGGCTGCCTGCCGATTCCTACAGTGAAGTCACAGATTCTAGATGTCTGCTTTTTTCTTCATTGATATTGCCTGACCTACTGAGTACTTACACCATTTCCTTCTTTTATGTCAGACTTCCAGCATCTACAGTATTTTCCATTATGTTCCTGCTGGGTGAGGTGATGTGCTGGTTGGGGAGACTTCCAACAAATTTTGGATGGGGACAATTGACACTGCATTGCTGAATTGGTGCTTGCTTTGACTTCCTGTAAATATTGTGTGCAATCTCCTCTGTTGTATAACGCAATTAGTACCCGAGTGGGTTCACCAATATAAGGTAAGCTTCACCTATTAGTAGATAAAGGACAAGAGGAGCTAACCGGTTACAATGATGCGCACTTACTCTTAAATCCAACCTTATGTTTCAGGAGACGCTGTCATGGAACTCAAACTGACGTAGCCATTAAACAATTAAATATTGTGTAATAAACGTATTCTGCTGACGACTTTGTGTATTTATCCTTCTCCATTAGATATCAGTAACTTAGACCAATATCAAGAAGGAGGATGGGTGGCAGTGAATCTACACAAGGCATCTCAGATTGTTCAGGTGAGCACAACTATAATGTACACCATTCTTGAAGTGGTGCATTTTTCATAATGTATATCCATCTCGAATATTTGAAGATACATTCTGGTGAAAGTCTGTTCTCTCTTTGGAAGCTGAAGCTTTCAGACCATAAAACATAGGAGCAGAAATAGGCTATTCAGCCCATCATGTCTGCTCCACCGTTCAATCATGGTGATGTGTCATTCAATCCCATCCTCCTGCCTTCTCCCCGTAACCTTTGATCCCCTTACTAACCAACAACTTATCCCTGTCATAAATATACTCAATGATGTGGCCTCCACAGCCCTCTGCAGCTATGAGTTCCACAGATAACCACGCTCTGATTGAAGAAATTCCTCCTCATCTCAGTTCGATGCACTGTGACCAGAGCCTTATTTAGCTACAACAGTATATTACAATTCTTACATTCTAACCCTTTTGGAATGAATGCTAACATTGTATTTGCCTTTCTAACTGCCAACTGAACTGCATATTAACCTTAAAAAAATCCTGAACTAGGACTTACAAGTCCCTTTGTGCCTCAGATTTCAGAAGCCTCTCCCTGTTGAGAATATAGTCAATGTCTTTATTCTTCCTACCAAAGTGCTTTCCCAGATTGTTTTCTATCTGCCACTTCTTTGCCCACTCTCCCAGCCTGTCCAAGTCCCTCTGCAGCCTCCCTGCCTCCTCAACACTACTTGTCCCTCCATCTATCTTTGTGTCATCTGCAAACTTAGTAACAATGTCCTCAATGCCTTCAAACAGATTGTTAACATATAACATCAATAGTTGTGATCCCAACACTGACCCCTGCAAAACTCCACTACTCACCAGCTGCCATACTGAAAAAGACCCCTCTATCCCTACTCTCTGCCTTCTGCTCATCAGCCAATCCTCGATCCATACTAGTACCTGCCCTTTATATTATCGGCTCTTAACTTAATTAGAAGCTTCCTATCTGGCACCTTGTCAAAGGCTTTCTAAAAATCCAAATAGATCAAGTCCACTGGCTCTCTTTTGTCTAAATTGCTTGTTTCCCCCTTAAAGTATTCTAACATATTTGCCAGGCATGACCTCCCCTTGATGAAGCTGTGCTGACTCAGCCCTATTTAACCATTATTACTCTGTAATTTCATCCTTATTAATGGACTCTAAAATCTTATCAACAACCATGGTCAGGCTAACTGGCCTATAATTTCCTGTCTTCTGCTTCCCTGTCTTCTTAAATAGCAGTTTTACATTAGCCATTTTCCCATCCTCTGGAATTCTCCCTGACTCCAGTGATTCCAGAAAGATCACATCCAATGCCTTCACAATCTCCTCAGCTATTTTCTTCAGAACTCTAGAATGTAGCTCATCTGGTCTAGGTCATTTATTAACCTTCAGACCTTTCATCTTCTCCAGTGACTTCTCCTTAGTGGTGGTCACTATATTCACTCTGACCCCTCACTCTCTTGAAGTTCTGGCATGCTGCTAGCATCTTCCACTGTGAAAACTGATACAAAGTACCGATTCAGTTCCTCCACAATTTCTTTGTTGCCCATTAATTCTTCTTCAGGCTCATATTTTCCAGAGGTCCAATGTCCACTCTTGCTTCTCTCATACCTTTTAGATATCTTAAAAAAAAGTCTTGCAATCTTCTTTTACATTACTAGCTAGGTTACTCTCATTTTAGCGTCAGCACCATCCCTCCAATTGCCTTTTTTGGTTATCCTTTTCTGGTTTTTAAAGGCTTCCCAATAATCTTCACCACATTATATCCTCCTTTTGCTTTTATGCTTTCCCTGACGTCCCTTGTCAGCCATGATTACCTCGTCCCTACCTTAGTACATTTCTTAGAGTCATAGAGTCATGGGATGAATTTCTGCTGTGCCTCCCGCATTACCCCCAGAGACTCCTGCCATTCCTGCTCTGCTGTCTTCCCTCCACTCAGCCTTGGTTAGCTCCTTCCCAATGTCTTTGTAGTTACCTTTACTCAATTGTAATACCATTACATCTGATTCAAACTTCTCCCTCTCAGACTACAGGGTGAATTCTATCATATATGCACCCCCCAGAGTTTCCTTCACCTTAAGCTCCCTAATCAAGTCTGCTCCATTACACAGAAGCAAATCTTTCCCTCGTGGGCTCTACCACAAGCTGCTCTAAACAAAAATCTCAGACATTCTATGTGATTTTCCCAGACTGGAAGTTTCCTTGAGATCATTGTAATAGTGCCTTTCTTATCTCTGGATTTAATTTCTGTACACAACTCCCATCAGGGTCTTTTTCCTTCTGCGGTTCCTCAACTCTAACCACACAGATTCTTTTCTCCCCGATCCTACATCACTTCTTGCTATCAATTTTGTTCCATTTTCTACTGACAAAATGTGAATCCAAAACCAGCTTTTTTATATGGCGAGTAGATAGATTTTGGAATGCACTGCCTGGAATTTTGGTGGGGGCAACTGAGTTCATCTGAGGCATTCAATAATGCATCGGATGATTATTTAAATCAAAGGTTATGGAGAAAAGGTAGGAGATTGAGTTAGTACGTGCAAAGAGCCAGTGTAGACACAATGGGCTGAATAGTGTCCTCATGCACTGTAACAATGTGAAATAACTTCATGAACTGCATTCTCTACTCATGGAATGTAGTTCACATTAACATACTAAACACACAGCCTCCATTTAAATTTGTATTTTGTGATAATATTGTCCTTCTTAATGAAGTAGAGCTAGGAACCATACTTAGAAATATACGTTACAGAAGAGGCCCTTTAGCCTACCTCAGCAAAGATATACTACTATCTACACTAGTCCCACAGCCTTGAATGAAATGATATTTCAAGTGCGCATCCAAGCACTGTTTAATAGTTGAGGTTTACCTCCTCCACTACCCTCCATTGCGTGCATTCCAGACACCCACCACCCCTGGTGGGAAGGTTTTCCTCAAATCCCCCCTAAACCTCTTGCCTTTCATTTTAAAATTACACCTCTTTGTCAGTGACCCTTAAACTAAGGGGAACAGCTAAATTCTAATCTCCTTATCCATTCCCCTCAATGTTATACACCTCTATCAGGTCCATCCTCAAATTACTCTACTCCAAAGAAAAGAACATGAGCTTATCCAGTCTCTCTCAGAGCTGAAGCGTTCCATCCCAGTCAACATTGTGGTGAAAATCTTCCAGTACAACCACATCCTTCCAATACTATGATGACCAATTCACCATCTGTGGTATACCACTGCACACCAGGCTCCAGTCATGTAAACAGCTTTCAACCACCACTTCTGTCTCTTGTCACTAATCCAATTTTGGATCCAACTTGCCAAGTTACCATCGATCCCAAGATCTTTTACCTTCATTATCAGTTTCTGATGTGGGACCTTGTCAAAGACCTTGCTAAAATCCATATAAGCTACATCAACTGCCCAACCTTCATCTTTGGTCACCACCTCAAAAAATTCCACATTGGTTAGGTATGATCAACCTCTGACAAAGCCATGGAATTGATAACTCAAAGAACCATCAACAAAACAAAGAGCTGAATATAATTTAAAGTAAGCCTGTATTCATGGATTCAATTCATATAAACTCAGAACTCAGCAGGACTGTCAGCACCTCTGGAGACAGAAACAGCATTAAATATTTTTTTGGGTCTGGTATGACTGTCTTGAAGAGGAGTCATATTGAACTCAAAAACTTTAACATTGTTTCCTTCTCCATATATGCTCAGTGCTGTTGTTTTTCTTTCAGTTGCAAAAAGTTATGCTTTATTCATAAAACATCTTTATCTGCTTTCACAGGGACTAAAGCAGTTCTGTGTAGTCTCTGCATATCAAAATCATCAAACATTGGAATTTGACATTCTCAGCAGTTTGACAAACCAAAGGTATTTTTTAAAACTCATGCAGGACAGTACTTACACACAGTCAGGTAAAGAGAGGGTTTGATAAAAATGTTACTCCAGAATTTTGTACTGGTTTCAACTGACTGGACAACTAGAGTGATACCAGTAGGAGTTCAATTTCTATTCTAGCTGTAGCTACCATCTTCTCAACTTTAACCCTCACCTCCAGTACAGTGACTCCCTCAGGTTAAACAACCCCAATCATCTCTCTAATGAAAGAATAGTCCTACTGTCCTCTGGGGTAATGACAACTTTGTTTTATTTATAGGAACATCAAAATCTCAGCCTACCTCTTATTTTATTATCACCACATAATCATTTATTATGATATTGTTATGTCACATTTTCCTGAATTGAATACTCTAGAAAAACCATTTTAAATACCTTAATCAGAAATTGCATATATACCAGTTGTACTTGGTATCATAAACCCAGTACTTTCTTTAAAAAAAAAACCAATCACTACCTCTTCTCCATCTAGCTAAACCAACTTCCCATTTATAGACTCAAATTATCAATGAATGAATTTATTTGATCAATTTAATCAATCTTCCCCATCTAATTTAGACTAACAAATTATTTCAACCTGTCTCTTGCCATAATTAATTGCAGAATCATTAATTTAATCAATTTCTCCTAACCTTTGACCAGGACCAACAGATATTTTGAGTGATTTTCTCTTTGTCATAAGTAACTCACAGATAGTTCATTTAAGTGATATTTTTCCATGCCATGTTTTTAAATAAAATATTAATTAATTTGAATATGTTGCACCAGATTAAGCCAATAAATAATTTAATAGAGTGCCTCTACATCAATAAATAAATAAATATTTATGTCATTTCTATCATTTGGCGTGATGAATTTTTTTTCATTGCATCTTTTTTGACCCAGGTTATTATGCTGCAATTCTGAAATGAAAATAAATCCTGTCTCATTTGACCATTTTGTTCAGCATCTCAGTGCACTTGTCCATTGACTTCTTTATACGTACCACTATTGTTTTTGTTACAATTTTTGCTATTCCTATATGTTATCAATCCATTCAGTTTGTCCATCAAAACAGTTATAAAATGAACTGGCTTGTCACAAGGGCTTTTTTTACATTATTACTATTGCAGCCTATTTCTGATCTAGTTCGTTTACTTAAATTGAAATCTGTTGATTTTGTGTTATTGTTGTTTAATTGAGCAATTAAATGCCATTTGTTCTTAAACTCTTTCATGTGATTGTCATCTGGTGTTTTGACAAGATTTACACATTGGCTAGGAATTCTTTCAAAGTGCCTCCTGTTCTGCTACTGAGATGTTAACTGGAGTGAAAATCCTATTTAAACTAGTAAGTATAGCTGGAATGTTACCCTTCTTGGAACCAGCTTTGCCTGTTTCTTTCTTGCTTAAAAACTAATTTGTTTAAATGTATGGAGTAGAAATAAAAGCCAAAACTATTTATCCTGGTTCTCCTTTCCTTGCTATTAAGAATTCTGTGCATGATTTTTGCGAAAGCAAAGAAATTCTTTAGTAAGTTTTCAAAATAAAATTGCAAGTGACTTTCCCTCTTTTATTTTTCATAGGTTACTCAGAAATAATCAATTTAAGTAACTTTATTTTTTTTTTCTTCATGTTTTGTTTCTGAGAAAGTGAGAGTGAATGATTTAGAGGACATGTGGTCAAAGCTGCCTCCGGTAGTTTCTACCAGCTTAGGCATTGCTTGTGCATCAGACTTGTTACTGATATTGGTTCCTGATGCTCTATGATGTGGTCAAGGTTGCTTAGAGCAGCAATTTAGATTACATAGAATAGGCTAACATTTAAGCTTTGTGTACAAGGGTAGAATGTGCAAACTCTACACAGTTGTGTAAGGGTGGAATCAAACCTGGGTCCCTGGCTGCTGTGAGGCAGTAGTACTATTAACTGCTTATGCTCTGAACTTTCTCATGTTTCCACCCAGCCCTTCTCTCTCTAATCTTTTATTTCCCAACTTCACTAACAACCAGCCCCAGCCCCAGCTGGAGCAGGTAAACCTGCCAGCCATATGATAGAATTGCTGTCATACTGCATAGAAACAAACCCTTCAGTTCAACCAATCCGTGCCAACCATGTTCCCAAACTAAATGTCCCACCTGCCTGTGCTTGGCCCATATTGTTCCAAACACTTCCTATTCATAAACCTATCCAACTATCTTTTAAACATTATAACTGTACCCACATCCATCAGTTCATTCCACACATGAACCACTCTGTAAAAATAAAAGTTGCTCCTCATGTCTTTTTTTTTTCAAAATCTTTCTCCTTTCAGCTTAAAAATACGGCCCCTAGTTTTGAGCTCACCATCCTAGGGAAAAGGTCCTTGTCATTCACCTTATTTATGCCCCTTTATGATTTTTATAAACCCCAATAAGGTCACCATCAACATCTTGTGCTTTTGTGAAAAAGTTCCAATCTTATTTGTTTTTTTTTGTATCTCAAACCTCCAGTCCTGGCAACATCCTGGTAAATCTTTTCAGAACCTGCTCTGGTTCAATAATAACCTTCCTATAACAGTGTGACCAGAACTGCACACAGTATTTTAGAAGAGGCCTCCCCAAAATCCTATGCAACCTGGATGGCATGGTGGATCAATGGTTGGTACTGCTGTCTCACAGCTCCAGGGACCTGGGTTTGATTCCAGCCTCGGGTGACTATCTGTGTGGAGTTTGCATGTTCTCACTGCGTCTCTGTGCATTTTCTTCCTCAGTCAGGTTAGGTGGACTGGCCCCAAAAAAAAAAGTTGCTGGAAAAGCTCAGCAGGTCTGGCAGCATCTGTGAAGGAAAAACCAGAGTTAACGTTTTGGGTCCAGTGACCCTTCCTCCCAGTTCTGAAGAAGGGTCACTGGACACAAAATGTTAACTCTGTCTTTTTTCCTTTACAGATGCTGCCAGACCTGCTGAGCTTTACTAGCAACTTTGTCTTTGTTCCTGATTCACAGCATCTGCAGTTCTTTCGGGTTTTTATTTAGGTGGATTGGCCATTGCTTAAATTGTCCATGGTGTCTGTGGGCAGCCAGGCTAGTTGGGTTAGCCACTGGGAATGCAGGGAAATGGGGATTGGGTAGGGGTGAAGGTCTGGGTAGGTGGTCTTTGAAGGTTGGCGCAGACTCGATGGTCTGCGTTGCCTATTTCCACACTGTTGGGAGTCTATGAACCTCAAGGTGAAGACCCAGCCCCTACGCTCAAAGATCTGCGCATAGCAAGGCAAACATGCTAATAGCCTCTTTAACCACCCTGTCTACCAAAATTTCAACAAATTTTACGTACCTGAACCCCAAGGTCTCTGTTCTACAACATTATCCAAGGCCCTACCGTTTAATGTACAAGACCTGTTCTTGTTTGTACTACCAATGTACAATACTTCATTTATTAAAATTAAACTCCATCTACTGTTCCTTAGTCTGTTGACACAATTGATCTAGATCTCTTTCCAATCTTGGATAACCTTCTTCACTGACCACTATACCACTGATTTTTTTGTTATCATCTGCCAACTTACTAACAATACCTCCTATATTTTCAGCCAAATCATTTATCTGAATGACAAACAAAAGTGGACCCAGTACTAATCTCTGCGGAACACCGCTGGTCACATGCCTCCAGTCCAAAAAACAATCCTCCTCGTCCTCCATTGTCCGTCTCCTACTATAAAGCCAATTTTGTATCCAATTGGCAAGCTCACCCTGAATCCCATGTGATGTAATTATACTAACTAGTCTACCATGTAGGACCTTGTCAAAGACTTTACTGAAGTCTAAATAAATCAAGTCTACTGCTCTGACCTCAAATCTTTTTAGTTATTTTATTTTTAAAAAAACAACTCAATGAAGTCAGTGTGAGATGACTTCCCTCGCACAAAACCATGGTGACTATCCATAATCGGTCCTTGCCTCTCCAAATACATGTAAATCTTAAGTTTCAGAATCACCTCCAAAACTTAACCACCACTGAAGACAGACTCGGGTCTACAGTTCCCAGGCTTTTCCTTGTATCTCTTAAGTAAAGGCACAGCATTAGCCACCCTCTGGTACTTCACCCATGGTTTATAGATGATACAAATATTTCTGCTAGGCCTCTCTGATGTCTCACAGCTCCAGGGACCTGGGTTAGTACACTCTCATTCCTGCCCCCACCCCACCCCACCCCACCCACCATGAAAGTCAGGTGCTGCTGGTTGTTAATGAACCCTCCCATTCCACATCGTCCTCTGGCTTTAATATGTTACTGTCTCCCTATAGTGAGTTGCTGCATTCACAATTGCAATCTCTTCTGTATCCCAGTATGTTCCCACAATCATCATGATTAAGTGCCCCAATTTCTGTCCCCGTGACCTGTGATAATTGCTTCTGTACTTTGAGTGGATGGTATCCCTGGACAGACTGTGATCCAGCCCCTTGAGCACCTTAAATTGAGCTTGAACAATGTGGTCAGACCTATGACTGATGTCAGTAAAGCTCTCCGAATGTCTTCCTGTGACTCTGTGACTTCCTGGACTAATTGCACTGCACCTATAGGGCAGGCCCTGGCCTAATCCCAGGATTGTAGAAGTATCCCCCCACCCTCCAACAACTGTGCCCACCCCAAGCAGGCAACTGACTGATGTCGGAGGCTGTCCTTGACTTGCTATGCTGGGACCCACTGCCTGAGGGGTGGCTCCCCGGACCTGATTGAGGATTTACTCCCCTTAGACTTTGAGACAAGCCATTGATTTCTGCATGTGCAGTGTGCTTTCTGCATATGTGGTTGGCACACTGTATAGGTGTGAGACTGACATTACACAGGCCTGAACAGCAACACAACCATCCTTGGACTGATTACTGCTGATGACCATGACAAGCTGCCTGACTTTGTGTTGTGCTAAACAGCAAGGCAAGGCGGAAGTATTGTTAGCACTTAAGCCCCTGTTAAGGGAGCCAAAATGATAAAATACAAAACCGGGATGTTGTGAACATCGAAGTTGGTATGAAGTGAATGAATGCTGACAGAATTAATTCATATCCCAGAGATATAGCTTGGCTTAATCCATGAGTTGTGTTCCTGACCTTGAGTGCAAAGCCAGGGATGGAAGTCCTTAGAATGCTGTTGCAATTAAAATGTTGGTGCACTGAAGTGCAGAATTATACTGTAAGCAGATTGGAGAAGTAACATGATGCAGTGAGGCCGGTACATACCGCCAATGTCCATGGACATGCGAGTGTATGGTTGCTGCCTAATGGAGTATGCCCTGAGATGCTGGTGCTCTGCCAAGGTAGTAGGTCAAAGGAGCAAGTGATGAGCTGGAATTGTCTGGTACTGACTATCTTTATTGGCACTCTGTCTTGTTTCTATCGGGTGTATAGGGGGAGGCAGGCTTTTGTTTTGAACAGTCAATCTCGGACTCTGAGAAATCAATTCTGTTCACGGTTTGTTTATTAAACAAAGCATGTAGAAATTTATTAACAAATATAGAGTAATATTAAAGAACAAAATAATCTAAGTGGACTATGCCATAAAAACAAAAAACCTTTGTTTTCATCTCCATTTGTTTGACAGAAAGACAAAAACAATTAAGGAATAAATATTAAGAAAGATTGTCCATGTAACTCAAATGGTCTTCACAATGTGGTTGTTCCACGGCATATGATTGTTTCTTGGTTGATTTTCTGAAGATGTTGATCAGGTTTACCACTTACAGTTCACGCAGATAAAACCAATAATACTTTGTTCTATATTTTCTGAACGTTCAAGAGCTGGTAAGGGAGGCTAGGCAGGGAGATTTCAAAACTTCATGATGTGGCATCAATAGCCAGACACTCTTCTGTGAGAAAGATACAGTCCAAAATCCAGTTTGTACTCTGACCACACCCTGATAGACTGGCCATCTCTTCCACAAGGTCCCAGTCATCATTCAAAGTCTGCTTGAGTCTTTTTGGCAGTCCCACAGGAAATTTTAAGTTAACACTGGTGAGGATGCAAGAAAGACAGTTCATGTTTATAATTAACTACAAAATATAAATGAAAAGGAAGACATGCATGAAGATTTTTTTTGTGATCATGGAACACTCCAAAGCTCTTTACAGTCAATTAAATATTTTTGAACTGTGTTTTACAAAAACAGTAAATGTACTTATAGTTTTTATCAAAATTGTAAAAGGTGCCACTATAAATAATTGATTATTTGATTTGAGTCTGTTGTTCATGGTCTATTAAATCAATTTATTTGCCATATTGAACTAATAGTGTTATGTTAATCATTTTGAAGATTGAAGTCAAACTTACAGAAGCACTTCACACCTTTTCAGAGGGGTGTCATGGGAACTAAAACAGAAGTTGCTGGAAAAGCTCAGCAGGTCTAGCAGTATCTATAAAAAGATGCTGTCAGACCAGCTAATACCTGTTTCAGGTATTGATCTGCAGCTCTTTCAGTTTTTGTCATAGGAACTATTTGAGGATTAATAAATTTTCAAACTTCTCTCCATTTAATACATTTTCTTGTTCCAACTTGTTGAATAAAAAGAAATTTTGGTCAATGTCTTCTTGTGTTTCCATGTCAACCATTTGCTGACAGGTCCATTTTATTTCCACCTGTTACTGGCTCACCATAGTTTACTTTAGCTGGCCAAATGGTCTAGTTTTAAGAAAATGGTACAGAGAAAAAGTAAGGGTTTTCTTTTATCATCAATGGGCAATTGGAACGGTCTGCTTTATCACTTTGGTTAGACCCCTGGCAGTACTTATGGGGAATTAAAAGATATAATTGATTTATGACAATAAGGACATTTATGCCATGCAATAGATAATATTAGGGCAACTGATTTACACGATTAAATAATCAAGTGTTCAGGACCAGTACTGTTACTTTAGGAATGGACTTCGTAATTCTGCGAAATGTAAATGAGCAGCCTTTGTAATTTTTTTCCCCTTTATTTTTCTAGTTAAAAATACACTACAGACTTTATAACACACATTTTTCTGAAAGTAGAAATCTGGCATTTTGCAGTACTTGAGGGAAAAAGGACAACCTAGGAATTAGCAACACTGGGCATGGTGTGGGGGCTATTTGTGGAGTTCCCACGAGGTAGGCTAGGATTCCTGGACTTTAATAGCATAGCATGATTGTGAGAATTAATCCATTTGTGTAACCAGATTTTTCCCACCAGAGGTAGGAATTGGGAGCTGCATTGCATTCTCTTCTCCATCTCCAACCTCCTGTGAAACATGACCCAAATTGGGAATTATGGGGGTGTGTTAATGCCTGATAAGACCTGCCTTTTGGAAAATTGGCTAAAATTGATGGTTAAAAGTATTACATGTCCTGACCAGTTGTTTCTGGTGGGGAAGCGTATCGAATAAGTCAGCTCATCACCTTTCCCTCCACTCTGAGCTCGATCCCATCCTGTAATGATGGGCAGGTACTGGAAATTTCATCCAGCTATCTCATATAAATGAATAAAAGAATAAATATGCGACCCATGCCAGAACACAGCGGGGGTGGACAGCGCAGCCCATTTTTAATTGCTGCATGAACAAGGCATGAATGAAGTGGGGTACCTCATTCAGGGCATGCTTTGTGTGCATCAGGGGCACCACCCAAGATACCACCTCAACCTTCCTACTGTGCCACCTGCCCATCGGAACCTGGTGTCCCAGCCCTTTCTCCTCTTCTCTGACTTTCTGATCCCTCCCCAGCCTAAATCCTGAACAGTTACACTCATGACACTCATCAGGTCTCTTTCACTGCTGCTGGCTGTGCCCACCACCCAGCTCTGCTGGTAGCGTTGGAGCTGCTGGCACATCACATTAGCCAGTTGCAAGTGTACATTGTGGCTGCAGGGTGGGCTTCCAACGGTAAGTCAACTACTTCTGGGAAGGTGAGGTCCACGTAAATGGCTGTCCATTGCGTTTGCTGAAAAATTTTATCTGTGAATATTGACCTTCATGTTTCCTCCCCCTAACTGTCTGGTATGTGAAATCCTCTCAGTGATGGCTCATGATAATGGTATGCTGATTAAATGGTTGACCTACTGCAGAATCCTGGGAGATGTTATTTTGTGCCTTAGAGCATCCTGAAAAATATACTGATGGTTGAACTTGTTTGTGCTTCCTCCTTGCCTGACTGGAATTTAGTGTGAACGCACTGGGTCACCCACCAATGGTTTGTGAATCAGTTGGTGCCCAGTCGTTTTCTCCTCCAATGAGGCCTGGTGTTAACAGTGCAGTCAGGCACTTACCTGGACAATATCAGGCCTCCCATCTGATCAAGATCTTAGTCGCACGCCTGAGAGATCTTCACCAGAGTTTGTCACTGGATCACTGGAGTACGATCTTGGGGAGGGGACCCATGGATAGATGCTGTATGGGGTGGGTGGGAGGTGTGCTTCAGATATAAGGCAGAGTTAGCTTTCAATGACACCTCACTACTCTTGATGCCAGGTCCCTCGACTGGGCATTGAGTGTCTATCAATAAGAGAAGCTACTGCAAGGTTGTAGATGTATCTGATGGGTTTGGTGAGAAATCTTCAGATGCCCATTGCTATTACTGTTAAATCCCTTAGCCATCATTTGTCTTTCCATGTCAGTGTGTATTTGCTACATTCACAGCCATGTGCTTATTCCAAAATTTGCTGATTCTCTGCTAGGCCAGATTTTGTCCCTCAATGACTTCCTGGATGAGCTCATTGAGATGCACAAGTTCCGGACATCTCTATGGTCATTGGGCCCATCTCGCGCATCTCAAGGTTCCCCTTCTACAACCCTTTGCCATCCTCTCCCTGATCTGCTCATCCTCTCCTCCATCATTCTTTCTGCTTTCTTTTTCCCAAGGGCCACTGTTCATTGTTGGATCATATTGTGAAGCATGCAGCAAACCATGGTTAAGTGCGAAACCCTAGCATGTGGGTATTACAAGACACCTGAATGGTCCATGCAATGAATGTGCACCCTGAGAAGGCACATGAATTGCTTGGTGAGTGACCATGACAGCAAGTGTTCATATCCTAGCATCCCTGTAGAACCATTCATGGTGCATGATCACAGTTGATGAACCATTACTATGGAGGGTGTTGTTCCCTACAATTCGTTGAACATCCTGGGAATGGGAAAGAAGAGCAGAGGAATATTTGATTGCAAATATTAATTGTGTCATGGCAGCTTTCAGGAAGACTTGCACAGGCATTCAGGATGTTTATGTGGTGGTTTTTGACAAGTTATAGTTTGAAGGAGCCTTCCTGTTGATGCCTTTATCTGGCTATTCACTTGGTGCTTTAATAGCCACATAGATGGAGTCAGCGATGCCCTGGACTTGTGGGAACTTGGCAATTGTGGAAAACCCAAGTGCCGTTTCAGTCTTGGAGAAACATGACACAGTGCCCAGTCTTGACAAACAAGATATCGATGATCATCATGATGCAGCTGCATGTCCTTTGGGTTAATTATCCAGAGGAGAAGATCCCTCAATGAGTTTAATTGATGCTTTAAGGCTGTTTTATCATCTATGTATTTATTTTCCTGTGCTGTGCAATATGCAGAAGACAAATAGGTACAAACTCTGGCTGTTCCTCTTTGTAACCATTTTATTTGCCATGTCACCTATGTTATGTCTTGAATTGGGACAGAAATATAGGTCCTGTTGTCCCTGAAGAATGAGGGTGGGGCATGGGTTGAATGCACTGCCTGAAGAAATCCCACAAATTGTGTATTGGATTATGACTTTGTGCGGCATTTCTGTAAATATTTAAAATAAAATTGGTCCTCGAACAGTAAACATGTGGGGATACCATTAGATACTTTCTCATTTTTTGAGAGAACAGAAACGAGTAGAAATTTGTCTTGTGCAATATGAAATGAACAGAAGCAAACTTTGACTATTGCTGGTAAAATGCCTTTTGTCTTTTACTCATCAGTACAATTTGTAGGAAAAGCAATATTTGCCACTGGGAATGTCCCAGATAATGTTGCATTTTTATGACCATACCTCAACCAATCAGCACTGCCCTCTCATGCCGTAAAAATGTTGACTTTCACCTTTAATTGATTATCCTTGTGAATTTTCCTGATAAGCGTAGGATTAAAAAAAAAACCCTTTTGAGGCTACAGGTCTGGCAGCATCTGTGTGGAGTGAGAAACTAAGATAAGTAGATATGAAACTTTAAGATTCTTTTTCAGAACAGTGGGAATCTGCAACCTGAATGCTCAACCCAACTTTATTTTCCATTATGAAGTTGAATATTTAGTTAGAATGGTCCAAGACAAATTTAATATGCTTTAATTTTAACTTTTTATTGGCAAACTTTCCAGGCCATTGCAAACTCTGATTCTGGCCTCTTGTGTGTGCACCATTGATGACAATTGGGTGATTGTTCTCAAAACATCACTTAGAGTCATAAAGCTGTACAGCACAGAAACAAACCTTTTGGTCCGACATGTCCATGCTGATCACTTCTTAACTACCTTCCCCTGCTACTTTTTTTTTGCTCTTGCTGCTTGATCATTTTTGGGATCTTTCTTAACAATAGTTTGCAGCTGTTTCCTCTCTGGGACATTTTCTTTAGAAATGCCTCTTTATAAATCTAACCATTGCTAATGTTCCTTTTTCCACCAATATTTCTTCTAAACACTCAGATCAGAGGCACATCTGTTAAGAAATTTATTATCTGATTTTCACAGGATCTATATAAAGATAAACAAGCTGCTAGCTAGATATGACTATGGTGTGTGGTGAGTTTGTTTTAGCCCCATGCCAATAGGTTTCTTGTCAAAGTTCTAGGTGATTGTTCTCAAGAAACATTGCAGCTGAAACATGACAATCTAGCCTCTTTGACCTGTCTGTCTCCTCTCCACCTATCTTCTCCTTTTTATCCATCTTCTATCCGCCTCCCCCTCTCTCCCTATTTATTTCAGAATCCCCTTCCCCTCCCCCATTTCGGTCTAGACCCGAAAACGTCAGCTTTCCTGCTCCTCTGATGCTGCTTGGCCTGCTGTGTTCATCCAGCTCTACACCTTGTTATCTTAGCTTCTTTGGATGTTTGATTCTTCCAATGTACAATTTCAACAGCTGGTGTGTCAGTAACCTGTGGAAGAGATGAAGTTCAGCCAAGCAGTAGTTTGTCTTATGCCTGAAATCACATGGAGCCCAAGTTCTCTTGTCTGTGCTGCACTCACTGGGCTCTTGATGAACTACAGAAAAGGCAAGATTTGTTATCGTATCGTAGCAGAAGAATTTTATTTGAGCAAGGGACCAATCACTTATTTGCTTTTAAAATGCCTAGAGATACAGTTAATACTGGTTGAGACAGTTTGCAATATTTAATTAACAAACATCTATTTGAATATGGAATCTGTGATTTTATTCTTTCCTTTCCTGTTGAAGCCAAAATTGCTTTAGATTCTTGCTACGTTACTGCTGAGTTACTGGAGAACTTCTTTATATTCTTAGATGCTGAGATTGTCCATGACTCAACTCAAAGGAGAATGGATGTAATATGTGACACAAATTAGTTAAGCATCAGTCCTAATAAATCAATTGTATGACTTGTTGCAGGGAGAACAGTAAGAGAATAAGTTCAGCTGACAACTTTGTTTTAAAGTTAAAGTGAAAAAAATGCTGAGGGCATTTGCTATCGGGAGGTGACATTTAAAATGATTCATGGTTGAATGCCAAGCACTTATGAGAAGTTTTAACTTAAAACTGTCATAGTTCTTTACCATTTCATAACGGTGTAAGAACTGGTTTAAAATTGCCAGCAATATTTAAAGAAGTATGGGTCATGAAGCAGTTTTCATCTCTAGAAGGTCCTTTGCTCCAATTACATGTTCACTTTATATTCTCTAATCTCTTTGTGGAATTGCTGCTGAATGACCGAAACAACAAGGCCGGCGATGAGTACAGTTACTGGATCTACTCTGCTCAGGATTTTCTGGTCGACCGGAGGGTTAGCTAAAGGCTACAAATAAATGTTTTTTTTTTTTGTCTGCCTCCTGCAGAGCTGGCAGGAGAATGAGCTTTCCATCCGATGCCACAATATTACTATTTGGCCACTTGGCCTTTCTCCTTTTTTACTTCCAACACCCATCGCTGTCCATTAGGTATTCAAGTTCAAATATGGTAAAATGGCAAATTGCCTCAAGGTTCTGGTAGTGACAGTTGAGTACGTTTTGTTAAAATGAGACCTGCAGCTGAGCTTTGAGGGGAAAGGATAGCAAGTGGAATATAAAATTGGATGTAATCACAGTAGCATCATAACTGTTGCATGCTTCTACCCCAAAACACCCATCCCATGGTGCCTTATGTAACTGCCACTACTAGCATTCTTTGATAACTGCTTCCTACGTATCTCTGGCCTGTGGCTGTCTACAAATATGCTCTGAGGTGCTTCATTTTACCAGGTTACCACTGCTCTTTATCTCTAGCATCTGTGGTTTATCCTAATCCTAAAGAAAGGTTCTTGCACTCTTCTCAGTGCAGTACTACACTTTACTTACATGTATTTAATACAAGAGATGATGGCCTAATGATATTATTGCTAGACTATTAATCCAGAAACAAAAACAAAATCTAGTCCATGTTCAAATGCAACAAAATCTGGACAATATCCAGACTTGGGCTGACAAGTGGCAATTAACAACATTCATGCTGCACAAATGCCAGTCTATGACCATTGCCAATAAGAGACGATCTTATCACTGCCCCTTGACATTCAGTGGTGTTACTGTCACTGAATTCTCCACTATTAACATCCTGTGGGTTATCATTGATCAGAAACTCAACTAGACTCACCACAAACACAGTGGCTACAAGAGCAGGTCAGAAGCTGGGAATACTGCGGTGAGTAACTCACCTCAGCCTGTTCATCATCTACTAAGCACACGTCAGGAGTGTGATGGAATACTCCCCGCTTGGCTGGATGAGTGCAGCTCCAATAACACTCAAGAAGCTTGACACCATCCAGGACAAAGCAGCCCACTTGATTGGCACTACATTCACAAGCATCTACTCCCTCCACCACCACCGCTCAGTAGCAGCAGTGTGTACTGTCCACAAGATGCACTGCAAAAATTCACCAAAGATCCTTGGACAGCACTTTCCAAATCCACGACCACTTCATCTAGAAGGATAAGGGCAGCAGATACATGGGAACACCACCATCTTCAAGAGTCCCTCCAAGCCACTCACGATCCTGACTTGGAATTATATCACCATTCCTTCAGTCTTGCTGTGTTAAAATCCTGGAATTCCCTCCCTAATGGCATTATGGGTCAACCCACAGCAGGTGGACAGCAATGGTTCATGAAAGCAGCTAACTGCCACCTTCTCAAGGACGGCCAGCCAGCGACACCCATACCCTACAAATGAATAAATAAAAAATGTTACTGATTACAGCTCTCCAGTGGTGTTTTAAGTTCATTTTTTCTCTTTAAATGTATTCCTCTTTGCTCTATTCTGTCCTCATCTGCCCTGCTGAACTCCAAATAACAGCATTAATTGTATATCCCACTATACCAGGAGTATTTTGCCTGTGGGTGTCCCACTTGATAGTGTTAATTGTGGCCCATAGATGGCTATTGCTGGGATTTTATCCACATCAGGTGGAGGTTAATATGAAGTGTCTATGCTGCCGTGTAAACTCATGGAGGTTACTTCCTATTTGAGTATCCTATACTCATTAGAACATCTCACCATTTAATTTATTTCACACCGTGGAGTAATTATGATTTATGTATTTTAAATCCATCATCTGATTGTTATATCATAAATCTTTCATGGACTAAAATGGTTTTTTTTTTTAAAAAAAAATCAAGAAACAGGGACCTAAAATGGCTGCAGTGGTCACTTGATCACCTAATGGATTGAAGGGTTATAGAGTGGCAGGAAAGTGGAGTTGAGGCCAGGGTGAGATTAGCCATGATTGTATCATGGTGGAGTAAGCTTGATGGGCTGAATTGCCTAGTCTTGCCCCTATGTATAGGAGATGTCATTTTTCCCTACTGATGTTGTTGTAAAGTCCCTGTATTTCCCTGGTCCATCAATTCCATCCTTTCTTCCTTGCTAGGCCAGATCTATGAATCCATTAAGCTTCATGGGCTCTTTTCTTCATTGGCTGTGGTAATTACTACTCTTAGTGCTGCCAGGACAAGGGAGCAGCTGACCATTTGATTGTCATCTTGGAGGCTGGTTCAAGCCAATTAGAGGTGGGAGAGCCATTAAGTGGCTACAAGTAAGCCTGACAAGCATAACCATTTTGGCCTTATCCTTTACATTAGGTATGAGTGTTGTCGTATAAAACTTCAGCTCCATTTAGAACAAGATTTCTATATGTCCTATCTATGATAGGAGATGTTTAGCTTCAAGTTTTTGATTTGTATTTCTATATTGTATGGATTAAGAAGGGAAAGCAGGGCAGAATCTTAACAGGCTCTGAGAAACCTAGGGTATTGCAAGGTGTGTGGTAGAATCAGACAGCAAGTGCAGTGAAGTCCATCTCTGTCGAAGTCCTCTTGCTTCATCTGTTATGTTTCATGTGAGTGTGGTCAGTTTCTTGCTAGGCAACAACAAGATGCTAATTACAAGCATTGACATTTGTTAAACACCGTGTTAGTGTCACAACTCTCACCTCAGTAATATTCAGACTCCCAGCTCACCAAATAGATGAGACATTGGGAAAAATCAACAGGGAAACCAGAGCATGTACCTAGAGATAGTAGGAACTGCAGATGCTGGAGAATCTGAGATAACAAGGTGTAGAGCTGGATGAACACAGC
>NC_063339.1:50884460-50919574 GCF_021869965.1 Rhincodon typus | reverse complement strand
AAAAAACAAGATATTTGAGCCTTCCGTGTGTTCAAGTCTGTTGCATAAAGATCCACTGGCAATAAATAGTGGTTGTCCTAAAATGCCAATGTCAAATGCTGAGCCGAGTTAGCGCCGCCTTTTCTGAATGCAATGGTCCAACTTTAGCCTGTACTGTTGCCCTTCATTCACCGTAGCAAGTGTTCTCCATTCATAACATGGCTCATTGCTTCAGTCTGGAACCTGTGCACACATGCAAAACAAACTGACAATGTGAGCCAGGCTGACAAATGGAACATCATAGAGTGGATAATTGGCATCCTTAAGCAATACTCCCACTGCCTGAACTGTTGTGGAGAAACACTGCTGCACTTAGCTGAGTAGTTATCAATATTTATTGTGCTCACAGCACAATCTGGATGTTACAAAGGAATGGAAATCTTTATGGAATCTGTTCTAATTTCCCAGGCCTGGCATTGAAAAGGTTGTGAACATCTTAGAAACAGGCTCAATTATATTGACATTGAAATTGATAACTTCTGAAAAAGAAAGAATCCTCAATGCCAAATCAATAGAAAACAGCTGGACAAAATTTCACTTTTAAAAACTTTATTAGAACAAACCAACTAAAATGAATATAGTTCAAACATTAATAAGCAGGTGATGGACATTTCAAATGAAAAGGTAAATTTCATTTTAAATAGTCAACACAGCAAAGATATACCTCACAAAATGACATTACCTGTAAATATGCAAGTACTGGCAGTCCTTCCAACTCTGCCTCTGTTATGCAGGATCTTTCACTTCTTGTAATTGTTTTGGCCTTTGAATCACTAACAGCCAAATCCTATCTGAAATAACCAGGTACAGTTACTGGCAACAAGTAGCTCTATGAACCCTCTTTCACACAGGTCATGACAGCCCTGCTGTCAGAATCCTTAGAGATTCCCCTTTCTGTCCTTCTTAAACTGTCTAGTGGACTCTGGCAAAACTGAAAGAGGAGCAACCGGTCTTGTTGCATTCATAATCTATTGCTTTTTCTGTCTTTGGCTTTCTGTTCTTGCCTGGATTTCTCTCACACACTCTCTCACACACAAACGCAGAGACAAAGTCTTTGTTCTATTCTCGGAGAACTGTTTCAATACTAACATCTGTTCAAAGACTTCCAAGCAGAAAACTTCTATTCAGGGAGAATCAAGCTCATTGCCTCTTCTGAACTGCAAAACAGAAGACACTAGCTGACCCAACATTTCTGAAGAAGAGTCTAGGCCCGAAACGTCAGCCTTCCTGCTCCTCTGATGCTGCTTGGCCTGCTGTGTTCATCCAGCTCTACACCTTGTTATCCCGACTACAATGCAATTAGCTTTTAATCTACCTTTTTATTCTTCTTAGCTATTCATTGCCATGACAACCTTCAGTCACATGGGTATATTTAGAATCTAATAATTTCATACTCTGAAAACTAATTCACCCCCTCAGAATGCTCATAGAACACTAAAAAGAAAAGTAAAAGAAAAAGTATTTTTTTCCAGCACAATGGTCATTAAGAAAACTAGTCATTATCGTTCATTAACTAGAATAGAATATCCTTTATTGTCTTGTGCACTCCATTGTAGAAGCACAATGAAAAGGTTTTGCAATGTCTGCCTTTCAGGACTCCATCTTAGGAACAAGTACCTAGGTACAAATCTTGGATATAAAGGAGGAATAATTAATTCTATTAACTCTGATAATGGGGTTGGAACCATTTTTTAAAGGTCTAAACAACTTACACGATTACTTTGCACAGTGAACACATTTGAACACACATGCCTGGATTTCTGTATTCTGACTTACATCCTTACAAAATCAAACACTGCAGATGCTTGAATTCTGAAATAAAACAGGAAATGTCTGAAACACAACAAATCTGGTTGAACTGAGGACATCAGAAACAAAAGGCAGAATCTTTCAGCTGTTTGGAGCACATTGACACTCTGTTACATTACTGCTAAAAGGATGCTTTAAGTGCAGGGACAGCTTAGGGTTTCAAGCAGGTTGTATCTCCAGGTTATTCCCTTGTTGTCGTAGTGCTCACTCTCTGCCTACTTTGATGCTCACAGCATCCTCGTATTAACTTGCTTTGCATTTTTGTGCTTTAATCTCTCAGCCCACTTTAAGGCTCTCAGTACTTCTGCCTTACCTTGCTGTCGTGATTAGAATAAAATTGGCCAGGTGGATCTTACTGAGTATGCGTTCCTTGTTCGGTCTAGGTTAATAGTCCCAATCAAGATTTCCTGGCTGACAGGTATAAACAGGACTCTATGGGATTCTCCTCAGTTGAGACACTGGCTTGGAGCTACCTGTACTGTGTTTGTGTAAATAACGGGTTATTTGGTGACGGGATGATGGTCTCAGTGAAGTTATTTCACTTGCCTTTCCAATTAGTGCAGGAATAAAGCCAGGCAGCTTGTCATGGATATCAACAGTGATCAGCAAGAGGGTGGACAAGGTCAAAAGTACATGATACCTGTTTATAGTCCAACAGGTTTATTTGAAAACATAAGCTTTCAGAGCCTCTGTCCTTCTTCAGGTGATAGTTGTTATGCTACAACATCATGGTATGTAAATGTTACACTTAAGTATATGCCAGCAGCCTACAGGGCAAACAAACTGAACATGCATTGACCAAATGCCTATGTTTAAAAATCTAAAGGGATTTGACCTCCGTCAAATAAAGGAGGTTGTTGTCAGTCAGGAGATCCTAGTACAGAAGTCAAGGACGTTGTGGGATCATGCCTAGTGGCTTAGGCATGGTCAGCTGTGCACTTGGGTTGGTCAGGAGCAGAGGGTCTGTCTTACTACAATCTCCGAAATGGGCCATGATTAGTCCTCCACGTGCAGTGTCAGCTGTCAAGGGGTTCATAGTTCATCAGTCATAGAGCTGAATTGAATATGGGTAAAGGTCTGGACAGTCATCAATCAGGGCTGTCAATCCAAGGCCGTGGTGGGGAAGTTGACCAAATCAGTTGTGAAGGGAGCAACTCAATATATAATGGGATGAATCTTGCTTTCTTGTCCACCGTCATATAGTTGTGTTTTCTCATAATAAACTTTAATGTTCTTTTGCCAGAAGTACATTGGTATCCTCTTGTAAATATGTTCAGTGACTGAGCTTCACAGAAACAAGAAGAAAAATGAAACTGTGATCCATCAGGCCAGGGTTCCCCTCTGGGATCTGACTTGTCCAGTATTACTATTAGTTGGGATTATATCATATTCCATTGTAAAACACACTTCAACTGTAGTAGCTTCTCATATTTACATTTCCTGTCTAATCATGTCAACTGAAATTATATAAACCTGGCAATAAATGTATCGAAAGATCAGGGAAGGTTGAACAGTATCCCTCACTCTGACAGTGATTTCACTTGGGTTTCAACAAAGGGATCTCTCGTGCAAGAGCTTCAGTGAAGAGATCTTATACTCCATCTTCTAATTGGAGCAAGATCCCAATCAGAATTTTAACAGATTAAGAACAGTGCACATTTGATGTTACTTACTCTGACATCATTGTAATTTAATTAGATTAATTTGGACAAGTGCTTGTTGGTTATAACTTCAATGAAATTAATAAACTTGAATCCTCTGCTATCAACATCGTGGGGTTTTCCCTTTACCAGAAATTGAACTGGACTAGACATATAAATACTGCACTTTCAAGATCAGGTCAGAAGCTAGGAATCCTGCTGTGAGTAACTCAGCTTTAATCTCCCTAAAGCCTAACCAAAATCCAAAAGGCATAGGTCAAGGATGTGATGGAATACTCCCCGCGTGCATGATGGGTGGTTTCAACAACATTCAAAAAGCTTAACATCATTCAGGATGAAGCAGCCCATTTGATAGGCACCACATTCATGAACATTCACTTATTTCACCACTGGCGCTCAGTAGCGGCAGTGTGTACACATTTATCAGATTCATTGCAGAAATTCACCAGAATAGCACCTTCCAAACCCATGACCGTTACCATCTAGATGGGTGAAGGCAGCAGATTCGTGGGAACACACCAACTGCAGGATCCACCCCCAGGCACTCACCATCCTGACCTGGAAATATTTCGCTGTTTCTTCAGCGTGACCGGATCAAAATCTTGAACTCCTACCCTAATGTGAATTTAACAACATCAAATGGACTGTAGCAGTTCAAGAAATCAGCTCAGCACCCCTTCTTTGAGGGCAACTATGGGCAGTGATAAATGTTGGCCGTATCCCATGATCGAATAAAAGTAAATAAATATCTATATGACACTAGTCTGTATCATTAAAACAGTCAGAATTGGGACACAGTTATCAATTTCCAGAATAAGTACAGTGCACTGCTGTAGGATTGAATAATCTGCAGTAGCCTAAAGATTGTCAATAAATATGCAGCTGGAAAAGTGCAGCAGGATTGACAGCATCTGAGGAGCAGGAAAGTCGATGTTTTGGGCCGAAACCCTTCATCAGAATGGGGAGGGGGAAGGGAGCCCAGAAATAAATGGCGGGGGGGGGGGGTTTGCGGCTGGGGGAAGGTAGGTGGGATGGTGCCAGGTGGATGCAGGTAGGGAGTTATTGTGATTGCTCATTGGGAAGGGTGGAGTGGATAGGTGAGTAGGAAAATGGACAGATGGACAGGTTAGGTCACGTCAGAGAGGGGGACATGGGATAAGGTTGGGGCTGGAGGAATTTTGAAGCTGGTGAAGTCAATATTCATGCCATTGGGCTGTAAGCTCCCAAGGTGAAATATCAGGTGTTGTTCCTCCAGTTTATGTTTGACCTCACTCTTATCGTGCAGGTGGCCAAGGATGGACATGTCATCAGGAGAGTGGGAGGGGGAATTGAAATGGATGGCAACCGGAAGGTTGGGTCAGTTGCTGCATACAAAGCGGAGATGCTCTGTGAACTGATCCCGGAATCTATGTTTGGTCTCCCCGATGTAGAGGAGACCACATCGGGAGCAACGAGTGCAAAGAATTAGGTTGAATGAGGTGCAGGTGAATTTGTGCTGGATCATATTCCACCCCACCAACCTCCAAATCCAATGCTTCACCCTCCCACACTTCCACCACTTACTATCAGACCCCACCACAAAAAAGATATTTCCCTCCCCACCCCTGTCAACATTCTACAGGGACCGCTCCTTTTGCGACTCCCTTGTCAGCTCTACACTCCCCACCAACCTCTCCACTACAGCTCGTACCTTTCCCTGCCACCTCAAGAGGTGCAATAATGTCCCTACACTACCTTTCTCACCTCTGTCCAAGGCCCCAACCAATTCTTCCAGATCCGGCAGAGATTCACCTGCACCTCATTCAACCTAATTTATTGCATCCATTGCTCTTAAAGTAGTCACCTCTACATTGGGGGGACCAAACGCAGACTCGGGTCAGTTCGCAGCGCATCTGCGCTCTGCTGCAGCTACCAACCCGACCTTCCGGTTGCCATCTATTTTAATTCCCCCTCCCACTCTCCTGACAGTACGTCCATCCTTGGCCTCCTCCACTGTCAGAGTGAGGCCAAACATAATAACACCTGATATTTCGCCTTGGGAGCTTACAGCCCATTGGCCTGAATATCGACTTCGCCAGCTTCAAAATCTCTCCACCCCCCAACCTCATCCTATGTCCTGCCTCCCTGACCTGACCTAACCTGTCTATCTTCCCACTGACCAATCACAATAACCCCCTACCTGCATCCACTATGCTACCGTCCCACCTACAGGTATTTCTGTATAACGGGTGATTCGTTAACACAAATTGGCTGTAATGCGACTGATGAATAGTGGACGCTGTTTGGATAAGGTGAACTTTCTGCTGTACAGAAATAGCAATTTTCTATAGCGACTTCCCTATAGCGCGATTTCCTATCAAGATTTTCTATGGCGCGATTTTCTATAGCGCAAGGTCACACAAGAATGCAACTATTGCATTATAGGGGAACAACCTGTACCTTTTCCCCAGTCCCACCCCCTCCCTCTATTTATTTCTGGGCTCCCTTTCTCCTCCCCAGTCCTGTTGAAGGGTTTCAGCCTGAAATGTTGACTTTCCTACTCCTTGGATGCTGTCTGACCTGCTGTGTTTCTCCGCTCCACATTTATTGACTCTGACTTCAAGCATCTGAAGTCCTTTCTGTCTCCAAGCCTAAAGATTGTGTCTTATCAATTTTTTAGACTTTGAGAAAGTTTGTGATTGCTGTTAAAATGACAGAGTGTCTAGTGCATGAACTTCACTGTATCAATGACCTGAGATTTCAATGGAAGGGTGCACAGGTATCATCAGACAGGGCTCTGCAGAAGATAACCTGCGCTCCCCAGGAACCATCTTGATATCTCATTCAAAGTAGGTGAATGCTAGAATGCTGAAGTGCCTTAAAATGAAGAGATAGTGTTGGTTGTCAGATAAGTAAGCGTTTACTTGTATTATGTATTGCTGCTGCAGAACAAGCTGCAGATTGAATGAATAGATTGTTATCCTGTTTATAAAGCTAGTTGCATTGATCAAGGGAGAACATACTATCCTGTGGGCACAATCTCTATTTTTTTTTCCTTTACAATTCTGCCATTAGTAGATTACAAAATCTTGTCTTGGTGTTAGTTGTTGTTCATGGAAAAGTGCATTGAAAATTGATTTGGAGCAAGCAGTCAGAAAAATACAACTTACTTTTCTCAAAAACATACTTTATTCACTGTGAAAATAAATTACAAAAACATTTCAACCTGAATCTTACAGAATTTGCAATAAATCAGGTTCTGCACTATGCAATTGTAATAGTCTTGATACTTAGAAAATGCATTCCAAGTCAGATACACAACCTAAGGGACTTAATGTTAGTGATATCTTTGTGGTAACTGAAATGCTCCTGTGGTATAAGGTGTCAAAGCAGCTGTGACCTTTACAGCCACTGGCAGGATAGTGTTTGTACTGGATGTGGTTAGAGATACAGGCTCTATGGAGCTCAGTGATTTTTCCCAAAGAAAGAGGCATTGTATCTGAAGCATTTGAAGGTTGTAGTGTGTCTGGGTGTATATCTTAGTGTGAGATTCATGTCAGATTCATGGATATACCTTTGTTGCAGCTCGTCTCTGTTGTTCCTCCCTTTCTTCTAAAATACACAGGAGAGTTCTCTTCGGGATCGCATTATGCATTGTCTGAAAGGGCAGAACAAGTCACAAATGTCACAAAAATTAAAGTCTTTGGCAAAAGCAGAAAAGCATCCCAACTATATCAATTCTAAAGTCAGGGTCCTGATTTTCAACTATTAGTCACTTGTTTCTGTGGGGTGGAAGAGTGGATAAGCAAGTAGATGATATTGGAGCCATATTGATGCTCAAGTGTGTCTATTGTAAATTTTAGGCAATCTATAAATAGGCAAACAGCCTGGTCAGCTGCTAAGTATACAAATCAGAGTCCTAGTTATAGGAGTCCAATTTTAATTCAGGTATTAAAATGCAGATCATGTAGCAGGTACATTTGCTCCATTTGTATTTTTGAGTACCTAAGCAGCAGTCCTTAAAAGGATGGCTGCAGGGTCTTCAAAAAATGTCGTTGAATACATGTTTCATAAATGCTTCCTTTTTATTTTTGAGGAACAGACCCATATGTAAATATCTGGTCTATTCTTGCATCAGGTAGCACCCAAGTCAAACAGGCTTCAGCTTTCTTGAAGGAGTGTTTTGAATGGGTGGAAAGTGCACTGTTGATCTTGAGCTCGGTTTAGGTATCGAAAGAAATTCACCCCCAAAATTTCAGAAAATAATACAAACATTAATTCTGACATCTCTGAAATTCAGCCCTATCTTTTCTTTGGGCAACTGCAGATGTCAACCTTGTGCCAATCCTTGCATTATTCATAATTCAAAAACAGCTTGAGTAACACTGAAAAAAGAAACACATTTTGTTGAAGCTTTTCATTTTGCACTGATCAGGACAATTTGCAAGAATGTCAATTCAAGGGGAAAACCAACATTTGTCTTCCATGAGAGAAAAGTGCTGATTGGTAGTCATGTGGATTCTAACAGGTACAGAGATTGCCATAGAGCAATATTAATCCTGGTTGACAGTTAACTACTAGGTTTGTTTAATTTTTACACCAGGTAAGTGGAATCTGAATAGTCAGGAACTGTGCTGAGAATTGAACCAACAAATAGCTGTCATCTATCTTGTTGAGTTGAAGTAGGGGCACTTCAACTTCTACCAAATGACTATTTGAATAACAATTTGCATTTTCATAGTTCCTTTCAGAGAGAAAATGTCTCAAAATGTAACCATAGACTCATTGACATTTATAGCACAGAAGGAGGCCATTCAACCCATTGTGTTCATGCAGTTAACAAAGATCTGACTACACTTGTCCCCTTTTCCAACTTTTGACCCATAGCCCTGAATGCCACGGTAACAAGCAAATATTAAATAGTCCTTAAATATTATGAGTGTTTCTATCTTGATCACGTATTCAGGCAATTCTCCTACTCTAGCCACCCTCTGAGGGAAAAGATTTCTCTTCAACTCTCCTCTGAGCCTTCAACATAGAAACATGGAGTCCCTACAACACAGAAAGAGGCCATTTGGCCCATCGAGCCTGCGATGACCCTTCGAAGAGCATCTCACCCAGATCCAGCACCCCACCTAATCCCAGTAACCGTGTATTTACCATGGTTAATCCACCTAGCCTGCATATCCTTGGTCACTATGGGACAACTTAGCATGGCCAATCCATCTAACCTACACATCCCTGGACTGTGGGAGGAAACCGGAGCAGATGGCAGAAACCCGTGCAGGCATGGGGAGAATAAGCAAACTCCACACAGACAGTCTGCCCAAGGCCGGAATCAAACCCAGGTCCCTGGCCCTGTGAGGCAGCAGTGCTAACCACTGATCCGCTATGCCACCCTTGAAATTTATTAAATCTATAACCCCTAGTTACTGACTCTCAACTTATGGGAAAAGTGTCTTCCTATCCACCATATCTGTGCCTCTCTTAATCTTGTACATCTCTAACAAGTCCCCTCTCAACCTTTGCTGCCCCAAGGGATCAACCCCGGCCGAGCCACTCTTTCTTCATAGCTCATACTCTGTAGCCCAAGCAGAATCCAGTTAAATCTTCTCTGCACCCTATCTCATGCAATGATATCCTTCCTATTTTGTGTTGACCAGCACTGTTCCAGTTATGGCTTAACCAGTATTTTATACAGTTTGAGCAAATCATCCTTGCTCTATTCTATGACTTGGCTAAATTGGTAAGTATCTCACATACCTTCTTAGTCACCTTATCCACCTGCCCTGTTACTTTGAATCCATAGAAATGCATTTAAAGGTCCCTCTGATCTGTTTCCATGGTCCTACAGTTCATAGTATAATGAGCTCCAGCCTTATTATCTCGCACATTTCTTGGTTGAATTCCAATTGTCATTGCTCTGCAATTTATGGCTATCTCCTCATTATTTGTCAACCTACCAATTTTTATGTCACCTGCATACCTCTCACATTTAAGTTCAAAACATTAATGTACACCATAAACAGCAAGGACCCCAGCATCATGTGCTGCAGAATCCCACTGGAAATAGATTTTTAGTCACAGGAGCATCCATTTACCATCACCTGCTGCTTCCTGCTTCTTAGCCAAAATTTGATCTGAAGTGCCGCTTTACCTAGGATTTACCTAGGGTATTGATTTCTTGGCCAGTTTTCCATGAGGGAGCCTATCAAAAGTCACTCTAAAGTCCACATAGATCATATCAAATGTATTCTTGGTCACCTTCTCAAAACATTTGATCAAATTTGGCAGACAACAAGCCTATACTAACTTTCCCTGACTAGTTTCTGTTTCTACAAGTGCAGATATACTCTGTCCCTAAGAATTCTTTCTCATAACTTTCCCAGCACCAAGAATAGACTGACAGGCCTGTTATTTTTTGGTCTATCACTTACTCCCGTTTGTAATAATGGGACAACATTAGCAGTCCTCTAGTCCTCTGGCACATCACCTGTAGCAAGAGAGGCTTTGTAAATTACTGCCAGCACCCCTGATATAAGAACGTAAGAACATAAGAATTAGGAGCAGGAGTAGGCCATCCGGCCCCTCGAGTCTGCCCCGCCATTTAATAAGATCATGGCTGATCTTTTTGAGACTCAGCTCCACTTACCTGCCCACTCACCGTAACCCTTACTTCCTTTACTGTTCAAAAATTTATCTAGCCTTGCCTTAAAAACATTCAGCGAGGTAGCTTCAACCACTTCACTGGGCAGGGAATTCCACAGATTCACAACCCTTTGGGTGAAGAAGTTCCTCCTGACCTCAGTTCTACACCTGCTTCCCTTTATTTTGAGGCTATGCCCCCTAGTCCTAGTTTCACCTGCTAGCAGAAACAATCTCCCTGCCTCCACTTTATCTATTCCCTTCATAATATTATATGTTTCTATAAGATCTCCCCTCATTCTTCTGAATTCCAATGAGTATAATCCCAGCCTACTCAGTCTCTCCTCATAATCCAACCGTCTCAACTCTGGAATCAACCGAGTGAATCTCCTCTGCACCCCCTCCAGTGCTAGTATATCCCTTCTCAAGTAAGGAGACCAAAACTGCACACAGTACTCCAGGTGTGGCCTCACCAGGACCCTATACAGCTGCAGCATAGCCTCCCTGTTTTTAAACTCCATCCCTCGAGCAATGACAGACAAAATTCCATTTGCCTTTTTAATTACCTGCTGCACCTGCAATCCTACTTTTAGCGATTCATGCACAAGGATACCCAAGTCCCTCTGCACAGCAGCGTGCTGCAATTTTTTACCATTTACCACTTTACCATTTTTACCATATCTTCTTCATTGCCTCCTTACAGCCTGAGATGCATCTCATCTGGGCCTGTGGACATCCACTTTTAAGGCTGCTAAACCCACTGCTATCTTCTCTTATTCCGTGTTAATTTGTTTTAATTTTTCACAGGAAAAATGTGAAGCCTGCTTCCTCATTTTCCGTCGTGAAGACCAACGCAAAGTTTTTATTATGGATTGTGTCCGTATCTTCTGGGCAGACCCAGACTACCTTTGTGGTTCCTTATAGACCCTACTCTTTCCCAAATTATTCTCTTGTTCTCTGTGTATTTAAAAAAAAAGTTTGGGGTTTTCCTTTATTCTACCCACCAATGCTTTCTAATACACTTTCTTTGCTTTCCTAATTTAGTTTTGAAGTTTATCTGCAAGTAGTTTTTCCTACCCTACTTGGGCCAAATTATATCTCAACTTAGTCAAATTATTCTTCTTAAGCATTTATTCCCACGCATCCTTATTTTTTTCAAGAACCATCCTAAATCTAACCAAGTTATGGTCACTATCTCAAAATGATCCCTTACAAATAAGCCTTCCACCTGCTGGGCTCATTTCCAACTATTAGTTTTGGAACTGTCCCTTCTGTTCTTGGCCTTTTGTACATATTGGCTAAAAAATTTCCCTTGGATGAAATTTAAGAATTTTGTACCTTCCCTACCTTGCTTGCTTAGGGTAGTTAAAATCCATCAATATTCCTGCTTTATTATTCTTACACTTCTGTGAAATTTGATCAGATATTTGTTCCTCTATTTCTTTCTGATTGTCTGGGGGTCTATTCCCAACAGCATGTTTATCCCTTTTATGTTTTTCATTTTTACCCATATGCCCTCATTTATGATGCTTCCAATATATCATCCCACCTCCTCCTCCTTTATCCACCTCTCTATTTTGACTGAATATTCAATAACCAGAAATATTGAGCTGCTAATCTTGCCCATCTTTTAACCAAGTCTCAGTCATAGCTACAATATCATACTCTCATGTGCCTAATTGTACCCTCAACTCATCAATCTTATTCCTTATTCTCCTTGTACTAAAATTGATTACATTTAGCCCTTTCTTATCTAACCTACACTTCCAGGCTCACTTACTTGCATTTTAAATTCTAATTCTATCTCTTCCCCATCTGAGCTACTTATGAGGACCCCATCGCCCTGCCAATCCTGTTTTAATTTGCCCCAACAACATTAGCAAACCTGGAACTCTCAGGAGGGTTTAAACTAGTGTGGCAGGGGAATGGGAACCGGAATACTAGGCCAGTAAGTGCAGCGACTGGGGACGAAAGTGTGACAGAGATATGCATAGCACAGAGTAAGAGCAGGCACAGGGAAGTCGTGCGGCTCAGAGGGACTGGGGCTGGAGTGCATTTACTTCAATGCAAGAAGTATAGCAGGTAAGACAGGTGAACTAAGAGCATGGAATTATGATGTTATTGCCATTACAGAGAAATGGTTAAAAGAAGGTTAACATTCCTGGATATTGCTGTTTTAGACGGGACAGAAAGGGAAACAAAAGGGGTGGGGGAGCTGCACTGCTGATTAGGGATCACATCACAGCTGTGTTAAGGGAGGACACATCAGAGGCATTATGGGTGGAGGAATAGGAAGGGTGAAATCATAATGTTGGGAGTTTTCTACAGACCTCCCTGCAGCCGACGGAAGACAGAGGAATAGGTATGTAGTCAGATACTGAAAAGAGCAGGGTAGTTGTGGTGGGTGACTTCAAATTTCCTCTTATTGACTGGGACTCCCTTAGAGCCAGGGGCTCAGATGGATAGCAATTTGTTAGTTGTGTCCAGAAGGGCTTTTTGAGGCAGTATGTTGACAATTCAACCAAAGAGTAGGTCATACTAGACTTGGTCCTAGGGAATGACCCAGGACAGGTGATTGATGTTTCAGTAGGAGAGCATTTCGCGCTTAGTGACCATAACTCCATAAGATTTCGAGTCGTCATGGAAAAGGACACAAGTGGCCCTTGGGTGAGGATGTTTAATTGGGCAAGAGCCATTTACACCCAAATTGGATAGGAACTGGAAAATGTGAATTGGAAACAGTTATTTGAGGACAAATCTACCTCTGGCATGTGGGAGGCTTTTAAAGACCAATTGACTAAAGTGCAGGACATGCATATCCCTGCAAAACTAAAGGATAGGAATGGCAGGATTCAGGAACCATGGAAGACAAGGGAAATTGTAAGGTTAGTCAAAACAAAAAGGGAAGCATACAACAAGTCTAAGCAGCTACTAAGTGACAAAGCCCTGGAGGAGTACTAGGAAGGAACTTAAATGCACAATTGGGAAGACAAAAAGGGGCCATGAGATATCTTTAGCAAACAGGGTTAAGGAGAATCCCAAGGGTTTTTATGCACATGTTGGGAGAAAGAGGGTAACATGGGAAAGAGTAGGCCCACACAAGGATGAAGGAGACAAGTTATACGTAGAGCCACAGGAAGTGGGGGAAATCCTGAATGAGTACTTTGTATCAGTTTTCACCAAGAAGAAGGACATGACTGATGTTGAGGTCAGAGGTGAGTGTGTGAATACTCTAGAGGATGTCAACATATTGAAAGATGAAGTTTTGGGAATCCTAAATTGCTAGATAAGTCCCCAGGACCAGATGGGATCTACCCCAGGTTACTCAGAGAGGCAAGGGAGGAAATAGCTGGGGCATTGGCAGATATCTTCACATCCTCGTTGACCACAAGTGAAGCTCCAGAGGACTGGGGATTAGTGTATGTTGCTCCCTTGTTTAAGAAAGGATGCGAGGATAATCCAGGAAACTATAGGCCAGTAAGTTTGACGTCTGTGGTGGGGAAGCTCTTGGAGAAGATGCTGAGGGACAAGATATAAGCACATTTGGAGGAAAATGGACTAGTTAGTGACAGGCAGTGTGGTTTTGTCCGGGGAAGGTCATATCTCACCAACCTGATTGAATTTCTAGAAGATTTAACAAGGATAATTGATGAGGGAAGGGCTGTGGATGTAGTTTATATGGATTTTAGTAACTCATTGATAAAGTCCCACATGGCAGGTTGGTACAAAAACTAAAATCACAATCGGGGTGGCCTGGCTAGATGGACAGAAAACTGGCTTGGTTGTAGAAGACAGAGGGTAGTGGTGGAAGGACAGATTGGCTCATGGCAAATGGAGTTTAATCCAGACAAATGCGAGGTGATGTATTTTGGTGCTGAAATTTAGGTGTGAATTATATTGTAAATGGCAGAACCCTTAGGAACACTAACATTCAGACGGATATGGGCATGCAGGTCCACAGTTCCCTGATAACGGCAACACAGGTAGCCAAGGTGATTAACAAGGTATATGTCATGCTTGCCTTCATCGCCTGGGGCGTGGAGTACAAGAATTGGCAAACCATGTTGCAGCTATATAAAACTCTTGTTTGGAGTATTATGTGCAGTTTTGGTTGCCACATTACCAGAAGGATGTGGAAGCTTTGGAGAGAGTACAGAGAAGGTTCACCAGGATGTTGTCTAGTCTCCAGGGCATTGACTATGAGGAAAGGCTAAAAAGACTAGGGTTGTTTTCACTGGAAAGACGGCGGCAGAGAGAAGACCTGATAGAGGTCTACAAAGTTATGAGAGGCATAGATATGGTGGATAGTTAGAGGCTTTTTCCCAGGGTTGAAGTTTCAATTACAATGGGGCACAGGTTCAAGGTCAGAGGGGGAAAGTTTAAGGGAGATGTGCGAGGGAAGATTTTCATGCAGAGAGTGGTAGCAGCCTGGAATGCATGACCAGAAGAGGTGGTGGAAGTGGGCACATTGAAGACATTTAAGAGGCACCTAGATAGGTACATGAATAGGGAGGGAATAGAGGGACACGGATCGAAAAATAGCAGGTTTGTTTTTAGATTAATTAGGGCATGATGATCGGCACAGGCTTGGAGGGTCGAAGGATTAGTTCCTGTGTTGTAGTTTTTCATTTGTTAATTTGTTCAAACCACTCTGCGAGGATGCTTCTCTGTTCCTGTTCAAATGTAACCTGTCCATCTTATACAGGTCTCCCACCCCAGAAATGATTCCAATGCCTCAGGCATTTAAAGCCCTTCCTCCTGCACCATCTCTCCAGTCACACATTCATCTGCTGTATTCTTCTGTTCTCATATTCAGACATTGCTTAGCACTGAGAGTAATCCAACACAATGCAAATTGATTTTTGTAGTATGTCAGTCATGCATGATATTTGTGAACTAGTGAGTTTTGCAAGATTTCTAATCCTTGCAAAGATTCTTAGGGATTATTCTGATGCACCCCTTAAGATTTTGCTGTCACTTCTAGTTTTCCATTTCTCTGTTACCGTTCTCTGTGAATGCAGCTAAGTTCAGGATCGCTGATCCTACTGTTCTTTTACTTTCATTTTTGTTGCTATTAGTGTGCATCCGGCTATTTGCAATGTCACATTGTTTCAACAACTGTCGGCTTTCCTTTATCTCCAGTTTTTTCTTCACTTTAAAGTGGTTAATTTTCTGACTAAGCCACAAATTCCTTTATGCTTTATACAAAGCTATCAGGAAAGAATATCTAGTAATATTCATGGCAGGAAATCTCCTCTCACATAAAGGAAATGTCTTTTTGACTAAAAAAAATTGAAACAATCTTCAATTGTTTTCTTCCGTATGGCAGCTATATTAGCCTTTTGATCACAGAACATGTTACTTGATTTGAGCCATTTGTCAAACTGGCACAGCAGATAAAATGGAACATAACATTAAAAATCGCATAAAAAATAGTTTAATCTTCACAAGTTCAGAATTTGGTGAAAGAGAATGAGTTTTAAAAGATTATCAAAATAATAAAATTAAAATGTAGTAAAACTGTAAAACACATATTCAATGAGTTACTTGGTACACTGTTGATTTTATACGCTGAAATGGGTTTCATCTTTTTCCTTTGTCGCTGTGTCATGTAAATTCCGCAGGACGTTTTGACTTTGCCTGGAGGTATTTACCGCATATCTGAATGAAACTGACAGATCTAGGTGTCCACTTAATATTCTTCCATTTTGCTTCAACATGCTGCTATGCTGAGGTGTTAATTCAATATAAAATTCAATCTTTGCATAATACCTTCAAGCAAATTTTGCAATTTACAAGACTGACAATGCTCCATTCAAATCAACCTATGCTCGTTTGCTTAACAGCTTGTTACATAAGAATGCTAATGCAAAGCAGAAGATTGAATCCTGCACTTCGATCAATAAAGAAGCCTTCTGTCTTTTGAAGAAAGCCATATTCTAAAATGTGTTCCAGAAGCATCTGAGAAGCAGTTTCAACAACACTGTGGTCCACTTCAGTAAAGCGTTGAATATAGTTTTGCTCTGAGTCTCTGACTGTTCACTCTGATTTGTTGCTCAATGATTCAGGAACTCATGAGCACATGGTAATAGAAAGCTAAGTTTACAGTTTGATAAGGCAAACTAATTCATTCCAGAAACAACAGTCTACGTTGATAAAACAGATGGTGTCAAGAATAATTGTTTCTTATGAACAAGTTGACTTTTTTACCACTTGCATGTGGGAGCAATATTACCATGACTGTAAAGGCATATAGGTTAAATGCTTGTCTCACAATGGTGGGAAATAGCAATGATTGGACACATAGCAAAAAGTGCATCTCTGGCAATGCAGGGATATTTACATGAATATCTGTGACCAATTCAAATTTATTTTGGGAGCCAAGGTAAATTGAAGTATGAGCGAGGCTATGTAACAAAAACGCAAATTGCTGGAGAAACTCAGCAATTCTGGCAGTATCTGTGGAGATGAAGCCGATACTGCCAAACCTGCTGAGTTTCTCTCCAGAAATTTCTGTTTTTGTTTCAGATTTCCAGCATTTCTTTGTAGTTTTTTTTGTTTAGTAAGGTTATGTTTACAAACTGGGTAAAGTGGTCCTTTATACCCTTCATCATCAGGGCAGATTACCTGAATCTGTGGGGCACCCATACAGAAAAACACATGTGGACCTGTATGAAACCAAATCAAGATTTACTGGTTTTAATCTGGTCAGATCTGGATTTTTACTGGAGGCCACTGGTCATCTGAAATCAGGCACCAGTTGTTTCCATTACTCTTCGTCATGGACTCAGATTATTTCCTACTAAACCCATGCTGTCTCTCTGCATTTGAAAATTATGTTAATTGTCTCACTTGGCTTTTTTTAAGACTACTCTCTGACTCACTCTCACAATCCCAGTCCCTACCACTCTCCCACTCGGCACCCTGTCAATCCCTGAATAGCCACCTTCACAGCTTATCCCTTTCTGAATGCAAACAATCACAATTCCTGCACACCCAACACGATGCCCTCACCACTCCTGTGCCCCCAATCGCCACCTTCTCAGCTCCCCATCCAGACTCCCCGCAGCATGCATTATTTCCACATTTCCGAGGCAGGAGATTATAAAGTCTCTTTCTCCCGGCAGTTGCAACTGCAGGGCTGGAGATTACAGAGAGCCAAAGGGGAAATGCTTCCAGCTCTGAGGCAAACTCAATGTTTGGCAAGTCCCTGGCTGCTGCAATGTAGAGCTCAGATACACTCTGGGGCAAATCAATCCGTGGCAGAGTAGGTACCTGCTTCATCAATGTGGATACTTATATTGAACCCAAACCTACACTTTCTTCTAAACAAAAGCAGAAGTTGCCGGAAAAGCTTAGCAGGTCTGGCAGCATCTGTGAAGAGAAATCAGAGTTAACGTTTTGGGTTCTGTTCTGAGGAAGGGCCATTGGACCTGAAGTGCTAACTCTGATTTCTTTCCACAGATGCTGCCAGACCTGCTGAGCTGTTCCAGCAACTTCTGTTTTTGTTTCTGATTTACAGCATCTGCAGTTCTTTTCGGGTGGTTTTAAAGGTAAGCTCTATTGCAGACAGTTATGGTTATTAATGTTGCATGTATGGCACGGTGGCTCAGTGGTTAGCATTGCTGCCTCACAGCGCCAGGGACCCAGGTTCAATTCCAGCCTCGGGCAACTGTCTGTCTGGAGCTTGCATATTCTCCCCGTGTCTGCGTGGGTTTCCTCCCACAGTCCAAAGATGTGCCGGCTAGGTGGATTGGCCATGCTAAATTGCCAGTAGTGTCCAGGGATGTGTAGGTTAGACATGGGGAATGGGTCTGGGTGGGATGCTCTTCAGAGGAGTGATGTGGACTTGTTCAGCCGAATGGCCTGTTTCTACACAGTAGGGATTCTATGAAATGCACCTACGTTCCTTCAATAGCTTTTACAGCATCTTTGATTAATATCTCAACTCTAATGTCTCAGATTTGACTTGGTGTTCACTGTCATTAATTATTTCTCCCTCTTTTCTCTACTTTGCTTTGGCTGTCACCTATGCTTCTAGGAGATGACTCACAAAAAGGTCTACAAGGAGTTAGCCCAGATCCACAATTATATCTTGGACAATGGAGTTGAACACAATAAACAAGCCACATTTATGTGGGGTTTGGGGTGGTATGGGGGTTGTAGTTCCATTTTAGTATCTCTTACACTCTGAATTGTGTTTTTTAATGTTGGTTGTGAACTTTCACTTACATTAAAATATCTTTCAAATTCTTATCTGAGTGTCACATTTGATGTTGCTGCACACACCCTCAACAGCACAAACACCTAAACACACATGCTTTTATATCTACTTTGTTGGACTTCAGGAAAACATGGAGTATTTGTCTGGGCCGCACCTACATATAGCACTACAGATAGTAACACTTGTTGCCTGCAGACTGGCACCATAATGTGCAATTCCAGCACATTGCATCATGACAGTCAGCTTGACCAGTATGATTGGTGGCAGAATCAGTATTACTGGTGCCAAAAACAGTTCTACTGGTTTGAGGATCAGTTTTATCTACTGGTCCGAATTCCCAGAGCACACTGATCTTTCACTGTTCCAGTACTATTGGTTGTCATGATGAAACTTGGAAGAAACCCAATGTGAGGCAGAAATTGAGTATGTCGGAGGACTGCTTCCTCTCCATTGTGAGTAAAAATTGCGTCATCAGGTAGGAGGTGCTTTCAGTGTTGTTGTAAGTGTTGCAGGTTTGGCCCATTCTGGCCTTGAACTTGCACTACAGCAGTTACCTGAGTATCATCTACTTTGTGTGGAGGTCAAAGATGGATTGTGTCGGCAGGGACATGATGCACAAATCTGTAGAAAGACTGGGTAAGAAAATATACATCTTGATGGTTGCCTTTAAGTGCAGCTGTATCATGCTGTGTACAGATTCTGTACATAAACACCAAGTGTCAATATGTGCTGAGGTTCTACCTGTCACTGATGCTATGAAGGATGGGGCTGGCCATGTTGCTGCAGAAGGCTCTGAGAAGTTGGACCGTCTGTACCAGCTTTTCCTCCTGGAAAATTTTTGTGCAGCAAAAACACCATTGACCATCAGATAAGTCAGCACCTACCATCTTTGAAGCTCTGTGGGGAAAAGAGACAGTCAATCCTGTGAGATGGTTCCCTAAGCAGACCGTCAAAGTTATTTGGCAGAACTTTCTAATAAGCACCAGGAAGTAGCTTGGCTGATAGCAAGGAAGGCACTCCCCTTTACATCCTCCATACACACCTTGGCTCTCTGCACTGCTACATTTGTGTTCGAGATAACTGGAACATGTCTGTGCAAAGAAGATCTGGAGAACAGTGCAATGTTTTTTCAAGATTTTTCCCAAGCAACTCCTTTACACAGGACTCTGAGCTCCTGGCATGGACACTGAGACAAACATCAACTGCACCTTGAAGATCATCAACTCAATTAAAGGAATTTTTTGGGTCTGCCTGAAAATAGTTGTCCTCAACTAAGTGGTGCAGATTGGCACGTTCCAAGGTCCAGGATACCGTGCTGAGGGATACACTAAAGCTTAGGGCATCCACCACCAAGGTCTATGCAGTAGCCATTGTCTGTGGTCTTTCAGCCATGGTAATCCAAAGCAGTAGAACTCATAGTGGTTTGTATTTGAATATAAACAGTTTCTAGTCATGTTTGGTAAATGTTTCAACTTTACATTTGAATGGAAGCACCTAACAGGACAATATTCAAATGAAAAGCATGATTTTTAAGATTGCATTTCCTGTGTTGTCTGACTTGACCTGTTTTGTTAAGTACTTATAATTTGTGAATAAGGTTTTTTTGCAAATAAAAGAAACAGGTATGTTCACATGAGCATATAGAGTATGTCATGTATACTTCAGCATTACTTGCCCAACAGCACATCTATGCTCAACCACAGTAACATGTTTCACTCCCTTGGACTACATCAAGCTGCAAATGAATTGCTCACTGCTTCAGTGAACTTCCTGATTACATCTATCATAGAAACAATTTATTTATTCAAATCAACATCTTTCAGTTTCTAACCTTGAGAAACAGTTTGCTCTTTTCAGTGTCAATTTTTATTCATTTATACAGGTTAGTGCAATCATAATGATGTAAATATAATAGCAAAAGTTGAATTCTCTCTTAGTATCCTCACCTTGATGTACCCTTCTTTCTTTTATCCATGTCTGTTACCTTTTTGTCCTTATTGATAGTTGGTTCTTATATTTTTTGTTTTGTAAGTCGGATTCACTTGAAGAAAATATCTTTAATACGTACACTTCACTGTAAGAGGTCCGCAATCTTAGAGAAGTAAAATGTGGTTCATTATTTTTGCATTGGATTGTTGATTCAGGCTAACAAATTCATCAAAATGCTTTTTTATTTGCCTTAAATCTCAAGCTTTAAAACTTCTTAACATTTTGTAAGTTTCCTTGAAAGTATAACATATTTTACATTGGTTTCAGCAAAGTTTTTACTAAATTGTCGGCCATACTTCATCACTGGATTTATCTGTTTGTTTCTTTAATCTCCATTAAGCACACCATTGCTGCTTCAAACATAGGCCCAAGACCAGTATGGCCTTTAATTATATTCAGGAATAAGTCCATCTAATCTTTAATGCTACTGTGTGGGAGTGCATTGACTGGAAATCTGGAGGCTTGGCCCCTTCTTTATTTTCTCTAGAGTAACTTGGTATCTTCTTAATTCTTGCTGTTAGATTGGGTGAAATATTATTAGAAAAGAACAAGTGCTAGATCTTTACCACAGAAGCCAATAACTCAAAATAAGAAATTTCCTGTTTCCCCTGTAGAAAAGCTCCTGAATTTCACAATGTATGTTTTTGGGAAGGATAGATGGGGAATGGTTGGGTTAGCTGTGTGGGTTTGGGTACTGAGTACAGTTGTGTCACTCTGAGCTTGATAGCAGAGCGGAAGCAACCATGAGGATGGCTGAATGCCAAAGGGGTTTGCTTAGAAGGCCTGCCTTTGGTTCTTCTCATACCCTGTCATGCTCCTTAACCACCTCCTTGTCAACTCAATCCCTGCACTCCATTATTCTTTATAGCCTTCATGGCAACCCATGCTCCACATCACCTCCCATGGCCCTTTATATGCCCCGTGTCATCTCATGGTCCTTCCATGACCATTCATTCGATATATACATTATCTTCCGAACAATTGAGTGATATAAACAATGGCATGCAATTTCTTCTCATCAAACAAAAAAGACACCCATTTCATTAGAAGATCAAAGGAATCTTCTGAAAAAATACAGCTGTTCCTGCATATCCTCTGCAGAACGCGAAAGTGACAGTAACAGATGCTTCAAATACGTCACAGCTCTTAACCTTATGTAAATAAACTTCGAGACATTGACAAAAGAGATCACAGGGCGGGTGTAAAATTGCTTTTCATTAGAACTGGATGGTCTTATTATGCATGTTTGACTGAGGCTCCAGAATTAGAAAATGATTACCTCAAAAAGGTTCTGTTTTCAGAACTGCTGACTTTGTTTTTTGATATCTTCACACATTTATGACAAATTATTATTTCTGTAATCTCTTTTGACACTAGTTCAATGTTTATTTGTACAAAATTTGAATGGGTTCAAACATAGAAATATAGAACCATAAAAAAAAGGGAGTAGACCATTTCGCCCTTTGAGCCTGCTCTGCCATTCTTTATGATCATGGCTGATCATCCAACTCAATAGCCTGTTCCAACTTCCCCAATATCCTTTGATTTATTTAGCTCCAAGTGCGATAAATAATTCCCTAAAATCATAAAATGTTTTGCCTTCAACTGCTTTCTGAGGCGGAAAAGTCCACAGTTTCACCACTCCCTGTGTGGAGGCATTTCTTTTCATCTCAGTCTTAAGCAGTTGACCCCATATCCTTAGCCTGTCACCCCTGGTTCTGGATTGCTTAGCCACCGGGAATATCCTTCCTGCATCTACCCTGTCTAGGATAGATAGAATTTCATAAGTTTCTATAAGATCCTCCCTCATTCTTTTGAACTCCAGCAATATAATCCTAACTGATTCAACCTCTCCTCATACATCAGTCCTGCCTTCCCAGGAATCAGTCTAGTAAACCTTTGCTATGGTCTCTCTATAACAAGAACATTCTTCCTCAGATAAGAAGACCAAAGCCGTACACAATATTCCAGGTGTCATCTCACCGAGGCCCTGTATAATTGCAGCAAGACTTTCCCACTCCTGTACTTGAATTCTATCACTATGAAGGCCAATATACACTTGTCTGCTTTATCGTTTGCTGTAGCTGCATGCTTACTTTCACTGACTTGTGTATGAGGACACCCAAGTCTAATTGCATATTCCCCGCACTCAACATTCAGGTAATTGCCTGACATTTATCCATGTTAAACTCCATCTACTCCTGACTCAGCTTGTCCAAATCACACTGAAGGATCTCTGTATCCTCACAGTTTACCGTCTCACTCAGCTTTGTGCTATCTGCAAATTTGGAGATACTACACTGAATTCCCTCATCTAAATTATCAATATATATTGTGAATAGCTAGGGTCCAAGCAGTGACCTCTGCTGTACCACCTCCGCACCCCCCACCACCCCACCCAGTCACTGTCAGCCATTCAGAAAAAGATCAGTTTATTCCTACTGTTTGTTTCGTGTCTGCCAACCGGTTTTCTATCCATCTCAATACACTGTCCTAATTCCATCCATTTTAATTTTACATTCTAATTGCTTCTGTGTGACTTTGTCAAAAGCCTTCTGAAAGCCCAAATAAACCAAATCCACTTGCGCCCGTCCCCAGTCAACTCCACTAGTTACGTCCTCAAAGTTCCAGTAGATTTCCCTTTTGTAAATCCATGCCGACTCTGAGTGATCTGGCCACTGTATTCCTATAAAAGGTTGCAGACAAACAAGACAATGAGGATTCCAGTGGTGCAATACAGGCAGCCTGAAGAAGACAGAGGCTAAATCCAAAGCTGGCGGATACACAAATACATTATTCTGGTACTTGTATCTGTGACTAGAAGGTAACCGTGATTGATTTATGCCATCCAGACTGAGTTGAGGAGGTTCTGCATGTACCATTTTTGATGTAGACTGTCCTTAGAACTTAAGTGATGTCCATTGCTCTCAGCGAGCTTTAGGAAGAAAAGGAGCTGAACTTCTTTTTAAGGAAGATCAACTTTTAAAGGGCTTTTTAACTGAGTTTGGTGAGTTATAATCTGAGTACACTGCTGAGCCAATTTGTAAGATGTGTCTCTAGTGTAACATTCGTTAATGTACAGTTTATATTTTAGGGGCCGGTTGGCTCAGTTGGAGTGTCAGAGTGCAGACAAGCAGCTTTTCACACTCAAACTAAATTAAGAAAGTCAATATGAACTTGAAGACAACTTCTTGATGCACTTACATTTTTGCAGATCTTAATCTTTCCACCGTCTGTGCTCAAACCCACTCATTTTCCCATGTTACTATTCCTCACATTTATGCTGAATGCTTTGTTGAGTGTTACAGATGGGGTCAGTTCAATATACTTGATTTTTTAAATAACAAAATTAGTTAACTGAAATTACACTGGAGGGGGGTAAGATTTTCTATAATTTAACTCTGAATGTTCACTTCTAAGGTGGGTGCAGTAATAGATTTGAACAAAATGATTAAAAACATCTTTTCACTTCTGAATTTACCTTGGCAACCTTGTGGAGTAACTTACTTTTCCATCCAATCCTAAACTAGAAAAACAGATGAGTTCACTCATTCTGTCTGCAAGCTTAAGGACAGGAATGTACCACTGGCCCAAATAAGATCATGTCTTTAGTGAAGAACTTTATGCTGAAGAACTGCGCCAACTTTGGTGCCATTTCCTTCTCACCCCCTTATTAGGAAATCATTAAATGTAATCAGCAACTCTTTAAGATCTTTAAGTACTTTATGCACTACTTGTTCAATAATTACTTGCGTACGTAAGAGAGTTTCAGAAAGGAATGTGCTGAAAACATCAAATTCTTGGTGATTAGACAAATTAGTTCTGAGTTCAAGTCATCCATACAGCATGGATCATGGAAGAAACATATGATTGACTATAGAGCACGGTAACGGCAAATTCTTGCTAGAGACTAATTGAAGTTAATCTTACCACACCAGATGGAACACAAGGTTGACAACTGAAAAAAAAACTGAAGGCAGTACATATGCTTTCCTTGTAATTGCCTGCTGGGCATGACATCCCTTTGTTTCTCATTAGCAGAAAATTCAGTGTTTATGTAACACAAGCCATTGGCAATCAGAATTGTTTAATTGAGATACGAGAGAAAGCATTGTCAGTATAAAACTGAAGTTCTGCTGACAGCCCTTTTTAACTGCTTTAGGTAATAAGCATCTAAAACCATTAGTGCTGACCTTCCAAGTGTGCTGAATTCCTTTGCTCATACCCAGAAGTGCACTTACACACAACTAATTTTCTTTTTCTTCCCCCATCACCAAATCACCCATGGAGATCGATTGAATTACTAATGCCACACTAATTGATTAACTTGAGGACAATTTAAAACAAAATCTGCAACCAAAAACAAAGCCTTCAGCACGATGGAATACCAAGCCTTCTAAATGTAATCTATAAGAAATAGAATAATGCAAAAGGAAGGACTTGTTATGCCACATTTGCACATCAAGGACTCGCTAGTCAAGAGGTGAGATATTTGTCATAGGCAACTTTCAAAGAGCAAAAAAATCTCATTTCAAGCCCAGAGATAGCATTTCAAGTCCAGTTTTCTTTTGTAAATATTGGATGTGCCCATAATATATGTGCAGTGACTGAAGACTGTTCTAGATTTCCAATATCCAAATAAAATGGTGCTACGTGAGAGAGCTCTTTTCTCTCTTTATGTATCTCTTGTTGAAGGTATACTGCTGGGTTTTCAATCTTACTGCAGTCATTTGGTTCAATGCAGTCATCAGCTTGTACATTGCAAGGGCCCACAAATGGCAAGCCTTAGCATGTGCCTGGCTCCAGACTCAACTAAAGCCTGCTTCCAGAGCTAGTGAAGTGACTCTTAACAGCAAACCACCCCAACCTGCCCTGAAAATAGGACACTGCCCAGCAGGGGGCAGATTTTGGAAATGGTCTGACTTACAATACCATCTTGAGGTTGAAAAGCTAGGTCAATTACTTTACTGGAAGAATAAAGAAACATTATTTATTTACATTGATTAAGCTTTGCCACACACTTGGAAAAGAGGTGGTGGTGGAGTATGTACAGCACAGGAAAATTCTTTTCCTCAAAACTTTGTAACATTTTAACGTCCTTAACTATCAACTTGAAAACAGCATTTGAAACCTATGAATAGCTACTAATAGTGGAAATATCAATAGTCAGCATGATAGGATACTAGTGTTAAAGCTTCAACTGCACAATAAACACTGGCTAATCATTTCACAGAGTGGGAGGAAGGTGAAAATTAAAAAAATGGATTACCACTACTTACATATCCTAAACCTAACAGTATTCTGACTGAATTTTGTTGCCATACACTTAGTTGGATTTTCTTTCAAGTAGAGTAAGCTGATTTTAAATGACTTGAACATTTGAATCAACAATAGACTGCTGAGCGACATGTATTGTTGGTGTCACTGAATTACTCCTTCATCAGGTCCAAGATCCAGCAGTAAGGAGATTAATTTCAGGAGCTCTGCCTGCTGCTGAAAGCTGCCAACATTCTTACTGTGCAACTATGCAATATTGGCTATTATGTCTAATAGACAATTGATTCAAGTACCAACAGGCTCTCTATCAAAAATGGGGATTGTGCCAAAATAAATCAATGATGACATATCCTCTAATGTTAATTAGGACTTTGAGCAGATCAAAGACCCAGAATTCCATGATGAGTAACTTGCTTCATGACCACTCCTCCCCCCATCCCCCCGAAGACTGTACGCCATCTACAAGGCACAAATCAGTAGTGTGACTGAATATTATTCACTTGCCTGGATAAGTGTAGCTCCAAAAGCACTTGGGTAGCTTGACACTATTTAGTCCACCTAACTAGTACTCATCTACCACCTTAATATTTGCTCTCCCCACCACTGACGCAGTAACATCAGTGTGAAGCATCTATAAGATGTGCTGCAGCAACTCACCAAGGCTTCTTCTGCAGTCCCTTCAACCCGCAGCCTCTACCAGCTGGAATGACAAGGGCAGCAGACAGATGGGTGGAACACCACCTGCTAGTTCCCCTCAACAACACACAATCCAGATTTGGAACTATATTGACCCTAGGTTAATACCTTGGAAATCTCTTCCTAACAGCATTGTGGATACATTTGTACCACATGGACTGCAACTGTTCAAGAAGTGCTCACTACCACTTTTTTAAGGGCAACGAGGGATTGGCAATAAACGATGTTCCAGCCAGTCATGCCTACATTGGAAAATGAATAATCTGTAGGAAAAAGAAAAAAAATGCCTTCTTGGATATCTCATGCCTGAAATGTGTGGAAACACACTTGGAGCCTTTTTTTAGTGGAGGTGATGTGTGTCTCACTTGCTACTGGAGATCCAGAAAATGGCCAGTGTCACTGCTCTTAGCACTGGCCTAGCTCATTAACTGCTACTCCGGTGAAGGGCCTTCCTCAGGATCCATTACCGAAGGGGTGGAAGGCACACCCTCACCACACCCACCCCACCGTCCGAAGAACTGCATGTGACTTCCATCAGGCTAAATGCATCGCTTCACTAAATGCGACATGAGGGAGGGAACCAAATTCCGCCTTCAGTTTGGACTGGCTCTGTGTTGATCCTACAGTCCTTGTGAGGCAAGGAAAATATATTTTTTTTCCATATTGTTTTCAGATTTTAATTGTTTTATGAAGTTGCCTGAAACTCAGCAAGGACAGCTGTTTGAAAAGATGTTGTGTTATGTCTTGCAGGCTGAGGAAAAATAATTGGGTTGAAGTGCATTTCTGCATTAAAAGTGTGAAGAACAGATAAGATAGTTTAATGGCTTTGACAAATTTATGTTATTTTGAATTAGATTATTTTTTCACACTATTGAAAGCAGAAGTTGTTTAATCATGATGTTTCAATGGTATTGGATAGTAATTTCAAATGAGGAAATTGATCAAAATCATATTTACCATTAGTCAGACCATTAGTTATCCAAACATAAACATGGTTTACATCCAATTTTAGTATTTGCACCAGTGCAAAATCAATTGAGGACATTTTCTAACTATTCTCAGCTAGGGTGAGTACATAGAAGGTAATAGAGTTAATAATTCAAGGACATGGATTCATTTTACTCAATATTGGTTGATTTATAAAATAAAACCTTGCATTTGTACTGCCAGTTTTTCATGTGAATCTTTGTACAATATTCTTTAAATGATTTGTCAGATTTGATTGAAAGAACAGTGTTAGCATTTCTTACTTTGGCATTGTTTCTACAATTTAAAAACATTTTTATGAGTGGTAATGAAAGCTTTCTCAAGGTCACCATTAACAGGCAAACACTGCATTAAATAATGAAAAAGCAGAGGATCTCCTTGCAATCTTATTGGAGAATATAATAATTTTCTGAAGAAGGGTCTAGGCCCAAAACGTCAGCCTTCCTGCTCCTCTGATGCTGCTTGGCCTGCTGTGTTCATCCAGCTCTACACCTTGTTATCTCAGATTCTCCAGCATCTGCAGTTCCTGCTATCTCCATAATAAATAGCACCCTGGGTTTAGTGAGAATTCTTTGTGCTTTCATAGGATTCACTGTTGAAGCAGAGTTGTCAATGAGTTCTCATTGTCAGAATTCTAGGAATGATAGGAAGAATCAAATATCGTTTTTATAAGATCTCAAACACAGCTAATTATGTGCTTCATCGGTGATCTTACTTTTAATGACTTCAATGGTTCACACACATGTATGGGAACATTTTTAAAAATGAATATGCTGTATTTTTCTTTCTTCAGTAACTGGAACTAAAGCGGTTTTGGTTTGTTGTGCAGAGTGGATATGGCTGGCAGCCTTCCAAAGTGGCTGATTCTCAAGACGAATTTTGCCTATCATCAACTGAATCGCTTGATCCATTTTCTTATAGAAGTGGAATGTATTTTAGTGAAAATCAGAAGAACTCAAGCATGTAAGGAACACAGGAAATAGGAGCTGGAGCAGGCCATTTGACTGAACTAGTCTATTAGTTTATATTCATTCATTAGAAACTGACCAGGCCAGTACTAATTACCTATTCCTAATTCTCCCAGGAGAAGGTGATGATGACCCATTTTGTTGATTCATTGAGTTCCTTAAGTGTGGTGGGCGGATGGGTGGATGGTGGGAGGGGGAGGGTGTTAAGGACACCCACTGTGCTGTTAGGAAGGGAATTCCAGAGTTTTGAAAGTGAAAGAATGTACAAATAGTTCCAAGTAAAGATAGTATGTGGCATGGAGGGGACCTTGCAAATACTTGATGTTGCCATGCTTCTACTACCCTTGAGGTGGTAGAGATCATGGATTTGGAAGGCACTGTTAAAGGGAAACATTCTCTCAGCATCTACCCTGTCATACTCCCTCTGAATCTTATATGTTTAAATAAGATCTCTCAATAAGATTCTTCTATGAGTATTGGTCCCCCCAGCTCAAGCTTTCCTTGGCAACTGCCTCATCCCAGGAATCAATCTAATGAACTTGCTCAGTATTGTTTCCAATGTGAGCATATGCTTCCCTAAATAATGTTACTATCTACTATTACTATTAGTAGACGCTGCTAACTTTAAAACAGTGATTTGAACAGAGTTACCAGCTGAAAAAATGACTTGGCAACATTTCATATTTTAAAACTGTAATTGTAAAAAGCACAAAATAGCTTTCCTGCTCCTCTGATGCTGCTTGGCCTGCTGTGTTCATCCAGCTCTACACCTTGTTATCACATAATTGACCAATTTTCTTTCTGTGGGCAACGACAGAAAAAAATTCCTTTCCATTTTTCTTACATACTGCACTCTCCAAGGAATTACAGTCCTAATAGTAAAGTCCACAGCAGCTCCCAATTTCCAATCTCTATTTCCCAAATTATAGCATTGAGTGACCGCCTCCATGTGCTTTCTTCAGTTCTCAGGCAGCTTCTTAAATCCAGCACCAGCTGTAAAGCCTGTTCTGGTGATTCTTCTTCCCCCTTTCAACGCCAGGACAAATTTCCCAGAATGCTTGGAAGGCTGGAAGCTGCATTTCTTCAAACCTGAAGCTGTTTTGTGAACTGGAGGTACATATATAGTGAGATTATAATTTCACTGAATGCCACTTTCCCTTCCAGCTCCTGATTCACAGCTATCACCCCACCACCACACTATCCCGCATTTACCATGCCTAATCCATTTAGCCTGCATATCGCTGGACACTATGAGGTAATTTAGCATGGCTAATCCTGCACAGTTTTGGACTGTGGGAGGAAACTGGAGCACCTGGCAGAAACTCACACAGACACGGGGAGAATATGCAAACTCCACACAAACAGTTGCATGAGGGTAGATTTGAACGTAGGCCCCTGGCGCTGTGTGGCAGCAGTGCTAACCACTGAGCCACCATGCTGCCCATAGCATCCTGGAAACTTTCTTCCAAATCTTTTCTGCAACCTCTTCAAGATGTTCACATCCTTCCTGAAGTATAGTGCTCAGAATTTAACATAATGCTCCAGCTGAGGCCATACTAGTGTATCATAAAGTTTCAACATATCTTCCATGCTTTTGTACACTACGTACCCATTTATAAAGTCCAGGTTGCCATATCTATTTTTAACCACTTTCTCAAACTGCCTTGCCTCCATCAATTTGTAAGTTCCCTCTATTCCTGCATCACATTGAAGCATACACCAGTTAGTCTATGTTGCCTCTCATTCCTTCAGCCAAAATATATCTCTTCTCTGCATTACATGTCACCTGTGGCAAGTTCATCCATTCCACCAACGTATTCATCTCTATCTGAAGTTTATCACTATCTCCTCAGAGTTGACAGTTGGGGGTCTTGTGGCAGAATGGTAATGTCCCTACACCTGGCTGAAGAGTTTCAAGTTTCACTTCAGGACTTGATGGCCATGGATGTTGTGTCATGTCAAGGTCAAGAAGGTTGATAATTGATTTGTAATTCCTTCTAATTTGGTTTTTGCAGATGTAAGAGTTTCTTAGTTAGTCAGAAATTTCTGATAGCTGCCGTACAACAGCCTCTCCATGTTATGAGGCTCCAGGTTCTTGCCATGAACAAACATCCTTCTGATTCTGAGTGACTACCACACACAGTCCACTAAACTTCCAAGTTTTGAGTCATTTGCAAATTTCAGAGTTGTATTCTATACATTCAAGTTCAAGCCAATGGCATATATCAAAAAAAGCAGTTGTGCTATTATTGACGCTTGGGGAACCCCACTGTATATGTATCTCCAGTCCACGAAACAGCTACTACTCCCCTTTTCCTGTCTTTAAGTTAATCTCATACCAATATGTCACCATCCTTCTTATTCCATGTGCTTCACCATTGCTGTTAAGTCTTGATAAGGTGTCACCTTATCAAATATAAGTTAGAAGCCCATATGAATCACTTCACATCATGCACTACCCTTATCAATGCTGTCTGTTACCTCATCACAGAATTCAATCTGGTTGTTTAAACATGATTAGCCTTTGATAAATTGGCTAAAACATGAGACACTTGCTTATGGTTCAATCCTGAATGCAGTAGCCACTTGTTCAGTCCTGATGTCCAATGTTGTGAGGATGGTAAGCTGCAGATCCATTTAATTATATCCTGGTCATCACCCAAATTTCTTTCTTTCCAGAAAAAAATCCCTACTCTCTCCCACTGTGCTTTTTCCCCACGTTGAAGCCCTCATTTTTCATTCCTGTCAGTCCAAGGGATACACATATTAATGTTAATAGTATACAACTGGAAAATTTGACTGGGACATTTCAATGCTTAACCATGCCCTCATCTATTGAAAAACTGTTCAATACTCTTGGAATGCAAAGATAATGCTCTGCTGCTATCCTGCACTATCAAACATCTCCATAAACCTCTCTCTCATGTATCTTTCACATGCACCTCTGACAACAGTTATGAGGAATCAGTCATTAAGATTCAAGCCATTTATTCAGCTGACACTGTGACTTCTATCTCTTCTCTTCACTCACCAAATTAAATCAAGTAAAGAGATTCCTCACTGCTCTACTCATGAACTCACATCTTTATTTAGTTTCTCTCTTATCTCCTCCTATTCAAGCAATAATCATGCTCAACTTGTTGGTGAGATATACTGCATCTGCTTTGTATCCTATGTTTTACCCAACTGCTGACAGCCTCGTTTCTCTTTCTGGGTCCCTTGATTGATGATATTGTAAATTATTGTTTCCCCTGTTCCTTCCATTTTAAAGCCGCAGTCCTCCTCAATCCAAATTCTCATTTGACCTCATTGTTCTGGCAAACTGCCAACCTATCTCAATTGCCCTTTCCTTTCTAAAGTCCTTGAATAAGAACGTAAGAACTAGGAGCAGGAGTAGGCCATCTGGCCCCTCGAGCCTGCCCCACCATTCAATAAGATCATGGCTGATCTTTTTGAGACTCAGTTCCACTTATCCGCCTGCTCACCATAACCCCTAATTCCTTTACTGTTCAAAAATTTATCTAACCTTGCCTTAAAAACATTCAGCAAGGTAGCTTCAACCGCTTCACTGGGCAGGGAATTCCACAGATTCACAACCCTTTGGGTGAAGAAGTTCCTCCTGACCTCAGTCCTACATCTGCTTCCCTTTATTTTGAGGCTATGCCCCCTAGTCCTAGTTTCACCTGCTAGTGGAAAAACCTCCCTGCCTCCACCTTATCTATTCCCTTCATAATCTTATGAAGTTTCTATAAGATCTCCCCTCATTCTTCTGAATTCCAATGAGTATAATCCCAGTCTACTCAGTCTCTCCTCATAATCCAACCGTCTCAACTCTGGAATCAACCGAGTGAATCTCCTCTGCACCCCCTCCAGTGCTAGTATATCCCTTCTCAAGTAAGGAGACCAAAACTGCACACAGTACTCCAGGTGTGGTCTCACCAGGACCCTATACAGCTGCAGCATAGCCTCCCTGTTTTTAAACTCCATCCCTCTAGCAATGGCAGACAAAATTCCATTTGCCTTTTTAATTACCTGCTGCACCTGCAATCCTACTTTTAGCGATTCATGCACAAGGACACCCAAGTCCCTCTGCACAGCAGCGTGCTGCAATTTTTTACCATTTAAAGCATAGTCCATTTTGCTGTTATTTCTACCAAAATGGATGACCTCACACTTATCAACATTGTACTCCATCTGCCAGACCTTTGCCCACTCACTTAGACTATCTATATCCCTCTGCAGACTTTCAGTGTCTTCTGCACACTTTGCTCTACCACTCATCTTAGTGTCATCTGCAAATTTTGACACACCACACTTAGTCCCCAACTCCAAATCATCTATGTAAATTGTAAACAATTGCGGTCCCAACACTGATCCCTGAGTCACTCCACTAGCCACTGACCACCAACCAGAAAAATGCCCATTTACCCCTACTCTTTGCTTTCTACTAGTCAACCAATCCTCTATCCATGCCAATACATTACCTGTAATACCATGCAACTTTATCTTATGTAGCAGCCTTTGGGTGGCACCTTGTCAAATGCCTTCTGGAAATCCAGATACACCACATCCACAGGTTCCCCATTGTCCACCATGCAATAATGTCCTCAAAGAATTCCACCAAATTAGTTAAACATGACCTACCCTTCATGAACCCATGCTGGGCGTTCCCAATGGTAGAATTTATATCCAGATGTCTTGCTATTTCTTCCTTAATGATAGATTCAAGCATTTTCCCACTACCGAAGTTAAGCTAACTGGCCTATAGTTACCTGCTTTTTGTCTACTTCCTTTTTTAAACAGTGGCGTCACATTGGCTGTTTTCCAATCTGCGGGAACCACCCCAGAGTCCAGTGAATTTTGGTACATAATTACTGGTGCATTTGCTATTTCCCCAATCACCTCATTTAGTATCCTGGGATGCATTTCATCAGGGCCAGGAGACTTGTCTACCTTTGTCTACAACACAAAACAACTGTTTAATGCCTCGGCTATTTCCTCATTCCCAGTTATTAAATTGGCCTTCTCATCCTCTAAAGGACCAATGTTTACCTTTGCCACTCTTTTACGATATTTATAGAAACTTTTGCTGCCTGTTTTTATATTCTGAGCTAGTTTACTCTCATAATCTATCTTACTTTTCTTTATAACTTTTTATGTGGCTTTTTGTTGGCCTTTAAAGATTTCCCAGTCTACTAGTTTCCAACTAATCTTTGCTTTTTTGTATGTATTTTTTTAAATCTGATACTTTTCTTTATTTCCTTAGACATCCATGGCTGACTATGTCTTTTCCTGCAGTTCTTCCTTATCACTGGAATATACTTCTGCTGAGCACTGTGAAAAATCGTTTTGAAAGTCCTCCACTGTTCCTCAATTGGCCCACCATAAAGTTTTTGCTCCCATTTTACCTTAGCTAACTCCTCCCTCATCCCATCATAGTCTCTTTTGTTTAAGCACAGGACATTGGTATTGGATTTAACCTTCTCACGCTCCATCTGTATTTTAAATTCGACCACACTGTGTTTGCTCCTTCTGAGAGGATCCCTAACTGTGAGATCATTAATTATTCCTATCTCATTACACAGGACTAGATGTAGGATAGCTTGCTCCCTCTTAGGTTCCATTACATATTGTTCAAGGAAATTATTGCGGATGCAATCTATGAACCCCTCCTCAAGGCTGCCATGACTGACCTGGTTTGACCAATCGATATGTAGATTAAAATCCCCCATTATAATTGCTGTAACATTTCTATATGCATTAGTATTTCTACGTTTATTGCCCATCCCACCACAATGTCACTATTTGGTGGCCTATAGACCACACCTATCAGTGACTTCTTTTCCCTGCTATTCCTAATTTCCACCCAAATGGATTCAACCTTTTGTTCAGTAGAACCTATACCATCTCTCAATACGGCCCTGATATCATCCTTAAAAATCAGAGTGACACCACCTTCCTTAACTTCCTGTCTGTCCTTCCGAACAGTTTGATACCCCTGGATATTTAACTCCCAGTCATGACCATCCTGCAACCATGTCTCTGTAATGGCCACTAAATCATACCCATTTGCCATGATTTGCGCCGTCAACTCATCCATCTTGTTTCGAATGCTCCGAGCATTCAGGTAAAGTGCTCTTATGCCAGTTTTTATACCATCTTTTTGGGTCCTATCACGTCCATTAATAACAGCTCTTGAGTTCTCCTTCCCTTTAACTTTTTTCCTAATGGAGTTGAAGCTTCCTCATCACCTGCTAACCTGCTGCTTTGCCTACTCCCTGTATGCTCACTCCTCCCTTCCCCCCTACTTACTAGTTTAAAGTCCTATTGACCACCCTATTTACCCTTTTTGCCAGAACACTGGACCTGGCCCTGTTCAGGTGGAGTCCATCCCAGCGGTATAGATCCCTCCTGTCCCAGAACTGATGCCAGTGCCCCATGAAAAGGAAACTCTCTTTCCCACACCACTCTTTTAGCCACAAATGTCATCACCTTCCAAGATGGATTCCTTCTTTTGCACAACTTAGTGTTTGAACCTCTCCAACCAGGATTCCAGCCCACGAGTAGCACTGAAATAGCTTGTTCCAAAGTCACAAATGGCAAACTAGGTGAGCATGGCTATGTTGCAATATTGCACTTCTGTCTGCTCAGCCTACCTACAGCCTTTTGCATGTTTATTTATAACAGCTTCTTTCAACTTCTCTTTTTCATTGTCAAATTGAGCAGGATTCCCTCTCCAATTGTAATGATAGAACCTATTGCAGTAGCTTCACATCCTATCCCATTACTGTTACCTCTGGTATCCCTTAAAGATCTATTCTTGACTGTCTCTTAATTTCT
>NC_063339.1:50839444-50879460 GCF_021869965.1 Rhincodon typus | reverse complement strand
CTTCAGTCTAGGCCCGAAACATCAGCCTTCCTGCTCCTCTGATGCTGCTTGGCCTGCTGTGTTCATCCAGCTCTACACCTTGTTATATCATAACGTACACTAGCCTCTTTTCTCCTGTCAACTCTCAGTTTTCTGATCTCACTGGCTCCTAGTTCAGCAACATACTGGCTTCAACTTCTGATCCTTGAAATTAGATCCCTCCGTGGCTTTACATTCCTACCCTACCTCCTCCTTCAGTCTTCAACCCTTAGAACTCTGCATCCTTCCAATCCTGCCCTTGCGTGTATCCTTTTATTTCCTTTGGCCACACCTCCAGTCACTCAGCCTCGACTTTTTATTAAGATCTTCTTCAAAGCTCATCTCTTTAACCAAGCTTTTCATTGCTAATATTGATGTCCCCTTCTTTGGATCAGTGTTTGTTGATAATGCTCCTGTGAAACACCTTTTGATATTTTGCTGTTTAAAGGGGCGTCGTTTTGACAATTGTTGCTATTGAGCTGATAGTAGCTATACCACTTAACTCGTGAATGCCTGAAAAAGAGTTTTTCCCATTACATGTGGGGAGATAATTAATGGAAACAAAAACAGAAATTGCTGGAGGATCTCAGCAGGTCTAGCAGCATCTATGGAGAGGAAGCAGAATTAATGTTTCAAGACTGGTGATTCTTCATTAGAGCACAAGAAACTGATGGATTGCAGCATATGATAAATACTTTATTAAACTGACTGAATAATTGATGTGAACATCACTTTTGTGGAAATTGAGCATACTCTGAATAAAGTATATTTATGTTTGTAAGGTGACAGTAGCAGTAGGAAATGGCTTTCAGCAGTGCCATCCCTACCTAGCCTTTAGATGGTCTGCAGGTCCAGGGAATGCTTCCCTTCTTGACCCAACGACTTCTGTAAGATTTGAGTTTTTGCAATGCTGAAATCCAAATTCTAATATTTTAGCCATAGAATTTTACAGTACAGAAGAGGCCATTTGACGCACCATGTTTGTACCAGCTCCTGAAAGAACGATCCAACTAATCCCATTCTCCAGCTCTATTTTGTAGCCCTCTAAATCCATCACTTTTAAATATACGCCCAGCTCTTTTTTCAAACCTCCTATGGAATCTACCTCCACCACTTTACATGCAGTTCCAATCTTAACAACTCTTTAAGTAAAGAAGTTTCTCCTCATGTCACTTCTGTGTGTTTTACTGAAAAGCTTAAAAATGTCACCCCTAGTTACTGACATACCAACTAGTGGAAATAGAATATCTTTCTTTAACCTGTCAAAGTTGTTCAAGGATCCTATCAATCTTCTTAACAACTATTTCAACTTGTCTGGCTGTTTTAAGAGAATTATGCATGTGAACCCTGAGGTCCCTCTGCTCCTGTACTCCCCTCAAAGTCATACCGTTGAGCTTGTATTGTCTCTCTGTGTTACTTCTATCACATTTCTCTGCATTGAAATTCATCCACCGAGTGTCTGCCTATTTAGCCAACTTGTCAATGTCCCTCTGAAGTCGCTCAGCATCGTCCTCATAATTCACTATTCTCCCTAGTGGAGTATCATCTGAAAATTTAGAGACTTTTGCCCTCAATACCCATTCATAAATTGTTTATAAAGATCAGAAAAAGCAAAGGTCCCAACACCAGTCCCTGGAGAACACCACTTTCATCTCATCTCCAATCTGAAAAGTGCTCCTCTATACCTACCCTTTGTTTCCTACCTTTTAGCTAACTTCTCATTCATGCTGCCAAGGACTCATTAATTCCTAACATTTCTAATTTGCCAAACAACCTGCCATGCGGCACCATATTAAAGGCTTTCTGAAAGTCAAAATATACAACATTCACACCACTACTCTTATCAACTGCCTGTGAAACCTCATCAAAGAACCCAATTAAATTCTGAGATGACTTGCCCTTGACATACTGGACAACATCCTGAGCTCAGACTGCTACAAATACACACAGAGCCAGAATCATTTCAGTCTGGTACTATTGTTCAACCTGAAATTCAAATTTACACCTCCAATCTAAGAGAACAATCAATAACCTAACACTCTGAACCACAACTAACTTTTATATGTCAGGCTACACAACACAGATAGTATGGAGCCTCAGAAATACTGGACATTCTACTTCAATCCAAGTACATTCACACGTTATGTTAACTATCGGGGGGCCAACTGACCTAAAAGGGTACACCAGAAACACAAATGACAACACAGATCTGAGAGGAGATAACGAGGCACACAGTCTGTATAACTGCTAAGTAAAAATCAAAAGAACTGTGGGCGCTGTAAATCAGAAACAAAGACAGAAGGTGCTGGAAAAGCTCAACACGTCTGGCAGCATCTGTGAAGAGAAATCAGAATTAATGTTGCAGGTCCAGTGACCCTGGACGACTGGACACTGGACCCGAAATGTTAACTCTGATTTCTCTTCACAGATGCTGCCAGACCTGCTGAGCTCTTCCAGCAACTTCTGTTTTTTTTTTGTTTCTGTATAACTGCTAGCCCTGATGTCACCTTAGGGGAGAGCATTTTTCAACAACAAGCTTCTGAAAAAACAGCTTCCCATAGGCTTCCACCCCCAACAAGCAGCTTCGGAAACAAGAACCGCAGAGGGCAGACAGGGAAGCTGAATCAAGCGGCCAACTCAAGGGCAACCATAAGTTTCCGACTTACCTAGCAAGAAGGGGAAGGTGCAGGGACCTCAAGGGTAGGAAGCCTGATTAAAGTCTCTGTGATTAAAACTTCTGCTTCGTTTCTAATAGGGTTTTACCTGTGTTTAATTTAATTATTGTCCTCTGGACAGCTGTTTGTGCCAATTTCCCTGTTTATTACATTTGCCTTTACTTATTGTATTATACTTACCTTTTGTATTTAATAAATAGAGATTCTTTTGCCCTGAAACACCTGTCTACTGTCTTCTTCATTTCACATTCCAGTGACGGAACAAGGGGTCTGGGGGGTGATTCAAACCACTCAAAAATCAGCAAAAGACCGATCGCAAACCAGAATCCAACATTTAGTAACTCTGCCAAACTCTTTGTTTCAGTTAGCAGCTTGCTCTGCTTGTTCCTTATGGGCCCACATAAACTTTCACTAATCTTTTACTGTTAATGTGTTGAAAAACATTTTAATATTTGTTTTAGTGCAGCTTGCTAATCCTTTCCTTGTGCTTCCTCATAGCCTTTCTTATTTCAGCCTTAGCCTCACTCCTACATTTGATTTTGCTTTTTTTTCCCCTTATTTTCTCATCAATATCCTTATTCATCCAGGGTACTCAAACTTTGGACACCCAGCATTTATTTCTCATGGTATGTACCTAACTTGCACCTATTCATCTCTCTTTTAAAAATATTCATTTTTTCATCCTCTGTTTTATCTACCAAAACACATTTCCAATCAACATACTCCAGTTCAACTTTTAGACCCCTAAAATCTGCCCTTTTCGAGTCTGGGTATCTTAATTCTTGACTGATTTTCATGTTTTTCCAACTTAATATTGAAGGTATTACATTATGACGACACAGTGGTTCAGTGGTTAGCATTGCGGCCTTGCAGCGCCAGGGACACTGGTTGGATTCCACCCTCGGGCAATTGTCTAAGTGGAGTTTGCACATTCTCCCTGTGTCTGCGTGGGTTTCCTCCGGGTGCTCTGGTTTCCTTGCACAGTCCAAAGACGTGCAGGTTAGGTGGATTGGCCGTGCTAAATTGTCCATAGCGTTCATGCAGGGATGAGAAGGCTAGGTGGATTAGCCATGGGACATGCAGGGTTAGAGGGATGGGATGGGTCAGGGTGGGATTCTCTTTGGACATTCGGTGTGGACTCAATGGGCCAAATGCCTTGCTTCCATGCTGTAGGGATTCTATGATTGCTATTTATCAAATACTGTATGATGTGCAGTGAGGAGAGTTGCTTCTTCCAAATCAGCTATATGTTGTTCAAGGAGCTACATGTGGCTTAAAGCATATGTCAGAAATGCTTCAAAAATGGTTTAAGACAAATTAACTAAATGTGCCCATACAATTGTGTATGCTGCTAAAAGTGATATAGACAGCTGTGAAAACTGGAGTGGAGAAGATTAAGGTAGATTTTCTTGTTTTGAGATAGAACTAGTGAAAATCTGTTTGCATCCATGAAGCAGAAAATGGATTTGTTGAAACATCTTATCAAATCCTTGGAAGAAATCTATGCAATCGGACAAACTTTGTCGTTCTTGCCTGTCTGATATTGGGGCATAATATGCGGTTGTGTTGACATTATATAATTTAGCTCTTTCTTGAAAGTATTTCTGCTGAAGCTCACCTTTAAGTGTTTGATTGTATTTTTCTTCTAGTTCTTGAAATCTTTGAATTACTTTTTCTTCCATTCAGTGGAAGCAATTTAGTATACAGAGTTGCCAGTCGTTTTCTCAGCAAAATGTACTGTCATGTCAAGTTAGCCATTGTCCTTTTCTTGACATATCTGTACTTCTGTCCCTGTCCCTTGCTAATTCAGACTGTAATTGTGAGGCAATCTTTTTGTCAAACAATACCAGCTTACGTCCTTACCTCCAGCAATTTCTGGATAATATTCCTGCAGTCCTTGACTGTGAAAGAGTCTCTCCAGTTTTTTAATCATTGTGGGATTTAGGCTGGTGGCAGCAGATATTTCAGCTGACACCAGACAATTACTGGGAATAAATGGTTACTGCACTAGCAGTGTCAGGACCTAAAGAAGAACTTCTGATTGGCTATGTTTAGTAGGATAATTGAATATATTTTAAAGAATAAAATAGCACCTTTGCAAATAGCACCTTTCCAGAAAGGAGAATCTACTTTTCAAAACAAATGGAAATAGTTGCAATATTTGTAAGAACTTGACATTAAACTAGATCTGACATGCTAACAACTCTCTTGCTCATTTGGAGACATCTATATTTAATGACAGCAGCAATCCAAACTGTTTAATTTACACAGTTAATTAGTTTATCGAAAGCTACCAATAAGCTCTTTGCTCTATTGAATACAATTGGCTGAATTCACTATGGCATGTATGTAATTTAGATTTTCTCGCTTTTTAAATATTTGATTTAATTATTTGAACAATAGGTTGACAATAGTTTATTGTGCTTCATAATTTTGACATCTAATTAAGTAGAAAATATGCCTTTATGAAACATTATACCCGATTGTGAGGATGGAGATTGTTTTAGTTTCTTTCATATGCAGAAGCCTGTCTGATTTACAGCAATATTAAAATCCCAAAGTCTCATTGTGTTTGGACAGCAATTTTAGAGCATTCTGTGGGTTTCATTATACTTACAAAGCAAAGTATCTTGATTTTACTTTAATTAGGTTGCCAGCTCTTGTCCTTATTGTGGAGTAAAGATTTAACTACACCTTTCCCATTAGAATAGCTGCTGAGCTTGTGCACAAGGCACTGTGTCAATGTGATATTAGATCATATGGAACTGGGACATGTGTCTTCTGAGATATGTGCTCTTAACATTTCTTGTGTATGGTTATGTTCAATAAAGCCTGCAAATGTTTACTCCCCTGATCTTACCAGCAAATACATCAAAAGTGAGAGTTTTGCTGTTCTGACATCCCCTCCCATCCCAGATTCAACCAAACATTCAACTTCTCACTGCATTCAGTACAGACCACAGCATTACATGACAGATGCACCCTTGGGAGTTGCATGATAACATTTTGCCTTTGGTTAGCACTGGTCTTACTCAATGTCATTGCTGCTGACTTCTGCATAATGGAGATGCCGGTGTTCAGTTTGTAAGCACCAATGGCATGGTGCAAATGACCTTTGAACAGCACCTAACTCCTAAACACTACATGCACAGCAAATGGGTGATGAACTGTAGTTGCTTTTCTCATGGCCTTTTCATGTATTTATTCTTTCAAAGTCCTAGTGTCAGCAAACGTGGAGCCCATGCTTGTGCCCATGAAATTGATTCTGACTCCAGCCATTTTCAGATAGCTCTTCACATCTACAGACAGGAAAGTGATGGCAGCAAACACAATTCATGGTGGACAGCAGCAGTACTGGGTCTTGCTTGTCAGGTACACCCAGAATCTCTATGTCTTCTTTTATCTTTCCCTATGCTGATAGCCCATTTCCACCCATCTCTCCCATATTGACTCCTATCACATTAGATTTCACCTCCAAGTGGCCTCCTGGGCCCCAACATTACACCTTAATGATAACCTTCCTGGTCCTTTACACTCTCTACTGTGGAGATTAAGGTAATGGTCACTGCCATTAACCCCCTACTCCTGGAACCTCCTATGCCCTCAGCTATATTCTGCATTCGCCTGCCCACACCCCCATACACCTGGAGATGTTGCCTTGACTCTGTCTTTGTCTCCCCTCCAGCCTTGAATTCCCCAGCCCTTCTGGTCATGATCCTCCTTCTTCCTTTACAAGGATGCTGTATACTGTTGATTGGGCGGCATGGTGGCTCAGTGGCTCAGTGGTTAGCACTGCTGCCTCACAGCGCCGGGGACCCGAGTTCGATTCCACCTTCGGGCATCCGTCTATGTGGAGTTTGCATGTTCTCCCCGTGCCTGCGTGGGTTTCCTCCCACAGTCCAAAGATGTGCAGGCTAGCTGTGCTAATTTGCCCGTAATGTGCAGGGATGTGTAGATTAGGTGGGTTTTAGGGGATGGGTCTGGATGGGATGCTCTGAGGGTTGGTGAGAAATATTCCAAACTGCTCAGCACATTCATAACACCCTATAGGCATTACTGTTTAATCATCTTCACTTCCCCATTATGTCATAACTGAGATTTTCCAACAAATTAAATTCAACATACTGGAACTTATGGAAAGCATTATTTCATGGAATCTGTACAGTGTGGAAGCAGGCCATTTGGCCCATCGAGTCCACACCAACTTATACCCAGCTGGTATAAGTGTCAAAGAATATCTACTGTTGAACTTTCTGAGTCTACTCAAGTTCTCAAGGTCAAATGGAGGTTGTCTCACCACTGTTTGATTGCCTGTGTCATCGTCAACAATCATAGAATCCCTACAGTATGGAAACAGGCCCTTCAGCCCAACAAGTCCACACTGACCCTTGGAGCATCCCACCCAGACTCATCCCCTTTTAACCCACCTAAGCTACACATCCCTGAACACTACAGGCAATTTAGCATGGCCAATCCACCGACCTGCACATCTTTGGACTGTGGGAGGAAACTGGAGCACCCGGAGGAAACCCACACAGACACGGGGAAAATGTGCAAACTCCACACAGACAGTCGCCCAAAGGTGGAATACCACCAGGGTCCCTGGCGCTGTGAGGCAGCACTGCTAACCACTGAGCTACATCATATGCCACTTGGATGATATTCCCATTGAAGCATCCACCAAAGTCCAACATGACGGCTGAGTGAGGAGTCCTGAGGGAGATACAGGGTGCTGAGCTGACCCTCTGTTTCAATTTTTGTGCCACGTTGTTCAGGCAACTGGGATCATGGCATTCCTGCAGACAATGAACAGATGGAAGCCATCCAGACTTTTCCATCACCCAGGAATGTTACAAAACTTCAATGCTTTATGGGAATGGTGAACCAGGTAGGAAAACTCTTACCTCAAGGAGACCAAATTAATGAGCCTCTGAGGTGGGTCTGGAAGCAAGATCAGACATGGTATTGGACTGAACCTCAACAAAGACAAGGGACAAATACATGAAACAGCCGTTTGCAAACACCAGCTACATTTCATTTGAGATTCTTGCGTGCTATGATCCTGATCTTCCAGCTATAATAACGGTGCATGCCATCATCGAAAAGTCCAACAGCAGCCTCAGTTTAGGTTCATTGAGATGATTTACAGATGATCCGTCTACTACACATTCAGCATTCTTACTGACTCAGAGTACAGATATGCATTCACTAATTACAGCCTAAGCCTACTGATTAAAATTGAGAATTACTATAAGCCACTGGTAATCTTTTTAAACACAAAAGAGGTTGAAAGATGGCTCCTAGGATCCAAAGATTTTGATTGCAGTTGATGGTATGACACTTTCACTGAATATCTAGAGGGGAATCAGCAGGATGCTGCTCATACATTATCAAAGAGCCCCGTTCACATGCAAGGAAGGCCAAAGATTTGTTGAAGACATTGAGGCCTTTGTTTTCTTGACCGCTCACATGTGCGTCCCACAGAAAAGATGTTGCAAGAATTTTAAGGCTGAACTACATGATGAAGAAAGCATGCCGATTCACACATTCTGCTGTGATGGCCTGGGGAGAATGTCCCCACCAACTCAATTCTGTGGCAGCATTTTGATAATTTGCATCACATCTGCACATTTTGGCTGACATGAGCAACTAGCTACTGCAGTTGGAACACTGGGATGCAGAGGGAATTATAATTGTGAAAGGGGCAACTCAATATTCAAGGGGGAAAACAACAGCGAATAGGAGGAAAAGAGATCAGGCAGAAGGGGTTTTAGTGACTGCAAGATGTACTCTGGCTTCCCTGGAAGGAGCAGTGCATTAGACAGGGCATGTTTACTTGCTATGCCTGGGGCTCGGGTTGGGGAGGTGGTAGGGGTGGATTGGAGAGCGAGGCAAAGTGAGCAGATGAAGACTTAGACAAGTTGCGTAGTGCAAATGCAAATCCTACAGGGTTGATAGGAAGGGCAACCAGAAAGGGGACATTTTTGTTTGGGGGCTTCAGCAAGATGGAAAGGCTGATCCTAAGATTCCCCGTTCCATGGTGCTATAAATAAGAAGTGAGCAATAGATTAGAAATGACAGGGACAATCCTGGAGTGGGTGGGGCAAGTGTTCATTCTGTGAGGGACGGGATTTTATTTTCAAGCTATGTGAGGTCCTTCAAACACCAGACAGACACTCATACATTGAAGCTGAAACACATCTATGAGCTGAACATGCATTGTGATGCTGTTCTGCTGTTCTTCCACCTTGCACTGACCTGAATCCCTGGCTAACATCTCTGTCTTGGGCTTGCTGCAGTGCTCCAGCAAAGCTCAGCACAAGTGGAAGAAAAGCATCTCATGTTCTGCTTGGGGTCCCTGTAACTTTTAGGTCTCAATATCAAGTTCAACAATTTTAGGGCCTGAGTACTTTCTCCCATGTCCTTACCTCAACCCCACACACCAGGTCTTGTCATCACATGGTCTGCATCTACAACCAACCCATTGTCAGCTACTAATAGTCCCCATTAGCAGCTATTGATTCTCTCAGGCTGATCATTACCCATTCCTTTCTCTGTCCAACTGTTGTTCTCACTCTCTAAGTTACCTCTCCACCCATCCTGTTTCCCCCAGCCCATCTTCAGTATATATACCAACCTTTTCCTGGCTACAATCAGTTCTGAAGAAGGGTCACCCAAAATAATTCTACTTTAATTCTGCTTTCTCTCCACTGATTTTGGCAGATCTGCTAAGTTTTCCCAGAAGTTTCTGTTATTTTTCTGAACATCACTTCCATGTTCATCTTGTCAACACTGTTCCAGATTTTACAGTTTAATTAAGTCATGTCTGACTTTTCCAAATGCCAATGAAAACAAGTCAGTCGGTGCAGCCTTTTTGTCAGAAGATAACCCACTCACTCTAAGTATCAATCTAAAAAACCTCATTTGAACAGCCTCAATTGTACTTACATTGTTCCTTAGCGAAAAACAACAAAACTGTGTACATATGAACATAAGATCATAAGAAATGGAAGTAGTTCTTTTGGCCCCTCAAACCTGCCCTGCTATTCAATAAGATCATAGCTGATCTGTTCATGGCCTCACCTCCTCTTTCATGCCGGTTCCTCATAGTCTCGACTCCCTGATATATTAATCAACTTCCTTATTAAATACTTACTGTGAGCCAGCCTCCACAACTCTCGGGTGTAGAGAATTCTATACATTCACCACCCTTTGGGAAATGAAATTCATTTGCATTTCAATTTTAAATTGATGTCTCTTTATTCTGTAACTTTGTGCCCTACTTCAAGACTTCTCCCTAGTGGAAACATCTTTTTAACACCTACTCTGTCAAGCCCCTCGGTTTTGCATGTTTCAATAAGTTCATCGCTTATTCTTCGAAACTGTAATGAATAAGGCCTAACTTGTTTAGCCATTCTTGACAATTCAGCCCTTTCATCCCAGAAATCAGTCTAGTGATTCTCTTTTGAACTACCTCCGTTGACAGTACATCCTTACTTAAATACTGGGACCAAAATTGTACACAATTGTCTAAGTGTAGAGGTGTAACAAGACAGATTTGGCTGCCATGACTTCACTCCCTTGTCTGAGTCATTGAGATAAATTGTAAAAGGTTGATGCCCCAATAAGATCCCTGTGGGACTTCACTCATCACATTCTGCCAGTCAGAAAAAGACCCAGTTATCCATATTCCCTGTGACCTCTTTGGCAGTCAGTTAATTCCTGTCCACGCTAGTATGTTACCGCATGCTCCTACTTTGCATTATAGCTTTTTAAATTACCTTGTCACATGCCTTCTGGAAACCTAAGTACAGTACTTTGATGGACATGATATACGACTGAAGGTGCATGTCAGGACTTCAACACTGTCTCTGGCAATTATCCTGGAAAATTCAATGGTCAATTCGCCTGCTCCCCAAGACCAGCTGCAAAAGTATACAGCTCTGAGTCCAGGATTGGGGAAACTTATAATTTACTTTCCTGAATAGTTACCCACAAAATGTTAGTCAGTGTGTCAGGGTCTTGACATGCATCTTCAATTGTATATCTAATCACTGACCCATCTGCAAACCAGAAGATCTGCCCGTGAGTTGAAGGTCTGTAATGCTAAGACTGAATTTCCTTTATTTTCTCTCTGTCTCTCTTTCTCAGTCCAGACAGAATTGAAGCACTAGGAATTTTTTTTTGTGCAATATTCACGTTCTCCCTCTACTCCTCCTACACTAAGCTTCTTCCCATTTGCCATCTCTTAACTATCCACTATCATTTAGCCACTACAAACCCACCATCCCTAGTCAATTATTTCCAATCTCACTGCTTTAGAAAATAATTTCTGAAAGTAGTTTTCTTTCTTTCATTTTCCAAGCCATTCTATAACTTTCAAATTTACTCTCCTGATTAGCAGTCACTATTTTGCACTCTTCACTTTGAGGCATTTCTGTGCATAAGAAGCATGTAGAATTGCAAATTGACTATTGATGAGCAGCATAAAAGAACAGCATTACTATGCTACTGATGTGGTATCCAATCTTCGACATGTTCATTTCATACATTCAATTATTTTAAGATGTAGCAAATTAAAGTGAATGTGTAAAACCAGTTGTTGGAACTTATAATTGAAATTTTTACATTTTTGTGTTAGAGAATGTAAATATAGCGAGACCCAAGATACAGGCTAGATATTTCAAACAGTCCTTACCTTTCAGTCATTGCTCAGGAGTCTGTCTTTACTGTTATGAACATATTTTGAATAACTCAAGTTTTGTGACAATGATTGTTGTAGAAGCATATGATTCTGAAAGAGTTAATGAGGTTTTGTGAAAGGAAACTTTTGTTCAGCTGAATTACTAGTGTTCTTTGAGGGATAACACTTGAGTAATTATATAACTGACCCTCTAATCACTCACAGAAGCATAGAAGCTTGGAGCAGGAGGAGACCATTCGGCCCTTCAAACCTGCTCTGCCATTCTTCATGATCATGGTTGATTGTCGAACTCAATAGGCTAATCCTGCTTTCTCCCCATAACCTTTGATCCTATTCGCCCCTGAGTGCTATTATCTAGCCACCTCTTGGATACATTCAATGTTTTGACATCAACTACTTCCTATGGTAATGAATTCCACAGGCTCACCACTCTTTGGGTGAAGAAATGTCTCCTCATCTCCTTCCTCTATGGATACACCCAACATCATGAACATCCTTCCTGTATCACCCTGTCTAGACCTGTTAGAATTTTATAAGTCTCTATGAGATGCCCCCTTATTCATCTGAATTCCAGCAAAAACAATCCTAACCTAGTTAATCTCTCCTCATACATCAGTCCCAGCATCCCCGGAATCAGCCTGGTTAACCTTCACTGCACTCCCTCGAGAGCAAGAACATCTTTCCTCAGAAAAGGAGGCCAAAACTGCACACAATATTCACCAAGGCCGTGTATAAGTGCAATAACACATCCCTGCTCCTGTACTCGAAACCTCTCGCAATGAAGACCAACATACCATTTGCCTTCTTTACTGCCTGCTGCACCTGCATGTTTACCTTCAGCGACTGGTGCACAAAGACACCCAGGTCCCGCTGCACATTCCCCCCTCCCAATTTACAGCCATTAGGTAGTAATCTGCCTTCTTGTTTTTGCTTCCAAAGTGAATTAATTCACATTTATCCAAATTATACTGTATCTGCCTTTGATTTGCCCACTCACTCAACCTGTCTAGATCACGCTGAAGGATCTCTGCATCCTTGTCACAGTTCACCCTCCCACCCAAATTGATATCAGCTGCAAACTTTGAGATGTTACATTTTGTTCCCTCATCCAAACCATTAATATATATTGTGAATAGCTGGGGTCCCAGCACAGATCCCTGTGGCACCCCACTGGTTACAGCCCGCCAATTTGAAAAGGACCCATTAATTCCTATTCTTTGCTTGTTATCTGCCAACCAGTTTTCTATCCATTTCAATACACTTCCCCTAATCCCATGCGCTTTAAATTTGCTCAATAATCTCTTACGCGGGACTTTGTCAAACGCTTTCTGAAAGTCCAAATTTACCACATCAAATGGTTCCCCCTTGTCAACTCTACTAGTTACATCTTCATAGAATTCCAACAGATTTGTCAAGTGTGATTTCCCCTTAATAAATCCATGCTGATTCTGTCTGATCCTGCCACTGCTTTCTAAATGCTTCGCTATGAAGTCTTTGATAATGGATTTGAGAATTCTCCCCACTACTGATGTTAGGCTTACTGGTCTATAATACCCTGTTTTCTCTCTACTTTCCTTTTTGAATATTTGACACCCTCCAATCTGCAGGGATTGTTCCAGAGTCTAGAGAATCCTGGAAGATGACCACCAATGCATCCACTATTTCTCGAGCCATTTCCTTAAGTACTTTGAGAAAGAGTTTCCCTAGCACTTCCCATCTTGACAGCCTGATCTCTGATTCCCATCGGCTCCCTGACTCCGGCCTGACCTGACGAGTCCCTCAACCTAAAAACTTGTCCCAACTCAAGCTGTGCTACTCAATAGAACACAGCAGCTATTGCCGTTGGAAAGAGGAAAGGGTTGGAACATTTCCTTTGCTGCTCTTTCTGAAATTTGGGCAGAAAAAATCAAAGGTAGGTAAGTGAGTCTCACTGATTGGTGCCAGACATGGAGCTTCTGGTAGTAATCAGAAGATTTGGGGCACCGTTTCCACACCCACCACCTGCTTCTCCTCCACAGCATAATTATCTAATCAAATAAAGGCCAGCAGCATCTTCAGGATCTTACAAAGCTGTGCACTGTAACCGAGCTACCAATCAGCAGAGATACAGTCACCATCCCATCTGGCCTGGTTCCACAAACAAATGCTAGTAGCAGAAAACAGGTACACATGGCACTGGATTTGACTAGAAACTGCAAAATGAGAAATCAATTTTTAAGAGTTGGAATCTCTGCATGAAATTTTGTTAGGCACACCCCCTTGGAGTGAATTGAAGAAAGATAAAACATTGCATCACTAGTCCTTTAACAGTCCATTGAGATTACCACTCATATGTCTTACATCCAAATACCCATGTTATTAGCACTGAGAGGTGGGAGATCAGCTGACAGTCACTAGGCCACCCCTGCTGTTGACCTTTCTCCACCCCTACCACACAATCCTCACCCTGCAACCTTCAATCCCTCCTGACATTACTCACTTCTGCCCCATTGATAATTGCCATCCTTGGTTGGGTGTTGTATCCGCGGGAGCCATTTTATCCCCAGTAGTGTTGCCATCCAATAGAGCTGCTGGCCTCTGGTTTGCCAGTAATTTTTGGTGGGCAAGACTTCAAGCCCTGGCACCCCCAGTTTTAAGTGAAGTGGTGGGTTGCATTTCACTGAACAGGCCTTCCCTTACAAAAGTGATGTGTTACTCCTGCTAGTTCTTCAGAGGGCGGTGAGCTCTCATCGCCTCCATTAAATCCGGCTGCCTGGTGAAATTCCTCACCATGCACATTTTGGTGAATGTTAAATGTGAGACTTTCAATATTGCTGCAAATCTCCTGGTTAGTATTGCTAATGGATGTAGCATGTCATTTTCCTATTTTCCGATCCTGCATGTGCACTATATTAATGCTCCAATTTCAAATGAACCTTAAAGGCCAGCCTGATTCTTACATGTAGGTAACTGGTGTGTTATTGCTACACTGCTTGCTCCTTCAAAATCCTACACAGTGTCCTCTTCTCACAGGATTTAACAAGAATTAGATGAAAAGGGATGCCTGAATATAAGATTACATAGATAGTTTACTAGCCACGACTGCCAATGTGCTGCTAAACTCTTCCACAGACCCAACTATCAGGTAAACACTGAGGGAAAGCAGCCAGCATAGCTTCAGGCTCAGTGAGGTTCAGAGTTATAGCATCCACTGAAGGAGAACTTCCACTACAGTGAGCCCCTATCAGTTCCACGTCAGGTACCTATACACTTCTGCTTTTATGATTCTGGCTGCTTCCAGTAGAGAATGGAGTCATTTGCTGTCTTAACTTTACACTCTGTAAGATGCTTCATTGCTGTTATTATTCTACTAAACAATTGATAGCAATATTATTCAAGACTATCGGTATCTCTTGCTTTATTGAATGGCAAGACAAGAACATCAAACCTGTTTAATCCCAATCCACTTACGAATATCCGAACGCACAGAGTTCTTTGGTCATATCCATGTGGCCCTTAACATAACAGACTAGCATATGTGAACAGAAAAGTCTTCTACGCATCAAGCACAACTGACCAGTAACCAACAACAAACTACCTTGCAGATTTATGCCAGTTACTCAGGCAGCAGTCACACATTTTAAAGACAATTATCTGAGATGTTTGAAGATGGCTGCAGAGTGAAAGGATGACTCTTTAAAGATCAAATCTATTCTGAATAATAATACCCTTCAGATAATGAAACAGACACATAGAATGAAATCTGTACACTAATTGGAACATTATAGGACATAGAAGCAGAGCTTCAAATGTCTCAATAGATTAAGGATGACATACAGTATACACCAACAGTGTTTATCACATTCTCTTTATCTATTGCTTGAATCCCAACATTGTAGTACAAAGAGGCTTAACCACAAACAAGGGGGAGATCAACCCACTTTCATTACCAGAACATTGAGCAGGAAAACTCATTTGTAGAAATGCCAGGAAGACATGTTCTAGGTCATCATTTATCTGAATCCTTGAGCATAATGCTCTTCTCCAAACAACAATGAAAAAAAGCAACTTCAAGTACGATTCAAAACACCTTTACATTTCCTCATGTAACATCCTTGTGTTTCCTTTCCTGAGCTGTTCTACACATCACCTGTATAGGTTCCTGAGACAGCCCTTCAAGTCAGGACTGTCACAGAATTCAATGCAAATAAGCAAGAACAAAAAGCCTAGCTTTAAGTTCAAATCCAGTAATGGTAAGCTGTGAAAATTAATTCAATATAGTAAATTATGAGTTAGTACAAGGAAAAATAATTCTTAAAGCAGACCCTAACAAAACCAGAAATTGCTGGAAAACTCAGCAGGTAAGGCAGCATCTATGGAGAGAGAAAGCAGGGTTAACATTTCAGGACCAATGACCATCGTTAGAACTGATTGTAGTATGATGTGGAGGTGCTGGTGAAGGACTGGGTTGGACAAGGTCAACAATCACATGACACCAGGTTATAGTCCAACAGGTTTATTTGAAAACATTAGCTTTTGGAGCGTTGCTCCTCCCTCAGGTGTAGTGAGGACAAGGTATCAAGACACAGAATTTATCAGTAAAAGATCAAAGGATCATACAACTGATGTAAATGTATTGAATAAACCTAAAATGGCTGGCTGACTTCCCCTGTTAAATCTTTTAATCAGTTAGAAAGGAGAGGCAGGTTTTGATTGATTAAAATGCAAATCCCAGAATTTCTTTCAAGTCACTGCCTTGAGATAACTAAAAGATTTGTATATATGCTGAAGATGGAGTGGATGGCGGAGTAAATGATAGGTGGAAATGGAGCCCAGAAAAAGAGAAACACAGTTGGATAGACCAAGGATTGGATGAAGGTCAGCTTAGAGGAATCAAAAGCTGCTATTGGTGGCCTTTAGTTGCTGACATTGAGATGGTGGTGGGAGTAGCCCATGTTGTGACAAGGCCTAGTGTGTGGGGTTTAGGGAAAGGACATGGGAGAAGGTGCTCAGGCTCTAAAATTATTGAACTTGAAATTGAGTCCTGAGAGCTGCAGAGTCCCCAAGCAGAAATGAGGTGCTGTTCTTCCAGCTTACACTGAGTTTTACTGGAGCACTACATCAAGTCTGAGTCACAGATGTTGAACAGGCAACATGGTGATGTGTTGAAGTGGCAGGCAGCTGGAAGCTCAGGGTCATCTGGGTGGACAGAATGTAGGTATTCTGCAAACAATGGTTACCTAATCTGTGTTACGTCTCCCCAGTATAGAGGACACCACATTGTGAGCAGTGAATACAATAGACTAGATTGAGTGAAGTGCAGGTAAATCACTGCCTCACCTGGAAGGTGTGTTTGGGACCTCAGATAGTGAGGAGGGAGGAAGGGCAGGTGTTGCACTGTCCGCAATTGCATGGGAAAGTGCAGTGGGGTTGTGGGGAAGTGTTGGGAGTGAAGGAGGAGTGGACCAGGCTATCATCCCCTTAAGGATTTTACATATTACAATGAAGTCACCTCTGACTCTTCTATGCAGGCCTAGCCTGCCTAGCCTTTCTTCACAAGGCAATCTGTTCCTTGCAGATACTAGCCTAATAATCCTTCCTTGCACTGCATCCAACGCACTAACATCCTTCCTTAAGTATGGTGACCAGTATTGTACACAGTTCTTCAGATGCATCTCACCAATGCCCTATATAACTGAAGCAAAACCTCCCTACTTTTGCAAATAATTCCTCTCGCAATAAACCAGAACATTATATTAGTTTTCCTGATTGTTTACTGTACCTGCAGAACGAACCTTCTGTGATTCATACACTAGGACCCCAAGATTTCTCTGCATTAGTTATGTCAGTTACAGAAATTCTTTAGAAATTCAATCACCTTCCATCCTGTGATATATTTCTGATCGATTGGTGGCTGAATCACTTGGAACTTTGCCTCTGAGAAGATTGCTGCAATCTTGATTTTGCAGAATACAACTGCAGACAGCCAAGATGGAAATTATTAAGCATTTTTTTTTCCTGGTAGCTTTAAGTTATCTATGTTTCATATCTAAACAACAAGGTCTTAGAATCATGTTGAAAACTCAGGTGTGTAATCTATCAGTTTCGTCATAAGGGTTAGCTTGATGTTATTCGCTGTACATGTTGTAAGCTAGCTGAAGTTATAACTACTTGCCCTATGTATGCACCAAGCTGTGCATCAAGGGATAGACTGTCACGGGACCCAAGGGAGTGGAATTTGCTAAGATCTTCCAGTGGGGTGTTATTTAGTGTGATCAGTGATGGAGATACAACACTCTGTGTTATGACTTGGCTTTCTTAATGTATATAATCAGGGAAAAGAAGTTACTGGCATGGAAAAGACAGCCCATCCATCTTCGTAGCCAAATTTTCATGTGGGTGATGAGTGTAGCATGATCAGCATCAAGAATTCTTTGATCAGGACATCATTTGTCTTTGTCTTCACTTGCAGTCTTGTAGAGTCTACCGTCTAACAGAGTGTGCAAGTAAACTTGCATCTGCAGGGTAGGTGAAGGTCAGAAGCATGGAGAAGAGATGAAACAGAGTAGAGAATGGACACTGCCCTATTTCACTCCATTCTTCATTCTAAACTGTTAGAAGTGGAGCCATCGAACAGTATGGCACATCCTTGTTGTCATGGACAATGCAGGTAAGCTTGAAGACCTTTGGCTGACAGCCAATTTTTCCCAAAATCTTGAAGAGTCCTGTACTGCTGATGGTGTTGTACGCCTGAGATCTATGAAATGAAGGTAAAAGGGCATGCCTCATACCCTACAATTCACTTGTAGCTGGAAAATGAAGATGGTCATGTTCACCCTTGATCTGCTGGCACAGAAAGCACACTGTGCTTCCAGGTACATGCGATCCACACGTAGATGTTCTCTTTTAAGTATAACTCTAGCAAAAGTCTTCCTCGTGATGCCAAGTGCTACTGTAGTCGTTGGAATATTTTCTGTCAATTTTGTTTTTGTGTAGTACGATGATTTAAAAGTTACGCATATCTGGTGGAATGGGACTGATCTTTCAGCAGAGAAGGAGAAGGTCTTATTGGTGTGACATAGAGAGGGCTGAACATGAGTAGTTTGGCTAGATTTCATCGATGTTGGATGCCTTTCTGATTGCAAGGTGCTCTGTGGCCTTCTTCACTCATGTGATAAAATTTCTTCATCTAACTAATTTATGATAGAAGCTGTGGAAAAGCATCAAGCATGGACTGGGAGATATCCGAATTGCGGGAATCCAGCTCGCAGTGTTGCTCACCTGTTTATAGAATCCCTATGGTGTTGTAACAGGCCATTCAGCCCAATAAATTCACATCAACCCTTCAAAGAGCATCCCACCCAAATCCTATCCCTGTATCCCCACATTTCCCATGGCTAATGCACCTAACCTACACATCCCTGAACACCACAGGCAATTTAGCCTGGCCAATCCATCTAACTCGCACATCTTCAGCCTGTGGGAGGAAACCGGAGCATCTGGAGGAAACCCACACAGACACGGGGAGAACCTGCAAACTCCGCACAGACAGTGGCCTGAGGGTGGAATTGAAGCCAGGTCCCTGACGCTGTGCAGCAGCAGTGCTAACCACTGAGCCACCATGCCACACCGTTTACTTCTATTGGTGACTACTTCACTACCTGCCAACTTGGGGATTAACTCTGGTGATAATGCATGCTGACACTTGACCCCGAGCCACCATTATGGATGGGCCTAGTGACTTCTTGATCCCTTTCTTCATAGCTCATTGATTTCATTGTTACAGGCAGTCTGGATTTCCTGACGTAAGTTTAGAAGAACGAGAAGTGATCTTAATTAAAAATATAAAATTCTGAGGGGGTTGACTGGGTAGATGTTTCCCTTAATGGGGTAAACTAGAATTAGGAGATACTATCTCAGATAAGGGGGTTCCAATTTAAGACCGAGAAGAGGAGGATTTCGTCTCTCAGAGCATTATTAGCATTTGGACTTCTGTTCCCCAGACAGTTTGTGTAGACTGGATCTTGAATATTATCAAGGCTAAATTGTACAGATTTCTAATCCACAATTAAGTTAAAGGTTATGGGGTAAGCAGAAAAGTGGAGTTAAGGTTCAGTACACTTGTTCTTATTTCTTGTAGTCTTATCCTTCATCCATTAATTATTTGGCTGCATAATACATTTTTTTAACTGATAAACAGAACATAGAGCAGCATAGACATTGCAAGTTATTATATATCGCTAAAACTTCAGTTTTTCAAGACTACTTTTCAAGGACTTACAATGTATCAATCTGAAGCTCAACAGTTAGAAAACATCTTCCTTAAGTTTTCAAGGCTAAGTAATTTACAAGTGATGATGTTTCTGACATATTTCAGCTCCCATAGATGAACAATTCAACTTCCTAGGATTTAAGTGCAGCCTTGTGTACAATGTGTTCTGAATTTGCATATAATATTCTGAGATCCCCAGCCTCATTGATAAGGTCATTTAGCAGAATTGGAATACAAAGTGTACCCCATCGTGGATAAACGATTCATAGATAATGTGGCCACTCTTTTTCAGTAGATTGTTGCATTTGACAGCCTGTTAGTGGTACAGAGTCTCAGAACATAAGAGTCACTGGACCAGAAGCATTAACTCTGATATTTTCTTCACAGATGCTGCCAGACCTGCTGAGTTTCCAGCAACTTCTGTTTTTGTTTCTGATTTACAGCATCCGCAGTTCTTTCTGTTTTCAGAACGTTTTACCAATTGTTTTCTCATTGCATCTTATTGATTTCCAAAGTCTGAAAACAAGAGGCCTGTGCTTTAATGTGAGGCACTTTACAGCATGTAACAGTTTGCAGCTGATTTCTTACTCACCAATAGATAAGATCTAACCGCAGAGATCTAATCATCCTGGAGGTCAGGCACTGCATTAAAGGTAGTACCAGATTTTTGTGGGGACGGAAAGGTTCTCCAATCTAGTCAAAAAAGCACCAGCACCCAGATTCTAGCAGTTCTCTCCTGGAGCTGGCAGCCACTATTTTCCTTACTGGGTCTAATGGGGGAAAGATTGTATTTAGATCATCCATCGTTCACTTAGGCAATTGCACATGTAAAAGTGCAACTGCCTTCAGACACATATAATGTTTGAGACTGAGATGTGCAAAACATAACATGTGGTCTTTAGATATTTGTGCAAAATGTCTACAGCTGCAGGAGTCTCTTGTGGAGGAAAGGTACCCTTGAGGAGAGATAAGGGATTCTTTTGCATAGGCCCAGAAATCCCTTTAGGAGGAGTCGTATATCCTGTAGGACAGGTCCAGTCCCTGTGGGAGAGATTAGGTGCCCTTTGGATGGTTAAAAGTAGACACGAATGAGCATTAAAAGTGAACCCATCAGAATTGTCAAGATGCCAAAGCTTTTAAATTCCTAAGCTCTTTAAATTAAAAAAAAGAACTTCTTGTGAGTGCTTGTAATTTCAATATATGGCTATTGCTATACACTTCAGGTTTATCATTATAGGATTACTGAAGCTTGTTTGATCACTCAATATTTTGTTATCACTAGTGAGTTGGGAGGGGAGGGAGCAGGGATCTTGTTTGATAGCTTTAGTGGTTTATACAGATTTTGAAGTGGGGTTGGTTGATTTTACATGAGATTAAGCATTTGAAGGAAATTAATTGTATCAAATTATTTTTGAACAATTAGGTCTTTACATGTATAATATAATTAAGCCATAACTTTATTTCCTTTCATCTCAGCTTGGTTCCTGAGATCTGCTCTTCTTACTACAGTCACTTGTGGGATGTGGGTGTCGCTGCCTGGTCAGTATTTATTGCCCCTTCCCAGATTTCCTTAAGAAGATGATGGTGAGCTGCCATCTTGGATTACTACAGTCCATAAGCTGTAGATTGACCCATAATGTTCTGAGGGAGGGAATTCCAGGATTTTCACCCAGTGACACTGAAGGAATGGTGCTATATTTCCAAGTCAGGATTGTTAATGCCTTGGAGGAGAACTTGAGGTGATAGTGTTCGCATGTTTTTGCTGCCCTTGTTCTTCTTGATTGAAATGGTTGTGGATTTGGAAGGTGCCATTAAAGAATCCTTGGCGAATTTCTGCAGCGTATCTGGTAGATAGTACACATCTGGGGGAACTGAGATAAGTTGACACGGAATGTGTAACGGCAAAGCGTGGTGGCTAGGGGATCCCATGTCAGCAAGAGTTAAAACTAAATGGGTATAGTTGCTCCGAAAGGATATGGAGGTGTGTGGAGGGACAGTGGTGGCCATGGATGGTATGGAGGAGCAGTGTGGAGGTGGATGGCAGCATGAGCTGGCATGGATGCCTTTCCCATAGTATGCCATCCGACCTGTCAGTTCCTGTGGGTGCCTCTGTACTGTTCTGGGGGTGGAAGAGGGCCGTACTCCAGTTAACAATATCTTCTTGTTCACCAAGCCCCTTACCCTGCAACAAAATTAGAACAAGTGGAGTTGAGATAGCAGTGTTGCAAATGTTCCTGACATAATGTCACCACTAAAGGGGTTTCCTCTCTGTTCTCTAAGACTTGCTTCTTGACTCATTTACAATTAAACATATTGATCATCATTCAGAAAATGCCTCCACTTTGAGGTCTTGAGTTCTCCTTGCTGCTTCATCAATGGTCATCACGCTTGGTGGTAATGCAAAGACCTGTCCTTAATTGGCCACATTCCCCATCTCCCAGATGGGGGCTCCTAGAAACCACTCTGATGATGAAATCCCAACCATTTCAGCAATGTCTCAACCCTCGATGAAGAATGCAACAAACATGAAAAAGAATTGCAGAATCTTATTAATAAACATATTGTGTACCTTAGCATAAATAAAAGTCACATATCTTTCTTTTTTTCCCAGAACTCTACAAGAACCAACTTCTTTGTGAATAATTCTTCTGATCAGAGGAATGCTTTAAATTAATAGAAAAGCAAGATATTTCAGATGCTGAAGATCTGAAATAAAAACAGGAAAGACTGCTGAATCTTGTCAGGTCTGGCAGCATCTGTGAAGAGAGAAACAGAGTTATGTTTCGAGTCTAATATGTCTATTCTTTGGAATGTTGGATTGCTCTACATTTCTGTTTTCGGCATTGTATAAGAATTGCTGTCACTGAGTATGGTCTAATTCAGGACAATATCTAGGTGGACAATATACTTGCAATTAGTGCATTGAGATTAATTTTATATCAAGCTCGAAATCATTTATGTTACTAGATTTCTGGTTATCTGAACACGTTGCAAAAACTGGAGATTTATACATCATTCATGATACGTTCTCTTCAAGGGAGACAGCAGTGCAAGCATAATTTGCATATGCAAAATGATATTTTTAATATTCATGTCCTTTTGAATGGATTGTGTTGCTGATCCAAAAGACAAAAGCTCTGACACTAGATCCTTCACTAAGTACAACACTAAATGGGATTACCTCAGATATTGGCCTAGAAATTCGTATGGTCAGATAGTGTTTACAGTGGCAGACTGGAGCTGCACATCAGGACCATACAGAAACCTCGATGTAGCTGATTCCATGGGAGTTTCCAGGGGAATTCAGATTTCCTTGTGGCAACGTCCTGGCTGTAATTTTCTTTTCAGAGGCCAAATGTGAAGGTGACCTCAAAAGTGGGAGGTGGGATTAGTTTTATCTTAGAATTACATTTTTTAAGATTATTACATGCGCATAGGTAGGTAAAACACCAAAGGTCAGGCAGGCAGAAGCGTTCTGCTTCTCCAATGTGGCCTTTAGGTCTCCAACTTCTGGACACCATATTTAAAAGGCACTCAGTCAGTACTTTGTTCATTGCAGCCCACTAACATTTCATCATTACTCGACTCACCTAATGTCATATGTTGACAAAAAGGAGTGCCTTGCCTCCGTGATGTCTGCTTGAGCGAGCTGCTGGAGAGGGTTTGGTAAAATGAGTGGAAATCCTCTTTCAAAAGGATGCAAATAGAAGGCTGCCCCAAATCACCAAGGTAGCCTGGATGGAGGTGATAAGATTGCCAGGCATCTCCACTTCATTCTTCATGTGCAGTCAAAGTCTATCATCCTTAACGAGGAGCAAGTGGCATAATGATAGTGAACTTGTGTACAGAGGCCCAGACTAATGATTTGGAGACATGGTTTCAAATCTAACCATGCCAGCTGGTGGAAATTAAGTTCAGTTAATAAATTTGGAATTGTAAGCTAGCCTCAGTAATGGTTACCATGAAGCTGTCATTGATCACTGCAAAAACCCAACTGCTTCACTAATTGTCCTTTAGGGTAGGAAAGTATTGCCTTACTCTGTCTGCCTACGAGTGACTTCACACCTACAGTTTTGTGATTGATTCTTACCTTTTAAATGGTATGGAAAGCCTCTCACTTCAAGGACAATCAGAAATGAGCTTTGCCAACGTTGCCAACAATGCCCATAAAAGAATAAAACTTCATGGCATTTAACCATGTTGTATTTGCATCACTTCCTAACTCACTGCCCGCTAGGGGTCACACTTAAAGCAGAAAAGGAGCTCCAACACTCAAAGACTCACGCACCAACAGCTTACTGACCTTTCGAAAGAACAGGGAAACTACACATCACATAGCTTCATACTGAAGGTTGCGTGGGAGAAAAACAACAGCATAAAAGCTGGCTTCGAGGAGAGTATCAGGCATGAACATCAGACATATACATCATATAAAATTTTATTGATTTCCATCATCTCCAGATCTTTCACAATACTCAACCACCTTTTATTCCAAACCCTCTCACTCACAATGTTTCCCTTACCACAACCTTCATGCAAAAGCCACACAGAGCTGATAACAGCTCTGGGGCAAAAACAGAAATTGCTGGAAAAGCTCAGCAGGTCTGGCAACATCTGTGAAGAAAAAAATCAGAGTTAATGTTTTGGGTCTGGTGACCTTTCCTCAGAACTGGGGATTCTGTTTCTAACAGTGCAGGCAAATCACTTATACTCATATTAATATCCCTTATCACCTCTAACCTTTTGCAGGAGAAGAATGTGAACACACATGCAGGGGTGAGGGGTATGGGTAGCGTGCTAGAAACAAGGCTGCCTATGATAGTTGAGGAGCAGACTGCTGAGCAGGCAGGAGAGCGAAGGGAGTGGGCATGTAAAGATGAGGAGATTGAATATCTGCAGCCAGCTAATGAGAACTCTTGCAAGCAGCTATTCAGGTGCTCAGCTTCATCTTAATAAAACCTTGGGTAAGAATGGCACTTTGTGAGACTAACAAATATTTATGTTTTTCTCTGCAGCCCCTGGATCCCACCTACATCCCAGGGTAGACAAGCAAAAGCCCCAAAACCATCTCTTCCAGGCCCACTGAACATGCCTCCAAGGAGAAACAGCCTGGGCCCTCAGAGGGAGCACCATTAAGGCATTCCACCCCAGAATTCACAAGTGAAGAGTCATTCCTGTTGGAGGTGAGGGCGGGGAACGTGGTTGGGGGGCGGTAGTGGTTGCGAAGTACCTGAGAAGTCATGGGGCCACAACTAGAGGAGAAAGAAGTGAGGTCTCTGACAGTCAGAACAGGCCTATGCTAAGCCCAATACAGGCCATAGAGTGAAACATAGATGTGTCTACCCATGATCTATCTGACGTTATAGCTGCCATATGTAAGCATCTGGCTACCTGCATGGACCAGGGGACAGATACAATAGAGAGCCAGGTCCAGCAGAACAGTCAGTGCCTGTTGGATTTGTACTTGGTCCTTATCTCCACCACTTGAACCATGGATGTTTTCATTCACCGGCTCAGCAAGAAGGCGATGAAGGACACTGACTTTATTCCAAGTGCTCCAACCTCTCTCAAGAGGCAAAGTAGATGCTTTTTTTCACTGACAGAGAGGAGGATTGACAGACAGGCACAAATGGATTACCTTCTCCAGAAACTCCAGAGGTACGCTCGTCATGCCAACTGTCCTCTGCCATGATCCAAATGCCTGAATCAATTTTGGTTGAGGAGATTGCGGGCCAGAATTCACAAGAGGAGACCCACTAAAGTCACCCATAGCAAAGTGTCAAAGCAGTCAGCAGACTTCTACCAGCCTGCAGCTCAGATGGACCCATGTGTAGTTGGAGTAAAAGAAGCACAAAGCAATATTTGATTCATTTTGGATGCACGGATGTCAATCTTTTGTAAACTGTTTATAAATAAATGTATCATTTAATGACATTACTAGGATTTTGCACAATCTTTGACCATTGAACTGTTTACATTGCTTTCTAGAATACCTTGAAGAACAACAGTCACTGCTAGATAATCACACATGCTTTGGGTACAGGATTGCAAAGAATGGTGATGCTCTAGTGCACAGGTCTCACCTGGGATGGGGAAGCACTTTGCAAAGTGGGAACATGGTTGTTAGTGTGAGTCAGTCAGCATGGTGTAGCTGCCTATCATCTCTATGATAAATGAATGTCCTAAAGGTTTGTGCAATACAAGTGTGGCCTCCATGTAAACTTACAGAAATCCATCCTGTTCTGGCCTGCAAACTGAACAGGAGTTCAATGGTGCAAAGGGAACTGAAGAAAACAATGTCAAGCTTCACTGTTATAAACAAGCATTCCCTTGAAGGCTATAAGACTCACCCCAACAAAAGTGACACCCACATCCCTGACCCGACAGCAAGCCTCCGTGAGCAGACGCAACATTCCTCCATGACCAGAAAATAACTCCTCTCTTGACCTCACCTAAGCACATATCTGCTGACCTCACATGCTACACCCATGATTTGCCTCACAGCCTATCCCTTATGTACCTGGCACCCAGCCCATCACCAAGTTGGCACCTTAATCCCTCACACACCTGGCGTCCTACACCTCTACACATCTGCCAGACTCCTGCCCTCATCCTACTGTGACAGTTACATTCCATACTTAACTTTTCATACCTGCTATCAAAATGGCAGCAAGGCATTAAATTATAGAATGCAGCAATTACTGCTGTAATAGGTTTCCATGCTGATCCATTCTACTGCAGGCTGTGATGGTTCCTGGATTGGTCTTCATTCTTTTGCAACAGAACATTCCAGGGCAGACCTGATGAAAATATCTTTGTGTAATTTTTCATCTGATCCGTGTTGGAAATCATATGTCCAACCATGATCAGAATTGCTGGGCTGGTACGCTGAACTGCTGGAGTGGGCTTCAAGCTATCAATTTTGAGTTAGAGGCAAGATTACTACTACTGACCTAACAGACGACTAGGTAGGTTGATGCTTTTTGCTCCAGATGGGGAATTCAGATAAGTATCAGACATGCCTGTAACCAACAGCATTATACAATATTGGCCATGACATTTTTTTCTGTCTCTGAGTTAGGATCTTGAGCTATGCCTGAGTCCTCCAACTGTCAGACTGGTTGAAGATTTACTTAGAATCTGACGTCCAGATTTTCATAGAGTTGTGGACGTTCTTCCCAAATGTGTATATTGCTAGAGCAATGTGCTTAAATATCGACCACCAGAGCACAGTGCCAAAACTGTAAAACTTTCCAGCTGGTATAAGTGTCAAAGAATGTCTACTGTTGAACTCTCTGAGTCTACTCAAGTTCTCAAGGTCAAATGGAGGTTGTCTCACCACTGTTTGATTGCCTGTGCCATCATCAACAATCATAGAATCCCTACAGTATGGAAACAGCACCTTTGGCCCAACAAGTCCACACTGACCCTTGGAGCATCCCACCCAGACTCATCCCCTTTTAACCCACCTAAGCTACACATCCCTGAACACTACAGGCAATTTAGCATAGCCAATTCACCTGACCTGCACATCTTTGGACTGTGGGAGGAAACTGGAGCACCTGGAGGAAACCCACACAGACACGGGGAAAATGTGCAAACTCCACACAGACAGTCGCCCGAAGGTGGAATACCACCAGGGTCCCTGGCGCTGTGAGGCAGCACTGCTAACCACTGAGCCACCGTGCCGCCATCTTGGTACCTGTCAGAGGAACAGGAAGAGTGTTGATTGTAGCTGACAACATTTTGCTGACATAATCCAGCCCCTCATAAAGGGCTTAATGTTACTGAAATTCCGGTAATTTTTCCAATGGATCTGTATGCCCAGGTGAGCTGTAGGTCAGCAACCCCAAATACCGGCATGTTAGGTGTGCCATGGTGCACAATGGCAAGGAAACAGAGGGAAAGGTATAAGCACCGTCTGCCTGTGGGGATCATACGTCTGCTCTTGGGATCCTCCTTGGGGTCATGGATGGAGATCATGCACTAAACAGATTGTGGCAGGATTTCACAGTACAGATAAACTCCAGCATACTCAATTTCCCACTCCTCAAATGCTCTCCTAATTGACCTATACCAGAAATGGGTCAGTGTATCTTGCAGATTCTCAGGGACAGAGCGCGAAAAATACTCAGATGCCATTTTGGATTTACATTTCTGGAACTAAACATCATGCTAAGTTAGCAGAAAGAAATAAAAGAAAGAGTAGGATTTATATAGCACCTTTCACAATCACTGTGCATTCCAAAACACTTTTCAGCCAATGATGTATTTTTAAGTGTAGTCACTGTCGTATTGTAGTAAACGTACTAACCAATCTGCATTCAGGAAGCTCCCATAACAACAGTATGATAATAACATATAAAATATTTGCATGATATTGGTTGAGGGATGAATATCAGATAGACCTCAGTTTAACAGCTCATCCACTGGAATATCAGTCTTGATTTTTGTCCTCAAGTAACTGACAACCTTGTGATTCAGAGACAAAAGTGCTACCCACTGAGGAACAGCTGACTCTAGAATTATTCTAATTTTACTGTTGAATAAAGCAGCATCATGAGCCCAAGGCTCAGCACGTGAACACAGTTAACATATAGCGAGGAAACACTTACGCCCTACTTAATACTTTGCTCTGTTCTCCAAGGATCTTATTCTCAACTACTGATACGTTGTCTTTGGAGACTCACATATTTGTGCAAAGTGATCAATTACGTATTTTCCAGTCAAAGCCTAAAGGTGAAGCCAATAAAGCTGTCTACATGAAACTATGTCTTATACTTCAATAAATATTCTGCTGTATTTTGCAGATAAAATGCACTGAATAGAAATTAAGGTTGAGAGATTTGCTTAGTATAGAGTATGGTCACATAATACTTAGGGAGAAGTTAGTAATAATGAGATGAAAAGAACCTTTGCAAAATTTGTAAAAGATGGAATAAAGGACAGCTATAAATCTTTGCAGAAAATGTCACACCAATATTTTAATAATTTCTGCAGTGGCAATGCTCCTGTCAGTCGATATACTGTTAGCATAATTCTCAGCCTCATGTTTAATTCAACGCTGAGCCTGTAGAAGAATAACACTAAGTCAAAGCTTTATTAAAATTTCTTCTGAAGTCCCACAGCAACCATCATTAGGCTACAAGCACGGTGATTAATTATAAGCTCATACAGAAAAAAAAACAGTCATAACAAGTTGGTTTCTGTCATTATTCTTCAAATAACTGAAATCAACATTGCAGTTCAATCAGAAAATGAAAAATTTTCAGCCAGTTTATACCTGAATAAATCATTACCTTTACACTAATGTAGTTTGCTGCAGGAGTTGTAAAATCTTATTTAATATGATTTCTGCTCTGTGCATGACGTATGTGACAAACTTTGCCCTTTGTCATTAATAATGTAACTGTGAAATATTTTTTTGAAGACTGTAGTGTAACTCATGCACTCTAATAGAAGTTCAATTCTTTTAATCCAAACATTTTGAATAATGAATGGAGTTTGGGACATAACAGCTTAAATCCATTCCATAAAACTGTTCTCAGATCTTGCAAATTATTGTATCACTCCAGTTTTTGATATGCAATAATCCCTTTGGATATTTATTTACAAGATCTGATGTGAAAAGATCTTCAGATCTTCAATGACTTCAGTGTTACAGAAATGTTGGATTTCAAAATTTCTCTCAATTCAGACTTTTGATTCAAAACATTCTACACCAATAATTTAACAAATCCAGAAAAGTGGAAAGATTTGCTTGTATCTTGGTGTATGTTGGAACTAAATGCTTGAAGTAAGTATCTGAACATTTGATTACATTCAGTTAAATGTCTATCAATTCTATGTTTTTCAATGACGTCAACCAGTCCTGGACTTCCCATGTAGATGTGACAGTCAAGAAGGCACAAAAATGCCTCTTCTCCCTCAGGCAGCTCAGGAAATTGGCATGTCCATAAAGTACCTCACCAACTTCTACAGATGCACCATTGAAAGCATACTGTCCGGGTACAGAACGGCCTGGTGTGGCAACTGCTCTGCCCAGGACCATAAGAAACTACAGGAGGTTGTGTGCACAGCCCAGACCATCACAGAAGCCAACCTTACATCCATGGACTCCATTTACACAGCTCCTTGTGTGGAAAGGCAGCCAACAACATCAAAGACCCAACGCACCCTGGAAATGATCTCCTACAACCCACAGTGCAAGGGACTTGGGTTTGGGCGACTGTCTGTGTGAAGTTTGGGCATTCTCCCCGTGTCTGCGTGGGTTTCCTCCAGGTGCTTCGGTTTCCTCCCACAGTCCAAAGATGTGCAGGCTAGGTGGACTGGCCATGCTAAATTGCCTGTAGTGTTCAGGGACGTGTAGCTTAGGTGGGTTATAGGGTTATAGGGGGATGAGTCTGGGTGGGATGCTCCAAGGGTCAGTGTGGACTGGTTGGGCCGAAGGGCCTGTTTCCACACTGTGGGGATTCTGTGATTCTTACCAAGTGTCATTCTTGGGAGAAGAGAATCAACATTCACCAGTTATCGGCCAAAGCACTAGCTTCCATGGCACTCACACCATATTTAAAATGCTGCTGAGCACCTGGAGGAGCATTGGCACCCTGATGTTGCCTGCTCAGTGATGGACAATCATTCAGAAGATGTCAGAGAAGGGAAAAATAATGTCACAATCCACCCAGTAGGACGCAGAGGTCCTGGTGGTACAGAGGAGTGCCATCCTCTTCCTGGAGGACTTTCAAGGGAAGCCACAACACCAGAACGTTGAGGTCTGAGGTGGGTCAGTGGGCCAGTGCCATCTCCAAGGTCTGGACGAATAGGCAGCAGTGCCATAAAAGGGTGAAGGACCTTCTTTGTTCAGCCAAGGTCAGTGCCACACTGTTCTCTCTGTCACCTCACACTCATTCTCTTTATGCTCCTGCACACACCTCTGACCAAGGCACGTTCTTCCATGCTCACTATTGCATTCAACATCTTAACTTATTCACTCTTGGTCCCGCACTCGATTCCCCACATTACTTACTCTGCACAGTGTCTACACTGCCCACTAAATCATCCCCTTTCAAGAAACTGCACCAACACTCACAGCCATCCCACACACTTTAATCTCACTCAATCCTCCCTTTCTCTCATTACAGGAGAAAGCCACTCATAATAGGGCATAAAAGGCCAGGATGGGTAGAGAGGTGCCTGACATCAGGCACCTCACTCCCTACAAGGAGACAACTTTGACCCTTGCAAACGAAGACCAAACTGTTCCTGTGCGAAAGTTGAAATATCCACGTCTTAGCAACTGAATAAATGCCATTCCTTGTTCCAGTGTAAATTACACATGAACCCCACTGTCAGTATCATTCATTGCACACCATTTCTAACTATTGGCCACAGTGCCTTCTCTCCCTTGTGTCTCATGGATACCAGAGGGATGTTCACAGCCTTGGTGGAGAAATAGCCTGGTCTGCCAATGTCACCTCCTTGGCCTCTGATGGAGAGAGCATCAAGGCCTCTGAGTAGCATTGGTAAGGCTGCTTCCAGCACCCCCAACAGCTCTGACACTGACACCTCGGTGGGAACGTTCATCTTAGAGAGTATGGCAGTACAATCTGGTGAGCACCTCACTGTGACAGCTCTGCAGCCGGGCACTTGCCCCAGACAAAAGAAAATTCTGTGCTTGCAGCAGTCAGGAACTTCACTTCTGTGGAGCATCAGAAAGGTATGTGGGAGGCAATGGCCCTCGTTGCCCAGAGGCTGCACAATTGCAGCTACACTAGGACCCAGCTGCCTGAGGCATGTGACCATCCGATTGCCTCCATGGACATGTTGGTGGCTGACATGGAGAACCATGTTCAGACCCTCAGAGGCTTCTGGAGATACATACATATCTGCAAGTCATTGGCCCAACCACTGATCCTCAGGATCCTCGGGGTGAATGGCATGGTGACAAGGCAATGGGGAACCTGACACTCACTCCAGGTGCTTTTTGCTAACACGGAGACTGGAAGGTACAAGGAGGCATCTTGGAACCACACACACACATACACTAACCCCTCGGAAAACTCCATTTGCCTCCACCCTGCCTGCTACCAAAGCTTAGAAGAAATAAACCAAGGCATGAGGATCCTCAGCATGTCCGGCCCATCCAGACATCATTGCCTTTGGATTGCCCCAAAAAACCTCCAATGGGCATCACTGCCAAACAGGCTCCCTCCACCCCAGCTCAGAACTTGGGACATCATTAAAATATAGTGTGGTGAAAGAAAGAGCATCAACCTTTTGAGGGCACATTAATGGCACAGCCTCAAGGCTGTACGTATTATTGATTTTATGCTACATCTCTTTCTTTGAGTTTCTGTGTAACTCTGAATGTTACTGTGTCAGCATGGTGACTAACTTCATGTCCACATAGAATTACCATGGATTAGTGTCTGTCAGACAAGTGAAAGCAAGAAAACAAGGCAATGTTCTGCTGGTGCCACTTCATCACAATGTCAAACATTGTATTCTTACCCTGGCCTCTGTGTGCAAAATTGTAGGTGAGAATGAAGTGGTCAAGTAATATGTGGGGCAGGGAGGTGTCATTACACAGGGAGACAATGCATTAGGATTACCAGGGATTAGAGAGCCCACAGGTCTATGTTAAATAGAAGATGATATAGTGCGCAGATCAGATAAGTTTCCACAATCCCATGAGATGTAAGGTTGAGGCAGCAAAGTCAAGAGGTCCTTGAAAGACAAGATAAACTAAAAGTATAATGAGATATAAGAAGATGGGTATATGTTAAGTGCAAGGAGAAATGTATAGGAAAGTTCAACCTAATATAAAGAAGAAACAAAAAGAGATTATACAAAAAGAGTTTAGAGGATGAATGAAGAAAAAGAAATAAGGGAAATAAGGGAAAAGAGGAAAACGTTCTCTAAAATCATAAAAATTAGAAGGTGCTTAAAAATGAGTAGAACTGATTTATCATTCAAATAAAATTTCTTAGAGGATGAAGAAGTGACCAAGATACAAAGCAAATACTTTGTCTTAGCTTTGACAGATGACTGTGCAGACAGGAAGGTAAATGTGCGAATGGAGTGCATACAGCAATAAATAGAATAACTAAAGATAAGAAAGCTGATTGAACTCAATTTGGAAATGATACTAAACCCTGATAGTGCACATTCTTGAATGGTGGAATGTCAAAGGAGAACAGCAGAGCTTCTGATCTTAATCTTTAAACAACCCAACATATGAATGTTTTCCACAAGGACATCATTGTCAAAGTAATAAAGCAGATAATGATATCTGTTGACAATAATATTCTTTGTGGGTAAATCTCTATACAGGATAAAATTAATACTCACCTAGAGCAATATTGGTTAATTAAAGAAAGCCAAAAAGATTTTGCAAGAAGTAAACATGGTTGATAAATCAGATAAGGTAACAGAGTAATGATAAAAAAAAACGCTGTAAATGTTTAGTTAACAGGTTTTCAAATGGCATTGAGAGGTTTGGCTCTGGAAGCACACATTATTAAAAAAAGTAACACTATGGATAACAAGTTGGTTTAAAGACAGGATGTATAAAAGAGTTACTGTTGATGTCATGGATCTTCTCTATAAGAAATGAATGAACAATGTTCCTTTGGGACTGATTGAATCAAAATGAAATATTTAATAAGGAGATATTTTAGCTAGTTTCGTAACTTTCAGCACTTGACCTAGTTCTGTGAATCAGGTTTCTGCTCCTCTATTAGGAATTTTAAACTTTGTAACGAGTAGCTCAGATTCATTCTGTACTGTATGGGATTAATAATTGTATGCTTTTAGCTAGACTACATTGTCAGTGAAGTCAGGTCACATGGGACCTGACGGAAGAAAGTTCCAATGAAGTCCAGCTTGACCAAGCCAATATACATCAGGTTAAATCAGAGCTTCCCAAAGTCAGGGTTAGTACTCCACGTTGATCACAAGCTGAGATCATGGGACCACAAGCTTTTATACATCAAAAACCTTTGTGGACTTCTGACCAGTTGTTCCCTTTCTCTAAATGACCCCTACCCTCACAGTTCCTATCTCCCATCTCCAGCCCCCCTCTCACAGTTGTCACTGAGAGGTGATGCCAATTTCCATGCTTCAAAACTGGGTCACAGTGGGAAAAGTTTGGGAAGTACTCATGTGAATATTTAACAAATATTCAACAGTTTGCAATAGTATAATACCCAGTCCTCATTTGTCTAAGTCTTCCAGAACCCGTCTGTGATGCTAATTTATGGAGACAATAGCCATGTGTGGCCCACAAGCTGTTTATTGAATAACTCAGCCAATGCTGGTAAAATGCACGAAAGCGAAGTCTTCAGTTGCCAGAATGCGCTTGAGGGATGAAGAAACAGCAACAGCATCAAAGTCTGACAATTGCCAATGGGAACTGCAAACAACAAAAAAAAGAGCCAGCTTAGTAGACTGTAAATGCAGTTAATGGCCCTGGATTCTGTCCCCTACCAGTTGAATGGTCATATTATATAAAATTTATGGCACAACTAATCTATGCTGGTGTTGATGCTCCATACAAGCCATCATCCACCCACCTTCATCTAACACTACAAATAAATCTATATATTTTTTTCTCCCTCATGTGCTTATCCAGGTTACCCTCAATTGCATCTTTGCTTTCCTTGCTTCTTGTAGCTGCTGAATCCTCTTATCCCTTGGAACTGCTCCATCACCATTGACTGAATTATGTTAGATTGACTCTTGAAGCTCCTGTTTATGCAGACGTCACATCTAGAAAATGTAATCTCAGATTGTCATTATTTATCTTATACTTCTGTGGTTGTTTCTCATTCTAAATTCCTATGCCCATATTTATAATGCAAACTACCTGTTTAAACATGGCACAGAGCATTGGCAATCTTTCACCAATGGCAGCTATGAAACACCTTAGGTTTGGTCCATTGATACTTTCAAATCAAGGTTAAATATAAAGATCAATATGCAACTACAACATAAGGACTGAATACTTAAATTTTTTATATTGTCACAACTGTGCTTCACAACAATAGACTTGAAACTAGAGATAACACAGTGTGGAGCTGGATGAACACAGCAGGCCAGGCAGCATCAGAGGAGCAGGAAAGCTGACGTTTCAGGTTGGGACCCTTCTTCAGACCCTTATTCAGAACTTTGACTTCGATTGACTTTGATGGCCTTCTTTCCGGCACAGAGACATTTAACTGGTAAGAAACTTTATGGGTGAAGAGTTGCCACAGCAGGTGAGCAAAAAGATAACAAACTACAATTTGAACTGCTCTGTGGCCTTATTTAGAGGATGACTTGGCAGTTTATCCAGTTCATGTGATGCAGCGGTCATCATTCCTCCCTGTTTTAAACACCACAAACTGCTCCAAGCAGCTGAATTCCATCATAGGGAAAGAGGAGCCAACAAGGGAAGCCATCAGGCATCTGTAATCAACAAATCTTCAGAAGGACCATGTTCCACAAAAGAGCATCAAAGGACCTCCTCTCCCTCTGATCTCATTCCTTCTTCACACTTGTCTACCACAGATCAACTTTCAAAGCCATCACAGCAACTGAGACCCTTCTGCAATTCCACAGCCTTCACTTCCCACAAAGTAACATGTTGACTTTGAACAACAATCTATACTGAAATAGAGACAGAAGACTGAATTTTCCTGTCCTCTGAATGACACATCATTTGTAAGATAGTTGTGAAAATAAAATGAGAATGGAAAAATGAGTTTCCTGGTGACTTTCTTGAAAATTTTGTAGACAATGTTTTCTCAGCCAAATGACAATCCCATGAGTGAATGGTGAGGTGCCTATTTGCATGCATTAGCACCTTAATTTTACCTAATCTCACTTAATTTATTTTTAGCTTGCTATTTTCGCAGGCCATCTGGAAAAACTAGATGTGACCAATTCCCAAAATGAAAGATAGAACAGTTACCTTACAGTTGCAACTCACTGGCATCTTCCCCAGGCCACCACCTTGGCCAGTTTTCCGTAAAATTTCAGGTCATGTTCCATGGGTAGTGACCATCTGTACCCGCTGCACATTAGCCAAATAACCACCTGTGCATTAGCCTAGCACATTACCATGGCAGATCTCTGACTTATTTGAAATACAGTTCACTACTTCAATGCTGCACTTTGGACTGCACCAATACCTTACAAAGCAATGCTGTTGCTAGGCTGCTTTGAGTTCAGGGACAGGAACGCGTCAAATGTATTAGAATAGAATGCATTTCAGATCTCTTAAATTGCTTTAATAGTTCTCACTTACTTTGCATTTACTTTGCCATCTTTGGCTTGCCCTTGTGTACATTGGTGCCTATTCAGAATTTCAAGGCTCACATTAGTTTTGTCATACCTTGCTTTTACAGCACACTGAATCTGTGAAGTCCAATTTCTGATGTGCAGCATTTTACCTGGTGTGCAGCGGGGATTTATACATGGCATGTCAACAGTAATCATATCATATATAAGCCCTACAGTGTGAAAAGAGGCCATTTGGCCCATCAAGTCTGCACTGACCTTCCAAAGAGCATCCCACAAAGGCCTGGTCCCTGTAAACCTGCATTTGCCATGGCTACTCCACCTAGCCTACACATCTATGAACACTATGGGCAATTTAGCATGGCCAATCCACCTAACCTGCACCTTTGGAATGTGGGAGGAAACCAGAGGACCTGCAGGAAACCTATGCAGACACAGGGAGAATGTGCAAACTCCACATAAACAGTCACCCAAGGCTGTAATCGAAACTGGGTCTCTGGGGTGCTGTGAGGCAACAGTGCCAACCACTGAGCCACCGTGCTGCCCTCCTCCTGGTAACTAGGAAGGTTCTAACAGTGTTGAGTATCTCTGCTGCTGGTGAGTGTGTGGTAGCTTGAAAACAGTGCTCTGGGGCATGGTGCACAGATAATGAGGTGAGTTACATAAACATGAGCAAGGAAACATGCTAGAGCTCACAGACAGAAATCCTTCATGATAATCCTCAAAATTAACAGCTAAAACCAATTCAACCCTGAGTTTTATTTAAGTTTTATAGGCATTGCTTTATCATTGTCTGACCTTGGCTTATTGGCTCTGTGACAGTATGGATGAAAGAATGAATGAGATGTTAGTAACACCAGCGAAAAGGAGTTAAAAATAAACTATTTTTTTCCTTTTAAATACATGAATCCCACTGTAGTGAGATGTAAAATATAATTCACTCACTCCATAAGTAAGAAATAGAAACATCTAAATTCGAATATATTGATCATGGAAGTACCTTATTACTGTCTATGCCTATATTTTTATTTATATTTATCTAATTATCCCTGCCTTCAACATTCACTTCACCCACGGATTATGTTAGATCCTGACTTCCTCTGTGTGGTGCATATTAAGGATTGCTATAATGAAGCATGAAAGGGATGAACAAAATTTAGGTAATAAATAAACTTATGCATTTTTTTTATTACCAAATAGCTGTAAAGCAGGGAGTGAAAGGGAGGGAAGAATTATCCACCATTACTTAAAAGTATTAAGTAATCCCACTTCCACCACCATCTGAGGCAGAAAGTTCCAAAATCATACAACCCTTTCAGAGAAACAAATTTCCTCATTTTTGTCCTGAAAAGGAGATCCTTAATTTCTGGACTGATCCATAGAAGGTATATCCTTTTCATGTCTACCTTGTCAAGGTCATTCAGGATCTTATACATTTCAAGTCACACCTCAGTCTTCCAAACTCCAGTGGAAACAAGCCCAGCCTGTCCAACCTATCCTCATAAGACAATCTACTTTTTCTACGTATCAATCTAGTGAACAGATGCTGTGGATAAAGGCAAACTGGTAGATATACTGAACTTGGAATTTCCAGAAAGCATTTGACAATGTATCACAGCAAAGGTTATAGTGGGGAATAATATCTCATAGTATAGGGGATAACATATTGCATGGATAGAAGATTGGTTAGCTAAAAGAAAACAGAGAGTATTGTTTCACAGCGATTACAGCTGGACCTCAATTTTGTAGAAAGCATATAAATGACTGGTAAAGGAACCAACTGAATGGTTCCTAAATTTTCTGAAGCACGAGATATGTGAGAAAATATGTTGTGAAAAAGATACTTCCTTTGTGGAAAAATCTTGAACTGGAGATAACTGTATAAAAATAGGGGTTGCTCATTATGAGATGAGGCTTTTTTTACAGAGGGTCATAAGTCTTTGGAAATGTCTTCCTTCAAAAGATAAGAAATTGGAGTCTTTTGAATATTTTTAAAGCCAAGACAGATAGGTTCTTGATAAGCAACAGGGTGCAATTTTAACTGGGCTAGGCAGGAATATAGAGCAATCAGATCTGCCAAGATGTTATTGAATGGTGGAGCAGGCTCAATTGCCTGAATGAACTACTTCTGCTCCTAATTCATATGCTTGTTTGTTATTATTACATTATTTATATTCATATTTATGTAAATAAAAGCGGTGTCACTGAACTGGATTACTTATTCTTTGAGACTGTGTTTATTCATCGTTTTGGTGCCCTTCAAGAGAAATTAAACTTTTCCTATTTTACACATCAAATTATCAGTTTTAAAATTTCTATGTGAAATTTAGTAAGTTTAATGCTCTCATGACACTGGCGCAAGCGCCACGCTGTTTTCTGTTATTTGTTTGGGAGATTTGTGCATCCCTGAGAATATCAGTATTTGTTTCCCATCCTTAATTTCCTTCAACAAGGTGTATTGAGATGCCTTCCTCAGCTGTTGTTGTATGTTATTCAGGTTCTCTCACAGCCCTATTAGGTAGGTTGTTCCAGCACACTGACCCAACAGAGACGTAGAAACCTAACATCCTGACTTAGCAATTTATTGATATGACTTCACGCAAAACGTACAGGTGCTGGTGTTTCTGCGCAGCTGCTACTTTTGTCCTTCTACTGAGGTCACAGGCTTGGAAAGTTACTATCAATGAAATCTTGGTGAGTTGCTGCAGTGTACCTTGTAGATAGTACTCAATGTCACCACATTGCCATGCTGGTGAAGGAAATATATGCTTAATGTGGTGGATGTGGTGCCAATCAAGTGGGTTGTTTTGTCCTTGAATGTTGAGCCTTGTAATTATTATTGAAACTGCACTCATCTAGGCATGTGGAGAGTATTCCTGACTTGTGCCTTAGATCGTGCACAGGGTTTGAAAGTCAGGAGATAAGTTAATCACAATTGCATGGGACACCTTTGATATGCTCTTATAACCACAGTCTAAATGTGGCTGGTCTGGTTAAGATTTTGTCAGTAGTAACGTGCGCTATTGTTATTGGCAAACATGTCCACTTTCCATCTACCTAATTTGCAATTTTGCTTTAGTTGTGTCATAAGTGTTATCTTCCTCAATTAACTTACCTCTAAGCTGACTGAATACTGTTTAAGAATTTTTAAACAAGTTTTGTTAGATGTACTGGATAAACCATCTCTTAAAATAGTTTTAAACATTGGGTGCCTTACTGAAGACTGAAGACTAAACAGCTGTGCAGTTTGGAACCTACAAAAAAAGTACTATCAGACATAGGTTTGAGATTTGTGTTCTGATTCAGAATAGCTTTTAATGTGGCTCAGTGACAGAGTTCTTATCTCTAAGTAATAAGGCTTATGTTTATGTGTCACATCAGGCTTATTCCAAAAGGCTGAGATTTCATTGCAGTATTGAAGGGTTGCTGCATTATCTGAGGTGCTGCCTTTTCAATAAGATGTTAAACAAAGGCCCCACTCACTTGCTCGGTTGGACACTCATAACAATTTTGAAAATTTGCAGGGGAGTTATTCCTGGTACCTTAGCCAATACTTGTCCCTCAATCAGCATCACAAAAACAAATAAAAACCGAAAGAACTGCGGATGCTGTAAATCAGGAACGAAAACAAAGTTCTGAGGAAGGCTCACCGGACCCGAAACGTTAACTCTGTTTTTTTTCCTTCACAGATGCTAACAGACCTGCTGAGCTTTTCCAGCAACTTTGTTTCTGTTCACAAAAACAAATGTTCTTGTCATTATCATACCGCAGTCTGTGGGATTGCGTTGTGCATATTGGTTACTGCATTACCTACATTAGAACAGTGACTAGAGTTCAAACATGCTTCCTGCTGTAAAACAGAAGGAGGATGCCAATTCTGTGACCAAATTAAAAAGCACAAAATCACTGTTCACCACTAAGCTCCTCCCTCGCCGAATTGTGAGTAGGACAGCTACATAATATTTTACCCATCAGAGATAGTAGGAACTGCAGATGCTGGACAATCCGAGACAACAAGGCGCAGGGCTGGATGAACACAGCAGGCCAAGCAGCATCATAGGAGCAGAGAGGCTGACGTTTCCGGCCT
>NC_063339.1:50765868-50829444 GCF_021869965.1 Rhincodon typus | reverse complement strand
CTGCTGTGTTCATCCAGCTCTACACCTTGTTACCTCAGATTCTCCAGCATCTGCAGTTCCTACTATCTCATGACCTTAGATATGTTGGTTTTGCTGGAAGTATCTGGGTAACTTCACTGCCATCAATCCTTCTTGCTTATGTTAGTTTAGGTTACTGATACCATATGGGAAAGGATGCCCACATGACATCTTAGGCAGAAGCTGAACTCAGTCATGACGAACAATAAATAGGTTTACTTCATATTATTTAGTAGCTACTTACATTCCATCTAAGATACATGACTGTCACTTGTGAGACATCAGACTTAACATAAGAGAAAGTTTACATTACTGGGTGAAAGATTATCCATATGCAGGAATGTACAATTGTTCAGTCATAATCTGATTGAATGGAAGAGCAGACTCAAAGGGTCAAATGGCCTACTCTTGCTCCTTGTTCATGTGTTATATGTTCTACAACTTCTAAAACCTTCTTACACACATTGGTAGCAACCACAGACCTCCAACAACTGCAGAAACTTCAGTTCACTCCTCCCAGGAACAAATTCTGATGAGTAGAACTTCTGATGCAATGTTAATTAATCCTTTCAGGTATCAAATTCTTAAGCCATATTTCCAGCAATACCCCCATCCCATTCTAAGCTTTTCTCTGGTTATTAAATTCTTTTTACAGTTGTGTTAAAATTTCTACTAACTCATCTCCCTTTCCCTCCAACCCACTCTCACACACTAAGTCCCTCACTTTATAAATGCAGTTGATTTGGAGGTTGATTCTCTGTTCTGATCAAGTTAGACAAGAATACGCATATTTTTATAATTTGAGGACAGCTGAATTGGCTCTTGATCTCATATTGGAGCTGATAATAGCTGATCTGCTAATTGCATTTTTCTTTAGGGACATTCCATTGCAGTAGCGATGGATTATGGGTCTTTAGTGTGACAACGTGTCTGTGATTCCGAGTCCTTCTGATGTTCAGTCATTGCTGGTGTGGTACATGCTGCATGACTGCACTATTCCTGTTGAAATCTTAATCCACATTGTTACAGTCTCTTGTTTCTGACTTGGCAAAGCTTAGATGTGAAACCACCTATTATAGTTAGTCACTTTTTGTTGACAAACTTTTTATTCTTTATTAGGAAAGATTTTAAATTCATGAGACTTATTTGTGGAGTAATTACTTTGGAAGGGGAAGACATTGAATTTTTAGTTTTCTCCTTGTTAATAGCTCTACTGGTTGAAGACACCATTGGAGTGCAGTGGAGCAGCAATTTCATACTGCTGAGAACTCTATGGTCTTCTTAAAAGTTTTAGATTGTTCATTCTCTAGATTTGATTTCTCCAGCCAACTGAGGATAGTTTGATGAAGTAATGATATGCTGAAACACTGAAAGGGTCGCAAAGTTCTCAAACATCTGTTTGACGAATTGTAGCTCATTAATGGATATTATCACGTCTGAAATTTCATGAGTTGCAAATATTTCATGAAGGACTTTGATGACGGCATCCACAATGATGGACTAGAATTTCTTAATTAAATTCATTGAGAGAAATAGTTGACCACTTTTAGATAACAGTACCTTTTAAATACAAACCGGTCTATCCCTACACATTCTCATAGTTTGGCAGGAAAGGTAGTGGGAATAAATGATTTCCTTCTTTATAATGACTTCACCTTTTACTAATGATCGATCTCTGACTCTACATTTGGTCATGCCCAGGCACCCTTGACAAATTTTGACAAGGATGTCGGTTTGTAGTGAGGGAGTGATAATAAGTTTATTATTGAAAATCGATAAGTCATCAACAATAGTGAAATATCATCTCTATTCAAAATAAGTTCTCATAACTAAGCCATTTGATTTCCTTTGAATATATGTCTATATGGTAATAATGCATGATAAGAAATTTGAGATCCTTTTGCTTGCACCTCTCTGTCCTAATTAAGCCTAGGTTTTTGCTGGCCACAATTCCTTCCCTGCCTGAGTATACAAGTTGAGTTCATTACCTGTTGGTATAAGTTTAGCAACAATTGTTCTACAGAAGTCATCTACTGATGGCTGCAATTCTTCTTGCACAAATTTGGCCTCATTTTCAAATCTTACCAGATCAAAGTCATCCATGGAAGTATCTTTGCCAATTCTTCTTCATCTAATAGTGAGACCAATGGTTTATTATTGGTCTCTATCAGAATGTGAGTCCAATTGTGTAATCCAAAAATCTCTCAATGCTTTTGTAACCTAGTGTGCTTCCTTTTCCATAACTGCATTTTGGGTTTCTGACCGATGCATAGTTTACTGGTTTACTGTCCCCTTTTAACTATTCTTGGAAAAGAACCGCTCCAATAATTCTGTCTGAGATGTCTATAACAATAACAATTGGAAATGGTGGATTGCAATACGCCACAACATATGTGGAAGTCAACGTTTCTCTGTTTGTCTGAAAGGCCTTTTCTTGATGTGTGTCCAAGCACTATCCTTAAAATCATTTGAATCATAGAGTCATGGAGTCATACAGCATGGAAATAGACCCTTTGGTCCAACTCATTTGTGCTGACCAGACATTCCACCCTGACCTAGTCCCATTTGCCAGCATTTGGCCCATGTCCCACTAAACCCTTCCTGGTCATATATCCATCCAGATGCATTTTAAATATTGTCGAGTCATTGTCTCAAATATTCATTGATATTTGCCAAGTAAGGACTAATTTTGCTAACTGCTTTTCCACTCTTAGAGATCACTAACTTTGGAGTAGGGAACTTTTTTACTGCCTTGTTTTCTAAAGATCTAGATTTATGCCATCCTTGTCAATGATATCTATTAGAAATTGGATAAAATTTTTGGAAAACTCATATTTTGAAGGTAATAGTTTCTGCCTGCATTTGTTTCAAGATTGTACATTCTCTTTTATTCTTTGGTCATGAATTTCTGGTATGACTGCATGGGCCAGACTTCCATCCATATGACATCCTCCAACCATTGGTATCTCCCAAATGGAATGATGATTGTGATGATCAGTCTAGTCTTCTCATGTAATGGGACCTGTCAGAAACCATTATTGGCTTCAGGTTGAGTGAAGATTTTGCTTTTAAAGTGTTTTGATAAGTTCTCATCCACTATAGCCATGGGATAGAACTCTCTAGCTGCTACCTTATTGATTTGTGTAAGATCAGCACATATTCTGATAGAACAATGACGTTTAGTATAGTGACCATGCCTGAAAACCAGATGTTGCTGGAAAAACTCAACAGGTCTGACATCATCAGTGGAAAGAAAGCAGAGTTAATGTTTTGGGTCCAGTGACCCTTCTTCACCAGTCATATAAATACTGTGGCTACAAGAATAGATCTGAGGCTAGGAATACTCTAGCAAATAACCCACCTCCTGACACCCCAAATTCCGTCCATCATCCACAAGGCACAAGTCAACAGTATGATGGAATACTCCCCAGTTGCCTGAAAAAATGCAGCTGCAAAAACACTGAAGAAACTTAAGACCATTTGGGACAAAGTAGCCCACTTGATTGGCGTCACATCTACAAACATTCATTCCTTCCACCACTGAAACACGGTAACAGCAGTGTGTGCTATCTACAAGATCTAGTGCAAATATTCACCATGGTTTATTAGACAACACCTTTGAACCACATACCACTACCATTTAGAAAGTTAAGGTCAGTAGATAGATGTGAACAAAGTCCCCTACAAGCCACTCATTATCCTGACTTGGAAAAGTATCTTCATTCCTTCACTGTAGCTGTGTTAAAACCTGAAGCTCTGTCCCTAATGCCACTGATGTCCTACCTCCACTAAATGGACTGTAAAGGTTCAAGAAGGCAGCTCACCACCACCTTCTCAACGTCAACTAGGGATGGGCAATAAATGCTGGCCCATCCAGTGATGCAGACATTCCATGACCGAATACAAAAAAGATGAAATCAACAGAGCCTTCAGAGCAAAGAAATGCATGCTTTGTTCTTTTCTGATTTTCTTGTGTTATTGCAAAAATTTTACTATTCTTTTTCACAGATTTTGATTTTACTGTTTAGTGTTTTGAATTACCTCAATTCCATTATATGTTAAATACTCTTCAGTGATTTTTTAAATATTGTAAGTATTTCTTTAAGAACAGGATAATGATGTTGAATTGATAATAAGCCTTTAGCATGAAGAATTTTAACTTCTGTCTTCTTATCTTCCTTTTCAAAAATTTCCCTTAAAGTTGTAAATTATAAATGTTTCAAAATTATCTTTCCACTTTTGCTGTAAAAGTAGTTTTCAAGTATTTAAAGGTTGTTAAAATGTTTTAAAATTAAGGAATTCTGCATTTTAACTTGCACAAAATGAAGGAAACTCTAGTTTATTCACCATTTTCCCTCTCTGTTCCATGATTTCACCCCCTTTTTAGCATGGGTGGGAATTGCACCCTTCCTACTTTTCTGGACATTTTGTACATTTTATATTGAAAATAATGGCATTGCATTGCTAACTCTCACACAGTCACAGAGTCATGGAGTCATATAGCATGGAAACAGAGCCTTCGGTCCAACCGGTCCATGCCGAACATAATCTCAAACTAAACTGGTGCTACCTGCCTGCTCCTGGCCCATAACCCTCCAAACCTTCCCTACTCATGTACTTATCCAAATGTCTTTTAAATGTTGCAATTGTACCCAAATCCATCACTTCTTCAAGAAGTTCATTCTACACGTGAACCACCTTCTGTGTAAAAAAAATTGCCCCTTGTTTTTTTTTAAATTTCTCTCCTTTCACCTTAAAAATCTGTCCCCTAGTCTTGAAATCCCCCATTCTAGGGAAAAGACAACTATCTCTTTAGTTCCACTATACCCCTCATTATTTTGTAACATTCCATAAGGTCGCCTCTCAACCTTCTATGCTCCAGTGAAAAAAGTTCCAGTCTTTCTAATCTATTTTTATATCTCAAATCCTGCATTCCTGGCAACATCCTGTAAATCTCTTTTAAACCCACTCCAGCTTAATAGAACATAGAACGTAGAACAATACAGCACATTACGGCCCTTCGGCCCATGATGTTGTTACGAACTTTTACCCTAAACCTAAGGTCTATCTAACCTCCACCCCTACTTTATACTATCATCCATATGCCTATCTAATAGCCGCTTAAATGCCCCTAATGAGGCCGACTCCACTACCCTCTCCGGCAATGCATTCCATGCCCCTACCACTCTCTGAGTAAAGAACCTACCTCTGATGTGTCCCCTATATCTACCTCCACTCACTTTAAAACTATGCCCCCTTGTAATAGCTACCTCCACCCTAGGAAAAAGTCTCTGGCTGTCCACTCTATCTATACCTCTGATCATTTTGTACACCTCTATCAAGTCACCTCTCATCCTTCATCATTCTAAAGAGAAAAGCCTAGCTCTCTCAACCTTTCCTCGTAAGACCTACCCTCCATTCCAGGCAACATCCTGGTAAATCTCCTCTGCACCTTTTCCAGCACTTCCACATCTTTCCTGTACTGAGGCGACCAGAACTGGACACAATACTCCAGATGTGGCCGAACCAGGCTTTTGTATAGCTGGAGCATAACTCCACGGCTCTTGAACTCAATCCCTCTATTAATGAAAGCTAACACACCGTACGCCTTCTTTACAACTCTATCCACCTGGGTGGCAGCTTTCAGGGAACTGTGGACATGATCCCCGAGATCCCTCTGCTCCTCCACACTGTCAAGAATCTTTCCGTTAACCCTGTATTCTCATTTCAAATTTGTGCTTCCAAAATGAATCACCTCACACTTTTCAGGGTTAAACTCCATCTGCCACTTCTCAACCCAACTCTGCATCCTATCAATGTCCCTTTGTAACCTAGAACAGCCCTCCGCACTGTCCACAACACGACCCTAGCGAATTTACTAATCCACGCTTCCACTCCTACATCCAAATCACTTACAAAAATTACAAATAGAAGAGGACCCAGAACAGATCCTTATGGTACACCACTCATAACTGAGCACCATGTTGAATATTTTCTGTCCACTACCATCCTTTGTCTTCTAAGGGTCAGTCAATTCTGAATCCAATCTGGCACATTTCCCCCTATCCAATGCCTCTTTACTTTCTGCATGAGCCTACCATGGGGAACCTTATCAAACGCCTTACTTAAATCCATGTATACCACATCCACTGCTCTACCTTCATCCCTGTGTTTGGTGACGTCTTCAAAGAATTCACTTAGGTTTGTGAGGCATGATCTACCCCTCACAAATCCATGCTGACTATCAGGGATCAAGCTGTGCCTATCCAAGTGATCACAAATCCTATCTCTTAGAGCCCTTTCCAATAATTTGCCCACCACTGAAGTTAGACTAACTGACCTGTAATTTCCAGGGTTATCCCTATTCCCTTTTTTGAACAAGGGAATGACATTTGCTTCTCTCCAATCTTCCGGCACTATACCCTTGGACAGCGAGGATGAAAAGATCATCGCCAAAGGGCCTGTGATCTCTTCCCTCGCTTCCCATAGAATTCTTGGATAAATCACATCAGGACCGGGGAACTTATCTACCTTCAAGTTTCTGTAATGTTTCTCTCATCTACCCAAGTTTCTGTAATGGCCACAACATCGTAGTTCCAAGTACTGACCCATGCTCTAAGTTCATCCGCCTTATTCCTGATACTTCTAGCATTGAAGTATTCACACCTCAAACCATCCCTGTGTCCACCAACCGCAATTCTTTATTAACAACCTCACTCCCTGTTTTGTTTGTTGGAAGGCTGAATACCTCATCCTCTAAATTACAAATCCAGTTCCCCATCCCCTGCCAATCTAGTTTAAACCATCCCGTATAGCTCGAGCAAACCTCCCTCCCAGGATATTTATGCCCTTCCAGTTCAGGTGCAACCCGTCCTTACTGTACAGGTCCCACCTTCCCCAGAATGTGCTCCAATTATCCACATAATGGAAGCCTTCCCTCCTACACCAGCCCTGTAGCCATGTGTTTAGCTGCACTCTCTCTCTATTTCTTACCTCGTTATCATGTGGCACTGGTAGTAATCCAGAGATAACTACCCTGTTTGTCCTGGACTTCAGCTTCCAACCTAACTCCCTGTACTCATTTTTCACATTCTCAATCCTTTATCTACCTATGTAATTGGTACCGATGTGAACCATGATAATATCCTTTTTATAACTGGTCGACCAGTATTCCAGAAGAGGCCTCACCAATGTCCTGTACAACCTTAACGTGACTTCCCAACTCCTATACTCAAAGGACTGAGCAATGAAGACAAGTGTACTAAATGCCTATTTAACCACCCTGTCTGCATTTCGTGCAAACTTCAAAGAATTATGTACCTGCACCCTTTGGTCTCTCTTTTTAGTTGAATGATAAGAATTTGTTTCCTGTTCAAAAGACTGTTGTCAATAAACTCCTCATCCATCTTGCATTTTTCCATAATCATTGTTGATTTATACTGTTACTTTCACCAATTTTCTGAACAGGACTACTTTTTAAACAGATTTTTCTGGAAGCTTATGTTGTATCATTTTCCCTTTTCTTCCCATGATTTTGCCACCATGTAGGATTTGCACCCTTCTTACTTCTCTGGGCTTTTTGCACATTTTACATTAAGAATGACATCATTGCACTGAAAGCTCTTCCTTAAGAAATATTTTCAGTCGAATAATCGGAATTTGTTTATCTCTGAAAAGGCTGTTTTCAATAAACTCATTTACCTGGCATTTTTCCACAAGTCATTTGTTGACTTACACTGTTATTTTCACTGATTTTCATAAATCATGTCCATTTGTTTATATAGATTTTTGTGGCAGCATTTCCAGAATGTTAAAAAAAATCAATGTTCACTTGCTTAATATTGTGTTTTAAACCTAATTTTACCTGTTCAGCCCAATATTTTTCCTCTTAAATAAAATATTTTTCACCCTTCCATAAGGTGATTTAACTCATATTGGGCATATGATATCAACCACTGTATTGTGGGGTTACAATTTAGATTTTCTCACCTGCCATTTTTAGGGAGAAGGTTCTTCATTATTTTTCACTGACTCAGATTGAACTTTTACAAGCAAACTTCATGCTGCTATGACTCCTGCTGCCTATTTACTCCTGGCTGCCGCTTCCATGGAATCTGACAGGGTACGTGTACTTTCAAGTTGCTAAATATTTAAATATACATTTTGGCACATCAACCTAATTGTTAAAATTATTGTTGTGAGATGGCAGCAGATTGATGTTGAAGCAGAACAATCCTTCATGTTCTGCCTGGACAAATCAACCCACTGAATGAATGGTCCATCAGATATTGCGAGGAATTGTCTTTGCATCAGATAATGAGATGTTTGAGATTTTATATCAAACCTTTTCTTTAATTAATTAACACTTTATATCATGATTGGTGAGCTTGTTTTTAGATGAAAGAACTGCTGTGTGTAACCTTGGGTGTTATCCCATTATATTCTGGATATAACATGACAGAAATATTTCACATTTCAAAAAAAATTCAACTCAAACAGCACACATAAAATCTAATTGGACTCAACTACCCTTCACTTAAAGCTTTCATTGTGGTCATGATTATATTGGCATGAAAATTAATATTAAAATAAGAACAAATTCATCATGGTGATTTTAATGACTTTGCATTATTAACATTAACATTGAAATTGCAATTTATATCATTTAAAGCATCATTATACTAGCCCCGATATCCCTCTTTGAAAGCTCTTTTCCTCGCTTCCTGAATTTTTCAATACAATTTTTGTTTAAGCTTGCACTTAATTTTTAATTGCTATTATTAATGGATTATTAGACATTTTCACCTAATGCTTTTCTCTGTGCCTCCTAAATCTACCATCTATTCAAGAGAAAGCTCCACTTTTGCAGAAATTAGCCTCTGGCTTCAAACCAATTCCAAAGACTGTTCTACTGTTAATCAAGTGCAACACATTTACAGGTTGACATGGTTACATCTTAAAGCATTAAAATCAGACCTTTTACTGCAGAATAGGTTATCTTGTCTCAAGTGCTTGGTGAATGAGGTGATTGTTTCATTATGTATTGAAGCTTAAAAGGCACAGTTTTTAAATTTCCACGCAACTTCATTTATTTTATTATTAGGAAGTAACAATTAAATAGCACAATTGCCTTATCTTTTCTGAAGTAAAGAGCAATAAAAGCAGCACAAAAGGGATGTTGTGTTACACTTTGTTGCCAAAAAGAAAGTCTTTGCGAAACAAAATAATGCGGATGCTGGATACATGAAATTTTAAAAATGAAAAATAATGGTAATATTAAGCAGGTCAGGCAGCATCTGTGGAAAAAGAAACAGGACTTAATCACTTCATGGTAAGGTCCTGGGGTGTGTTGCTGAACAAAGAGACCTTGGGGTGCATGTTCATTGTTCCGTGAAAGTGGAGTCACAGGTAGACAGGATAGTGAAGAAGGTGTTTGGTATGCTTGTCTTTACTGGTTAGTACATTGAGTATAGGAGTTGGGACGTCATGTTGCAGCTGTACTTGACATTGGTTAGGCCACTTTTTGAATAATGCGTGCAATTATGGTCTCCCTTCTGTAGGAAGGAAACTTGAAAGGATTCAGAAAAGATTTACAAGGATGTTGCCAAGGTTGGAGGGTTTGAGCTGTAGGGAGAGGCTAAATAGGCTGGGGCTATTTTCCCTTGAGCATTGGAGGCTGAGGCGTGACCTTATAGAGGTTTATAAAATCATGGGAGACGTGGATAGGGTGAATATCCAAGGTCTTTTTCTCAGGGCGACACAGTCCAAAGCTAGAGGGCAAAAGTTTAAGTTGAGAGGGAAAAGATTTAAAAGTGACCCAAGGTGGTGCGTGTATGGAATGAGCTGCCAGAGGAAGCGGTGGAGGCTGGTATAATGCTAATATTTAAAAGGCCTCTGGATGGGTATATGAATAGGAAGGGTTTAGAGGGATATGGGCCAAATGCTGGCAAATGGGACTAGATTCATTGAGGATATCTGGTTGGCATGAACAAGTTGGACCAAAGGGTCTGTTTCTGTGCTATACATCTCTATGACTCTATGACTCTAAATCATTGTTTTAGATTGATGACATCTGAAAAAAAGTTAGAGATGTAACTCGCATATGCAAGGAAGTGGCAGGAAAAGAGGGAAGAGAAGAAGAAAAAATGGAAAATCAGTTACAGGCAAGTGAGATTAAATGCCAAAAAGAATGATGGTGCAAAGCAAGTGGGAGATGTAATAAGAAAATAATCGAAATGGATTTGACGAAGCTTTAAATGGAAAAAGCATGATCAGTACTTTCAATTATTGTCCAATGAAATGAGAGTAAAGCTTATCATCTGAAAATGTTGAACTCAGTATTAAGTCTAGAAGGCTAAGAATGATGCCTGGAATTTAAATTAAGCTTCAGAAAGTCAGACCAGAATGGGAGTCCAGGGTAAGTAGGCTGGAGAGACAGGGTCATGCTGGTGGGCCAAATGGACAGATTTTACAAAGTGTTCAGCAAATCTACATTTGAACTTCCACCTGTTATCAGGATCACATCTTGTGCAACAAATCCATTTGATTAAATTGGAAGAAGTTCCCTTGGAATAGGTTTTCTGACCCTAGCTGTGAGAAGGAAGGAGGCAAAAATGCAAGTGCTGGATGGCGAGGGTTTGTTGTTGGTGACAAAGGACTGGACCAGGATGTCACAGAGCAAACCTTCAGAATTCTGAAAAGGGAATCCTATAATGTATCATTGTTTTATACATTACTATGCCTCAACTGAAATAAACGTTCACACAAAATATTCAGTTAGATAATACATCACACACAATGTAGATAATAAGGTCTCTGATGAAAGTCATTGACTTGAAGTATTAACTTTGCTTTGCTGTCCACAGATGCTGCCAGATCAACTGTGAATTTCCAGGATTTTCTGCTTTTAATTGTGAAGGGAACAATTCTAGGCTTTAGCACTATTCAAATGACAATCAGTATTTATGCTGTTTTGGTACCATGCTCATGTATATGGATATGGTGATTGTTACTGTGTAATTCCCTTTAATTATAATGCCACAAGATGCAATTTTACTTCAGTGTACATTTGTACCTTACCTGCAAATGCCAGTCTTCAGCCAATTTGATGCTGTCAATATTATATCAAGAGACAGCTTAAAGCACAGGAAACCACAAAGACTATGGGTCCTGACAACTTTCTGGAAAACTCATGTTCCAGAACATGTTGCACCCCAAGCCAAGCTCTTCCAGTACAGCCTCACATTGGCATCTACCCAACAATGAGGAAAATTGCCCATGTATGCCCTGTACACAAATCCAACATGGTAATTTACTGCACATCAGTCCACTCTTGATCATCAGTAAAGTAATGAAAGGGGTCAGCGAAAGTTCTATCTCGTAGGACTTAAACAGCAATAACCTGCTCAGTGACGCTTAGTTTAATTTCCACCAGCCTCTCTGCTCCTGACTTCTTTACTGCCTTGGTTCAAACATGGACAAAACAGCTGAGCTCCCAAAGTAATGTGAGACTAACTGCCCTTGACATCAAGGCAGCATTTGATCAGGTGTGGCATCAAGCATAGTAAAACTCCAGTCAATGACAATCCGGAAATCTCTCTGCTGGTTGGAGTCATCCTTAACACAAAGGAAGATAGTTGCAGTTTTTGGAGATCAATCATCTCAGTTCCAGGACATCCCCACAGGAGTTCCTCAGGATAGTGTCCTAGACCCAACCATCTTCAGCAACTTCATCAATGACCTTCCCTCCATCATAAAATCAGAAGTGGGGGTGTTCACTGATGATTGCACAATGTTCAACACCTTTCATGCCCAGCATGCCCTCTAATTTTCTTTCAGGCTGCACAGGCCTCCAAGGTCCAACCGGAACTGGAACACAAAGCTATGATCAATTTGCTGGCCCCGACTGCCGTGCATAAAACCTTGGAGTGACTGCAGGAGTACGCTGCTGCACAGTTTAGGGAGAATTTTGACTGTGACTCCTCAGATAGTGAAGCAGTCCATGTCCAAATGCAGCCAGACTTGGACAATATCCAGGTGTGGGCTGACGAGTGGCAAGTAATTCAAACTGATCAGTGTCAGGTAATGAGAAAATCCAACAATATTGAATCTAACATTGACATTTAATGGCAATACCATCACTGAATTCCCCCAGTATCAAAGTGCTGGGGTTGCAATAGACCAGAAACTGAACTGGACTAACTATATAAATGCTTTGGCTACAAGAGGAGCTCAGTGGCTTGGAATACTGTTGCAAGTAACAGACTTTCTGACTCCTCAAAGCCTACTACCTACAAGGCACAAGTCAAAAGTGTGAAGAAAACTTCTCACTTGTTTGGATGACTGCAGTTCCAACAACATTCTAGCAGCCTTATACAATCTAGGAAAAGGCAGCTTCCTCAGTTAATGCCACAAATATTCACACCTACTACTTGGAGACAGTAAGGTCTGCAGATGTTGGAAGCTATAGTCTATAAACGTGGAGCTGGAAAAGCACAGCCAGCCAAACAGCATCCGAGGAGCAGGAGTGTCAACGTTCCAGGCTGAAGCCCTTCTCGAGGATTGGGAAGGGGTAGGGAAGCCCAGAAGTAAGTAGACGGAGGGGTGGTGGGTCTGGGGGGAGGGTATGTGAGATGGAGATAGGTGGATGCACATAGTGGGTTATTGTGGTTGGTCAGTGGGAAGGGTGGAGCAGTGGGTAAGAAGGAAGATAGACAGCTTGGGGGAGGAGAGATTTTGAAGCTGGTGAAGTCAATTTTCAGGCCATTAGGCTGTAAGCTCCCAAGGTGAAATATGAGGTGTTGTTCCTCCAGTTTACATTTGGCCTCACTCTGACAGTGGAGGAGGCCGAGGATGGACATGTCACCAGGGGAGTCGGAGGGGGAGTTAAAGTGGATGGCAACCAGAAGGTTGAGTTAGTTGGTGTGTGCAGAGAGTAGGCGCTCCATGAACCAGTCCCTGAGTCTGCGTTTGGTCTCCCTGATATAGAGGAGACCACATCGGGAGCAATGGATACAGTAGATGAGGTTAGATGAAGTGCAGATGAATCTCTGCCAGATTTAGAAGGATCCCCATGAGGATGGCCTAAAAGCCCTCCGCTTCTTCCTCTCACATAGGTCCACCCAGTCTCCCTCCACCAACACTCTCATTCGCTTGGCGGAACTGGTCCTCACCCTCAACAATTTCTCCTTCGATCCCTCCCACTTCCTACAAACCAAAAGGGTGGCCCATAGACACCCACATGGGCCCGAGCTATTCCTGCCTCATTATAGGATTCATGGAACAGTCCCACTTCAACAACTACGCTGGCACCATCCCCACCTCTTTCTCTTTCTATTGATGACTGTATCGGCGCTCCCTCATTCTCCTGCAATGTGCTTGAACAGTTCATCAACTATGCCAACACCTTCCACCGCACCCTCAAATTCACCTGGACCATTTCTGACACCTCCCTCCCCTTCCTCTGCATCACCATCTCCGGTAACCGAATCATGATTGATATCCATTTCAAACCCACATTAAATTACCACAATTACCTCGATTACAACTCCTCTCACCCACCCTGCTGTAAACATAATATCCCATATTCACAATTCTTCTGCTTCCAGGATGAGGCGTTCTACTATAGGACTTCCCAGATATCCTCCTACTTTAGAGACTGTAGTTTCCCCTCTTCTGTTATTAAGGATGCCCTCAATTACATCTCCCCCATTTCCCAAGCTTCTACCCTCAAACTCTCTCATCCCAACAACAATAAGGATAGAGACCCCTGGTCAGGTTGTAGACTTGCTCACTGAGCCAATGTGTTTGATTGCAGATGTTTCATCACCCTGCTAACATTGTCAATGCATTTCCAGTGAAGCGTTGGTGTTCTGTCCCGCTTGTTATTTATATGCCTCGGTTTGCTGGGGCAGTAGGCATCACTTACGGTTCTGTTTTTCAGTGATTTGTATATCAGGTTCAGTTCAATGTGTTTGTTGTTGGAGTTCCGGTTGGAATACCAAGTCTCCAGGAATTTCCTGGTATGTCTCTGTTTGGCTTGTGCTATTATAGATGTGTTGTTCCAGTCGAATTTGTGTCCTTCTTTGTCCGTGTGTATGGAGACCAGAGAAATTGATCATGTCTCTTGGTGGCTAGTTGGTGTTCGTGTATCCTTATTGTCAGTTTTCTTCCAGTTTGGCCGATGTAATGTTTCTCACGGTCCTTGCGTGGTATTTTGTATATTACGTTAATTTTATTGGTTATGGCTATGGGATCCTTTACATTCGTCAGTAGCTGTCGCAAGGTGATTGTTGGTTTGTGGGCTACACTGATACCGAGGGGTCTGAGTAGTCGTGTGGTCACCTCTGACATTTCTCTGACGTACAGTAGGGGGTGTGGCTAGTGTGACTAGTGTGTCTGGCCATGTTGTGTCTTCTTGTTGTGGAGTGTCATGAAGGTAATGGCAGATTGTGCTTTTTGAGTATCAATTCCTTTTAAAAACTCGGTATAAGTGCTCCTGTTCTGCTTTGCGCAGTTCAGGGTTGCTGCAGTATGTTGTGGCTCATTTGAATAACGTCCTGATGCAGCTTCGTTTATGGGCGTTGAGGTGTTTGCTGGTGTAATTAAGTATCTGGTCCGTATGTGTGTTCTTTCTGTATATGCTAGTCTGGAGTTCCCTGTTGTTCTTATGTTCTACCATTATGTCTAGGAAGGGTAGTCAATTATTGTCCTTTTCTTCTTTTGTGAATATTATTGCAGTGAGGATGTTGTTTACGTGTTGGTGGGTTTCTTCTAGTCTTGTGCATTTGATAATCACGAAGATGTCATCTACCTAGCGGACCTGGAGTTTGGACACCTCATGTTTCACCTTGGGAGCTCACAGCCTAATGGACTGAATATTGACTTCACTGCTTCAAAATCTCTCCTCCCCCAACCTGTCCATCTTCCTACTCACTTATGCGCTCCACCCTTCCCACTGACCAACTACAATGACCCCCTACCTGCATCCACCTATCCCCATCTCACCTACCCTCCCCCCAGCCCCACCCCTCTCCGTCTATTTACTTCTGACTCCCCTCCCCCTTCCCAGTCCTGACAAAGAGTTTCAGCCGAAACGTCTTTCCTGCTCCTCGGATGCTGATGGCTTCACTCCTGCACGACTGACACATACTGGCAGCAGTGTGTACCATCTATAAGATGCCCCACATAAATTCACCAAATCTGAGCATATTTTCCTAAATTTCACACCATGTCCACATTATTCGAATGCTGGCTAAACTCCACCCATTGGTTTTAATAGAATAAAAAGGCTATGCTAGTAAAAATTTGTTGATGATATTTCAATTTCTACTTTACTTCCATGCGTACATTACAGTATTTACTTTACTCTGAAAAAAAATGAAAAAAATCCAGGGTAATCTGTACATTTTACTTCCAGGGTTGTTTTCTGCAAGAATTCTACAATGGTTAGTCTAATTGATGTCATCACTGTTGCTGGACCCCTGGAAATCCCTATTGTTGACACTCAAGTTAAACCAATATTGGGAAAGATAACATCTACACCACAGAGATCACAGGTTCTTTGCAGGCAACGTTTTTTGAGGGAATTAGCACAAACGTCTCACTGCTGACTGTGAGATTTGGGCACTAATCTTTCAATGCCAAAATAACATTTTTTTTGTGCAGGTCTATTCATTGAAAGCAATTATTCTTTAGTCTATAAATGACAAAGATATTGAATTTTACAAAGCAAACTAAAATCATTCAATTTTTGATTTAAGGAAACTTTTATTACTGCAAACTTCCCTATTCTATTTTTGAAAGTCTACCTTTTAGTTTATATCCTTAGCTTGGCATGAACAGCAAGATTAATTTCAATGCCTGAAAAGTTCACAAAATTGTCTTTTGCCTGTAATACGAAATAAGACTGTCAACTGCTTAGGTGGTAGACAGTAAGCGTAACCTTTCCGAGTCTCATAAGTGAAAAGGTCAGAATGTTTGGCTCTAGATTAGACGCTTCAGGGCTTTTATGTCCCGTGAATGGCAGAAAATACCATAAGCAGAAATTGAAGGATTTGCACAATTGACTGAAGCTGCAGCCACATCATATGCTAAAGAGTTGAGGAGTTTATGTTTACAAAGTCAAACTAACATCATTTAGTTAAAGAAAGTTTTCCAGTGAAGCTAGAATGCAAAGCCATTTAAATTGCAAAGTCAATTTTTATTAAGTATGCAAACTGTGTACTGTTCTTTCTTGCAACAAAGCTGAATTTTTTCTATTCCCTGCTGGTTTCACTTGCCATTTGCAAGATGGCACAGAATAGAAGGATAAGGCAGCTGAATGTGTGGTTGGAAAGATGGTATCAAAAGTCCACGTACACAACATCAATAACCTTGCACTCATCAGCACTTTCTGTTAACTCTTTAAAAATCTCCACCAATTTTCCCTTAACAAATCCATGCTGAGTCTTTTGAATCAGCCAGCTCTTAGCTATGTGAACTATTAATTCTATCCCAAATAATTGTTTCTAGAAGGGCCCACCCCTGAAGTTAAACTAATTGGTCTGTAATTTCTGGGGCCTATCTTTAAAAGTTTTGTAAAACAATAGGGAAATGTTTTCAATTCTCCAATCTCTCACTCCATCCCTGAATCTAGGGAGGATTCAAAGATATTTGCCAGTGCCCTGCAATTTTCACTCATGCTTCCTCCAATATCCTTGGGGACATCTAGGTGCCTCACCAACTTAAAAGTACCGACAAAGTATTCAATACTTCCTCCTTATCAATTTGAATGCTCTTAGTGACAGAATTTCATCTTCTGTCACCATCGCCTTGTTAGCATATTTCATTTGTCTTGCATGTTTTATTTGGTGTCTGCTCTCTCTCATGCTTTCTTTTGTCTTTCTCTTGCAATGTATATGGTGTCTGCTGTCCCTTGCACTGTCCCATCTGGTGTCTACATGCTCTCTTTCTGTCTCTCATGCTGTTTTAACCATGTCTTACTTTCATTCTCTTTCACATTTTATCTGGTGCCTATTGCCTCCCTCTCTCATCCATTATTTTATCTGCTGCCTACTGACTCCTTCTCTCACCCATTATTTTATCTGGTGTCTTCTCTCCCTGTTTTACATTGTTTGATCTTGTGTCCACTTTCCATGTCTCGCATTGTTTAATCTGAAGTCTGAACTCTCTTTCTCACACTGATTTTTTTGGTCTGTCCTTTCTTGTGCCTGGCTTACGCGGCGTCCTGTTTTATCTGGTATCCTCACTCTCTCGTGCCTATGTTTCTGGTGTCTGTGCTCTGTCTTACATTATTTTTATTAGATGTATACTCTCTCTCATGCTGTTTTATCTGGTATCAGCTCTCGCTTTCGCTTTTTCTCTTTTGTTGTTTTTCTGGTTTCTTAATGCAACATGGAATTTGAACATATGGAAGATCATTAGATGGGATTCTTTACTCCACTGGCATTAGGTCATTACAAACATGAAGGAAAATTAAGAATAAACAAGGGGATATTTACACAATGTACAGGGAATGACTATCTGGTTTACATTGGGCTGAGGAATTCCTTTGGCACTTTGTCTCCCTTCCCATCAAATCTCTCTCCAACAGAAACTTTCCTTTCCAGCAAGAGTCTATTCAACTGCTCCAGCTGCCCTCTCTCACTGTTGTCACTTGCTGGTGGAGGTCTTAGAGAATTACACAGCTCCCTTGCTGAGTGCTATCCATTACAATTATTACCTGCTTGAGGTCCCTGCTTGAATTGTGCCATTCTGCCATATGCACCTAGCCACAGTGACCGTGTGCTAAGCAACTGCATGATTAGCAAGTTCAATTGTGCCATTATAGCTAGATTGTTTAAGTACTCATTAGTAGCAGCTTTCTATTCTTGCTCACTGATCTGGGCAAATGGTAAGGGTTGATGGTGATATCCAGCACTTCCTCGAGAAAACCTTTTCAGTCTGCTATCTAAGCTGGTACTTTCCAAGAGATCCACGCTCTGGGGATGATCACCAACACTGGGTTCTAAGTCAATCAGGGAGTTGTATGATAGGTGGAACTTGGTGGTTCAACGTTTGCCTCCCAGCTGATCTGCCCTCTGCCATCTTCGAGTGTGGGAGTAGGCCTCCCCATATGTGAGCACACCCTGATTCACAACGCACAGGCCATTCCAGGGTTTTCATCATTATCCAACTCCAGTTCACTTGAGCCATTATGCACTGACACTTCAGGTTCTCCAACACCACTGAGTGAGCCACTTGCCTCCTCATCATTCTGGCCTCAAGCAACTCCCTCATGTGAACTACTTGCTGACGCTGCCCTGTCACCCCAGCTATTAGTTTGATATGGTCACCTGGTCCAGCTGCTTGATGACTGTTGGGGTTCAGGGACATTTAGTATCTTATCCCTACTCCTGATATTCCAATTTCCGAGGAATACTCTTGTGCTGATTTGAAGATCAATTCCGTCAGGCTTGTGATCAGACAATGCTTTCCTTCTCAGTGCCTCTCTCTCGGTCCTCTTGGACATCAACTTGAAAAACAAGGCTTAGCCTCGTCTGACACTTGACGATCACACGTTGAGCATCTCCATCTGAAGGTATGGTGAGACCAAGGAGATGATCTACAGGAGAGTCTGGGTCTTTTCTAAAGAAAAGATCATGTGGAGAATAACTAATGGCTGAGTTTAAGGGTGCTATTTCAACATAAACCAGATCCAGAAGGTAGGAGATGCCCTTGCTTCTGCGGACATCTCTGACCATATGGCTACTTTTGCTTCCCCGGACGTGACTGTTCCCATATACACATCTACTCTACTGGATATTCATCATTCCCCCAGACCTCCCCTTCACTCAAGACAAATGGACAGTCCTCAGGAAAAGACTCACCTTCATTTCCCTTCCCATGCATCAACAAATTCCACCCACATGACTAGATGTCGAACACTCTGACCGCCACCTACCCCTCCGTGCCCATTTCTTTGAACAGGAGTCCTACACACCCCCTGAAGACCCCTTCTCCCACCTCCAACAAACCCTGGACACTACATCCCCGGCCTCCTACCCTCCCTCGACCTCTTCATTTCCAACTGCTGTCGTGACATTAATTGCCTGAATTTCTCCACCCCTCTCACCACTCCAACCTCTCCCCGTCATAACGTGCAGCCCTCTGCTCCCTCCACATCAACCCCAACATCATTATTAAACCCGCTGACTGGGGGGGGGGGGGGGGGGGGGGAGCGCAGTGGTAGTACGGTGCACTGACGTCTACATGTCTTAGGCCAGACACCAACTCTTGGACACCTCCTCCTACTGTCCCCTCAATTGTGACCCCAACCCAATCACCAAACCATCATCTCCCAGACCATCAATAACCTCATCACATCAGGAGATCTCCCATCCACAGCCTCCAACCTGATAGTTCCCCAACCCTGCATTGCCCGTTTCTATCTCCTACCCAAAGTCCATAAACCTGACTGCCCCAGTCGACAGATTGACTCTGACTCTGCCTGCTCTTGCTGCACTGAACTCATCTCCTCCTATCTCAAGTCCATTTATTCCCCTCCGGTCCAGGAACTCCCCAACTACGTTCGGGACACAACCCACAACTTCCACCTTCTCCAAGACTTTCAATTCCCAGGCCCCTAATACCTCACCCCCTAATACCATGAGGCCTAAAAGCCCTCAGCTTCTTTCTCTCCTGCAGGCCTGCGCAGTCCCCCTCCATTGACACTCTCATTCGCTTGGCGGAACTAGTCCTCATCTTCAACATTTTTTCCTTTGACTCCTCCCACTTCCTAAAAACCAAAGGGGTGGCTATGGGCCCCCGCATGGGTCTGAGCCATGCCTGCCTCTTTGTAGGATACGTGGAACAGTGCCTCTTCCACCATTACACGGGCACTATCGCTCACCTCTTTGTCCGCTACATTGGTGACTGTATCGGTGCTGCCTCGTGCTCCCATGAGGATCTCGAACTGTTCATCTACTTCACCAACACCTTACACCCAGACCTCAAATTCATCTGCACCATCTCCAATACCTCCTTCCCATTCCTGAACCTCTCCGTTTTAGCATCAACATCCATTTCAAACCCACTGACCTCCACAGCTCCTCGGCTACACCTCCTCTCTCCTGCCCTCCTACAAAAATGTTATCCCATGCTCCCAGTTCCTCCACCTCCGCTGCATCTGCTTCCAGGATGAAGCGTTCCCCTCCTGAACAACCCAGATGTCCTCCTACTCATGGACCATAATTTCCCCTCTCCTGTGAGTCATAATGCCCTCAACTGCATCTCCTGCATTTTCTGCACTCCTGCCCTCAAACCGTCTCCGCCCAACAACAATAAGGAGAGAGTCTCCCTGGTCCTTACACACACCGATCTCTTAATCCAACGCATCATCCTCTGCCACTGTCATCACCTGCAATCAGACCTCACCACCAAATAGATATTTCCTTCCCCACCCCTATCTGCTTTCTGCAGGGACCAGTCTCTTTGTGACTCCCTTGGCAGTTCCACACTTCCCACCAAATTTTCCACCTCACCTGGCACCTTTCCCTGCAACTGCAGGAAGTGCTGCACCTGCCCCTACACCTCCCCTCTCACCTCCATCCAAGTCCCCAAACAATCATTCCAAATCCGACAGAAATTCACCTCTATATCTCCTAACCTGGTCTACTCTATCCATTGCTCCCAATGTGGTCTCCTGTATATCAGAGAGACCAAGCGCAGACTCAGTGACTGATTCGCGGAGTATCTGTGCTCTATACCCTATAATCAACAACACCTTCCGGTTGCAAATCATTCTAACTCTCCCTCCCAATCCCCTGGCGACATGTCCATCCTGGGCCTCCTCCACTGTCACAATGATGCCACACGTAAACTGGAGGAACAACACTTTACACTCCGCCTCTTGAACTTACAGCTCAAAGGCATCAACGCAGAATTCACTAGTTTCAAAATCTCCCCACCCCTAGCCTCATGTCCAGCCATCCTTCTCATCCCTACCTCCTTGACCTGACACTACCTGTCCATCTTCTTTCCCACCTATCTGCCCCACCCAACCCCCTACCTGCATCCACCTATCACCATCCCACCTACCTTTGCACCAGCCCCACATCCTGAGCCTCTATTTATTTCTGAGCTCCCTTCACCCTCCCCAGTCCTGACGAAGGGTCCAGACCCGAAATGTTGATTATTATGCTCCTCTGATCCTGTCGGACCTGCTGTGCTTCTCCAGCTCCATATTTTGACAAGATCCAGAAGGTACTCAGGATCCTTTGGATTACTCTCAGGAAGTAAGGTGTGCAGATAGTCATGGAGCGACAGTTAAATCACTCACACTGCCCATTCCCCTCTAGATGATAGGGGCAATGCCAGACCCGTTGTATATCCCCTGAAGGCCTTGCCTTCAAAGCTCTACACCTTGGTCACAGCGAATCTGATGTTAAACACTGAAATTGCCAAACTGATTATGTACTAACACTCTAGCTGTGGTTGAGGCCTTTTTGGCTACAGGTGGAAATGGCCTGTGTGAATATGGTAAAGATATCCAGGAGCGTGGAAATGTTCTCAGTGCCGTTACTACAGGGGTCAAGGATTGGAAAATCCATTGCAATTTAGAAATCTATTAGTGACCATGGATCCTGTGCTGGGTTGAAGTCACTGCCTTGCTTTGGCCAAAGTAGACATCTCTCCTGTGAGTCATAATGCCCTCAACCGCATCAATATAAGCAGCCATCCTAGGCCAGTGACACTGTTCTCTGATCCAGGTCATTGTCTTTTCCGTCACTTGGTGTCCGATTGGACATGACACTTGAGACTGTTTGGAAGGATGAGCTACTTCATTTCACTCTCCTTGTCATGAACCAACTGAAAGATGGCTCTATCCTCTTCCTGTTCCTCAATAAATCATGCCAGTACAGACTCCCTCATCAGCTGGCACTGAATCGGTGGATGTTAGACTTTTCCAAGGAAAGGGCAGTTTGCTCATTTCTACATCAATCAGTTGAAGCTTCCGGAGGTCCTGTTTGAGATTGATGGCAAAAGTGAAACCACACCTGGCTTGAATCTTACTCATAAGTTCATTGATGACACTCTGCTGAATGTTATTTTGAAGATAGAAGGTTTGCCAGAACCACTGTGCATCCTCAGTTCATTAATTACTTGATCAAGGAGTGTTTCTGGTCTTTTTCTGAATCTGACCAGCTCCCTACTCATTGGCAAGTCCAATAGCTAATCTGGAGTCCTGCTTCCTACCTCCATAATGTGTAGAGAACACATATGGGGAGCTTCAACCTGTGTTTGGCCTCCAGGTCCAAGTTCCTCTGCCAATACCTGACACCTCAATGATCTCAGAGCAGCTTCAGTATCTCTCATGGGCATTGCCAGTTTCAGCTCCTTCACCATCCACTCCATGTTGGCCGGGCACCTTTCACCCTCGTCCACCTTGATGTGCTATGAAGTCCTGCCACTGCGCCTGAAATGTACAATGAAATTTAAACACATGGAAGGCCCAATGATCATGAAGCAATGATTATTCCATTGGGAATAAGTCACTATCGACATGAAGAGAATTAAGAATAAACAAGGAACTATTTACATTAGGTACAGAAAATGTCCATGTGGATTACATTGAACTGAGGAATTCCATCATCTATCTGCTCTCTCTTCCATCAGCCCTCTCTCCACAAAACACACTCTTTCAACCAGAGTCCATTCAACTGCTCCCAATGCCCTCCTTCACCATCGCCAGCTACTGGTAGAAGTCCAAATAACTGCTCAACTCCCTTGCTCAGTGCAGTCCATCACCAATGCCTCCTGTTGTTGGAATCCTGTTGCATTACTCTTTCTCTCTCTCTCTGATTTACCTGACTGCAACTGTCCTGCACTCTCACTCTGTTTCATTTGGAATCTGCTCTCTCTTGTTCTCAAATGCTGCCCTAATGTCAAAGACTGTTGCTCTTAAGTCACCTTTCTCTCTGTGGCTACTGCTTGATAAGTTTCCAGCATTTTTTTACTTCTGTTTCAGATTTTTAACTTTTACCTTTTTGCCTTTTACTTTTTATTTCATTATTACCTGATGAATAGTCTCAGCAAGCACTGGAACAGTTCAATATTACTCCCATTGACTATAAGAGACCACTACCAAACAGATGTCATAACATGAAAAGTACAAGCAAACCTTTGTTCTTTTGATCAGTGGCCTGGATGGAATCTGAAAGTAATCTTGTCACAGAAGGAGATTGACTTAGAAATTTTCAGTGACATGGCAAAACACAGTTCACGACCACTTGACATATCCAGGCTGACCCTGACACTCTGCACGGATCATTGAGATTTTGGAAAAATAATTCACCTGCCTGTAAACGTTTCTTTAGCATTCTTCAGCTTTTTGGAAATGTAATTTATTTATGGATTAACAGAACTGCTCTGTGGGTGAAGGCACTGGACCAATTATGCAAAGATAGACTAATTATCTTGTTAGAAATTAGCAACAAAAGCAGTCACATCCAACCTTTATTTGTGTAAAAGGCACCAATGAAGCCACCGGGCATGCTCATGTTATTGCACATCCATAGAATATAGTTTGCATGGATGACGGTCCTTATGATGAACTCAAAGTCCCATTTTGTAGGAATTTTACAGATATGGGACTGAATTTATGCTGCCCACCCTAGCTCCTGAGGGAAGGAATTGGGTCACAGCTAAAATTACGGGTGCCAGCTGGTGTGTCCATTTCAGTACGCTGTCCTTTGGCACAACATGTTAAATAGCGACTGAGAGGCTAGAATTCTCAAATTCCTCCGTATTGAGACAAATTAAAGTAGTTTAAGATTTTGGAAATAAAAACGTTGGGCGGTTGGGGGTTTGTTGAGGGGATGCATATGTTTGAGAACATGTATATTACAATCAGAAGGCATGAGTGACACGTGGTATTATATCTACCTCTGAGCAGGAGGCCTGTGTTCAAGTCATAGGGGAGGTGATGGCCTAGTGGCATTATCGCTGGACTGTTAATCCAGAGACCCAGATAATGTTCTGGAGACCTGGGTTCGAATCCTGCCACGGCGGATGGTGGAATTTGAATTCAATGAAATATCTGGAATTAAGAATCTAATGATGATCATGAATCCATTGTCGATTGTTGGAAAAACCCATCTGATTCACTAGTGTCCTTTAGGGAAGGAAACTGCCATCCTTACCTGGTCTTGCCTACTCCAGACCCCACAGCAATGTAGTTGACTCTCAACTGCCCTCTAGGGATGGGCAATAAATGCTGCCTGGTCAGTGATGCCCTCATCCTGTTAATGAATAAAGGAAAAAAAAAACAAGTCCTACTTATTCCAGAGGTGTGTAATAACATCTTGGAACAGGATAATTTGAAAATATCCATATTGCAGGTCAGCTAAAGGGACGCAGCTGCAGAGTAGGGAACCAGTCATGGCTGCCTCAGGAAATCACCCCTTAAATGGTCAGTAGGGCGAACAGGGACTCAATATTTGGAAAGGGGATTCTCAGCACCGCGCAGGTTGCAGGGGGAGGGAACTCTCAGTGCTCAGGTATTGAACTGGGTCATTACTCACCTGGCATCATAGGGATAGAGGAACAGGGGGAATAGCTGCCCAGGACAATTGGATAGGCAATTGCTCAAAATGAAGGGAGTCAGCTGTCACTGAGGAGATGGCTGTGAGGTAATGGGCGATGTGCCAATGAGGGATAATAAACACTGTCCACAGGAAAGACAGACACCCAAGCAGCAAACGAGAGGGACATTGGACAGAAAGACAATGGAGGATGTAACAAAATCCAGTGGCAATGATGGAGCTGCCGAGACATGACTAAGATTCAGTGAGGCAGGAAACTGTGGCTTTCCAGACAGACCATTTGTGAGCCAGCCACAAAGACCTTACACCTTGTAATAGTGCTGCCATGCCTTGCTAGTAGCTGTCTTGGTCACTATGGTTGTGAATATTTTAATTTCTACTTCCTGCAATGGATCCAGTGTAATCTTAGAGGCATCACACAAGCACCAACACATTACTGTGCCTCACACATCATCACCATCTATACCAGAGCTGGAACATCCAGTCAGTTCATAGACTGGCAGGGCTGAAGGGTTTCACCTTCATTGCTAGGCTCCCCAAAGTGCAGTGCAACATCAATGTCACTCATGTGACTGGTCAGTGAGATCCCTCACTCAGTGTCCAGCAACAGCTTTCTCACTTTCCTGGCAGCTGCTTCTTCTCCAGACTGTCCACGTTACTACAGTTTTTCACCCACTTCACATCCCAATGTGTATGGTTAATTATGAGGGGAAAGGAATATCCTTTGCCCTACCATAGGAGACCTAGACAGGGATACAGAGGATTCAGCCAATTCCACCTGCTCAGTAGGACTACCTCTGTGTAAGCTCTTTGGCCTCTGAAGCTGTGATACTGGTGCCTGGCCCAATTGTGGTGCCACCCAACACACTGCTGCAGGAGTCATTGTCATTGTGGATATTCTCCATAACATAACCATTCCAAGAGATGTGGATTCTGAAGATTGTGAGGCCCTGGAAGGAGACAGTGCATTGGAGGAGGAGCAGCTGAGATGAATTGGAAGGGGATTTAGAGGGATATGGCATTGAACCACTGCACAGTAGTAGCAGCTGCCAGGAAAATGAATGTATACAGTGAAAGCACTCTTGCTTTGGTCACAGACCAGTTGGACACTGAAGGAGTGAAAGCTGTACCTGTTGGTGGATCTCACTGTCCCGTCACTGATGGCCACATGAGTGCAATTGATACTTGCATAGTACTTGGGGGAATTGACCAATGGAACTGAAACCCTTTGGCCTACTGGCCAGCTGGATGACAGGGCACAATGCAGCGCATGAAAGGCTATGAGGGTGCCAGGAAGGACAGGAAACTCCTTATTTATGAACATCACAACTGTGCCATTCAGACTTAGGTGGAGGAATGTGTAAGTGATTGTGAGGTACCTGTGCTACCACTTACATGGAAGGTGCTGTTGTATGATGATTCCTTACCACTGCTCATCAGTGAACTAATTGGACTATCAGTTACCATAAGGTGGCTTGGCTGCCACTATCCTTTATTAATGTCGGATCTACAGGGCCTTATTCATCTTGTGTGGGAGAGAAAAAGCACAAGGTCCAAGAATGAGAGGTTCTTGTCTTAAACAAGATGCAGTTTATTGGATGATAGCAAACAGACTGAAGTTACATTGGTACAGGCATTGTTAGTGAGACAATGAGGAGACCGAGGCAGCAGGTTTGTCTCCTTCAATTAGAGTTGTTCTCCCCAAAATGTCCTTAGGACACCACCCTATCAGGTGGATCTTAATACTTAATTCTCATCATTTACCCTTTCAGAATCAAAAACCTTGCATAACGGATGCTATCTGCAACGTCTGTTTTCTTAGCATCAGTGAAGAATGGACAACTGAACAGAAGCTTTACCTTCACTGTGGAGGACCCCATTATCTCTTTCACCAACACACAAGCACATCATTTATATAATGCTACTAGAGGAAAAGACTAGACAGAGACAGAAAATCATCAGTTGTCTGCATGATGCAGTGACCTTCTTTTCCAGGAAAAGTAAGTAGCACATTTCCCTCATGACTTCCCAAATCGGCCTCAGTAAAATAAAGGGCTGTCCTGTCCTGTGTTCCAAGTTCCCAGCTCGCTAATGATATCTCTTTTGCCTCGGCTCCTAAGGATTGGCACAAACCACAGATCACAGACAACCAGCAGCTTCAGTGACGACTGCCATGGTAGGGGTGGGGAAGCTCAAAATCAATCCCAATCTTCATCTGACCTGCCTCTGTTTCCAACTCCCACTGGCTTTCAATAGATAGGAACACTGTCTCAATATCAATTAAGCTGTCACCCCATGGAAATCTTAACTTTAGGCTGTTTCCCACTAGGGGTTGGGCTTCTGAGTGAAAAACAAATGACAGTTCCTGTTTCCTTCCCGCATGACAAAATTATGCCATGAATTGAACGAACTAAGGAGTAGAATGGCTCCAGAATTTCATAAGTAAATAAGATATGAGAACGTTAGAAATAGGAGTAGGAGTAGGCTATCAGGCCAATTGAGCCTGCTCCGCCATACAATAAGATCTTGGCTGATCTTTTCCACTTACCCATCCATTCTCCATAACCCTTAATTCTTTTAGTGTCCAAAAATCTATCTATCTTCACCTTAAAAACATTCAACAAGGTAGCCTCAACCGCTTCACTGGGCAGAGAATTCCACAGATTCACAACCCTTTGGGTGAAGAAGTTCCTCCTCAACTCAAATCTGAATCTGGTCCCCCTTATTTTGAAGCTATGCCCCATAGTTCCAGTTTCACCTGCCAGTAGAAACAACCTCCCTTATTCTACCTTATATATTCTCTTCATAATTTTTTATGTTTCTATAATACCCCCCTTTTTCTTCTAAATTCCAATGGGTATAATCCCTGTCGACTCAATCTCTCCTCTTAAGCCAACCCGCTCAACTCTGGAATCAACCTAGTGAACCTCCTCTGCATCCCCTCCACTGCCAGTATATCCTTTCTCAAGTGAGGTGACCAAAACTATAGACAGTACTCCAGGTGTGGCTGCGCAAGCGCCCTATACAGCTGCAGGATAACTTCCCTGTTTTTAAATTCCATCCCTCTAGCAAAGAAGGACAATATTCCACTCGTCACCTTAATTATCTGCTGCACCTGAAAATCAATGTTACATGTAATTGTTATGTGGAGATAGTTGCCAAAATATTTTGGTCACAAGAAGTTCAAGAATATCATACCAGGATCAATAATTGATACCATGACATTATAAGCCAGACTGTTAATGGAATTTCTTTAAGGTAGCCTCTTTGAATGCTGGGACATTGTAGCTTTAAAGCATGAATGAATAACGAAGTGCAATTGATATCTCAGTGCCATACAGATGATGCACAAATATTTGTTCTTGATGTTAGTTAATAGGTGAGCAATTGCTTGCTTTAAGAGCTAAAGCCTTTGAACAACAAAGGCTAATTTTCAGCTTCAAAGGTATTGGAAATACTACTGATACAGCAAAAAATTATTAGCTGTTGGTGCAACCTGACGAGGAAATAAACCCACAGAATCTCAATAATGTAACTTCCCATGTTGTTCAGGTAAAATGTCAAAGCAACCATCAGCCTACATACCCTGAATAATAGTAATAAAAGTATGGCACTGTACCAGCTCTGCAGAGCAGAATAACAGCAGGTATTGTAACTGCTGCCCAGAAGAGGAAAACTTATTTCACTATTTATGCTTTAATAGCAGCAAATATCCAAGTGTTCTAAGCAACCGTTAAATCCACATGAGTAGTAGGTGTGAGAAAATTATGTTTGGGAGACAGAGTGAATTTCTTGAAGACTATAAAACTGAGTGGATGCAGTTTTCTTCAGGTGATGCAAGAAAGCCATTAGGCTTCACCTAGTTGCATATTAAAGTAACATAGATCATGTGCTAGGGGCAGACCAAGTTAGTACACTCCGTAATAGCACTGACCATAAGACATAAGAGCAGAAGTAGGCATTTCAGCCCAGCAAGTCTGCTCTGCCTTTCAATGACATTATGGCTGATCTGATAATCTTCAATTTGATTTTCTCGTCATTGCCTGCTAATCCTTGATTCACTTACTGACTAAAAAGTGTCTATCTCAGCCTTGATCATATTTAACAATCCATTTCCAAGAGCCCTCTGCAGTAAAGGATTCCACAGATTCATTACCTTCTGAGTGAAAATAATCCTCCTCATCTCTTTCTTAAATGGGTAGCCCCTCACTCTGTGATTATGCCTGAGATGCTTCGTTAAGAGGCACCTACCCTGTCAAACCCTAAGAGTCTTAAATGTTTCAATAAGGTCGTCTCTCATTCTTTTAAACTCCAATGATTACAAAGCAACCTATTCAAACTCTCCTCAGAAGAAAATCCCTCTTTGCCCAGGATAAACCTAGTTAGCTGTCTGTAGAATGCCTCTAATCAACATCTGTCCTTAGATAAGGGACACTAATCAATTTACAGTATTATAGCTGTGGTCGAACTAGTGCCTTTGAAATAAAGATCAACATTCTCATTGCCTCCCCTGTTATTTGCTGAACTTATCAGGTATCTTCTTGTGATTTATGCATGAGAACCCCAACTGTGCTACAGCTTTCTGCAGTCTTTCACTAATTGAATTTCTTGGTTTAAATATTACTCAGCTCCTCTATTCTTCCTTCCAAAGTGCATAAGATCATATTTTCCCAAATTATATTTCATCTGCCAATATTTGCTTACTCACTTAACTTGTCTATACCTTCCTATGGATTCTTTATGTCATCTTCACCACTTGCCATCCTCCAAACTTGATGATGCTACATTCACTTTCCTCATTCAAGTCAGTATCACATATTGTTGTCACCCCAGAACTGACTCACGTGGCACACCACAAGTTACAAGTTACCACCCTGAAAATGCACCCCTTATCCCAAATCTCTGTCATCTTTTAGTTAGCCAATCCTCTGTCCATGCTAATATACTATTTCTATCACCTTGGGCTCTTCTTTTACTAAATAGCATAACGTGCAATACTTTATCAAACATTTTTTGGAAATCCAACTATATTACATCTGCTGGTTGTCCTTTATCTATTCTGCTTGTTACCTCCTCAGAGGATTGTAATATTTTTTCAGACATCATTTCCCCTTCATGAACTCATGCTAACTCTATTTGATATGTCATATATTTCTAAATGCTATGCTATTGGATCCTTTATAATAGACACTAACATTTTCCTAATGACAGATGTTAAGCATATAGTTAACTGGCCTATAGTTACCTGTTTTTGTACAAGAAGGGCGTACATTGACAGTTTTCCAATCCTCTAGGACTTCTCCAAAATCTAAATATTCTTGGAAAATCACAACCAGTGCATCCACTATCTCTGTAACTACTTTCTTTAATATACTAGGATGTAATCCATCAGATCCGGGGGGCTTATCAATGTTTAGCTCCACTAGTTTAGCTAATATTTTTTCTTTATTTATAGTCGTTGAGTTGTGTCCCTCATACTTCATTTCCCTCTTGATTATTTAGTACTTTTAGAATGGCATTAGCATATTCTACTAAGACGACTATTGCAACATACTTATTCAATTCCTCCACCAATTCCTGATTCTCCACAGTTATTTACCCAGCTACATTCTTGAAGGGGTCGAGGTTCACTACCTGAACCTATGCAGCTATGTGAAAATGGCTCATTTGACCTTACTGTGTCAACGTTATTCTTTTACGCTGGTATTATTATAGAGGTGTGAGTGTAGAATTTGGTGCTGGGGTTGAGGGGAGGGCATCCATAAACTCTCAGTATTCATAACATTGCTGTGTTCATAAGAATATCACATCATATACAGAAACATAAAAAACAGGAGCATGAGTAGGCCATTTAGCCCTTCGAGCCTGCTCCACCATTCAATATGATCATGGCTGATCATCTAACTCAGTGCCCTGTTCTTGGTTCCTGCTTTCTCCCCATATCCTTTGATCTCTTCACTCCTGAGAACTATGTCTAACTCCTTGAAACACTCAATGTTTTGGTCTCAACCACTCTCTGTGGCAGAGATTTTCATAGGCTTACCACTCATTATGTCAATAAACTTCTCATCCGAGTCCTAAATGACCTACCATGTATCCTTAAACAGTATACAGCATATGCCCAGAATCCCCTGCTGTTCATGAACTGATGAAGGCAGCATGCCTCTCGGGACAGATTCTGGTACATTTACAGAAAGGACAGCTGACTGTTGAGGTGATGTTGCTTGTTGCACTTCTTTATTCCATGGAAATAGCCAGCTCTCTACAGTTTTTTAATCACTACTTCATGGGATGTGGGCATCTATGGTTAGGCCAGGCATTTATTGCCCATCCCTAATTGCCCAGAGGGCAGGTTAAGAGTCAATCTCTTTGCTGTGGGTCTGGAATCGCATGTAGACCAGACCTGGTAAGGATAGCAGTTTCCTTCCCTAAAAAAGACTAGTGAATGAGATGGATTTTTCTGATATTCAGCATTGGGTCATTAGACTCCTAATTCCAGAATTTTATTGACTTAAAATTTCACCATCTGCCATGGTCAGATTTAAACCTGCATCCCCAGAACGTTCAGAGATGGTAGACCCAAAACGTCAGCTTTCCTGCTCCTCTGATACTGCTTGGCCTGCTCTGTTCATCCAGCTCTACACCTTGTTATCCCCAGAACATTACCTGGGTCTCTGAATTAATGTTCTAGTGATAATACCACTAGGCCATCACGTCCTCCTGGGGAAAACAAAAAGTTTGTAAAACATGAATGGGCACTGCAGACTGTAATTTTAAAAATATATACAGGAGTATGTAGCCAAGATGCCTAGCAAGAAAACCAATTGCTTAGAACCATGTAGCTGTGGATCTGGCAGACATATGATATTTTTGGGCACATTAGAGCTTTAGTCTTTCTTAATACTACAGATCAAGTGGCTGCTTGCATCCCTGTCCCAGTCCGCACTGACTGTCAGTGTGCAAGAAGGGATGAGAACCAGTTTCAGGTTTTGATGGGGAAAACTGAAGAAAAGGATACAAGAAGCCACGTAACTGTGACCAATTCAATATCGATGCAGATACTTCATGATTGATCTCTCTAGTTTGCAGATACACCATATCCTATCTTGTCTGGAAATCTATTGTTCAGAAAGATCAGTTGTCTGAAATTTTTTTATCAGACTTAAACATTCCCTGAATGTCATCTGCATCATTTTAGTGCAATACTTCGGGGCATAGCAGATACAATATTTTGATAAGTAAAATAAATGTTTCATTCTACATTATAATATTTTACTACCATTCTATTTTTCTGGCAATCTTTTAATGTCCGCAATATTTTTGACTTCATGCACATGTGGCTAGACATTCTAATGTCATTCTAAGATCCATAAAATTCTGAATCCAAGAATGACTTGGTTCCAAACATTTGAGACTGGGGAGTGCTGTGTGTACAGTGACCCATATCTTCTTGGTGTGAGGGATCTTTATTGTGTATGAATGTGCCATTCTCTGGCTTAATGCAAAAAGTCTTGTATAGCAAACATTATGTAGTTTATAGCCTCTCTGCAACTATTTGCATGTTATTAGAATCGGCTCTAAATTACTAAAAACCAACTGAGGGGGAGGCTAACCTGAAGTCTGTCTTCCATGAAATCCTACGTTTTCTCTCCTACTAAGTCCTCATGACATTATCACAATAGATGATTTTTTTTTCCCCACTCAAACCTTTCTAAACTGGTACTAAACTTTCAGACTATTTCAGACACTGAAACAAACAGGGTGGCATAGTAGTTAGCCTGGGGTGCCTGTCTGTGTGGATATTGACATTCTCCCTGTATCTACATGGATTTCCTGTGGGTGTTCCAGTTTCCTCCCGCAGTCCAAAGTTGTGCAGGCTTGGTGGATTAACCAGGGTAAATGCAGGGTTACAGGGATAGCTAAGGAGTTGGGTTTGGGTGGGATGCACTTCAGAGGGTCACTGTGGACTCAGTAGGCTGAACAGCCTTTTTTCACACTGTAGGGATTCTAATATCCCTCCTCAAGTGTTTATTTTTCCTGACATTCTGGTATTGTTGTCATTTGTTTATAGAATTATATTTATCCACTAACCCATCTCACCCCAAGTCTTTAATTTTATAAATTAAGACAATCTGGAGATTTTAATATTCTCCCTGAATAGTTTCTGTTCAACTTTGATATTTTGCCTCAAGATGTAGCGTTCTAACTTTTCTATGCCTAAAATGTGATTATTTCTAACATACGGCAGCTAAAAGACAATTGAAACAATGCACAGATATTTAGGTGAAAAGGAAATACTTAAAATGCTGATATGTATAGCTGGTCAGTCAGCTTCTGTGAAGGGCAAAAATAGAGTTTAAAGCTCTTGTCTGAACTGAAACTTAAACAGGAATAAGGAGGCAAGAGGTGTGATAACAGAGCAAATGACCAGATCCACCTATCACAGAGATGGAAAATATGGATGAAATGACATGCAAACTGCTTAACATTAAGTGATGCAGGGATAAAAATCAATTAAGAAATGTGAAAAGATGGAGTGGTGGGGACTCAGCCACATAAGAAACTAAGAGGTGAAAGATAAGGTAAACAAGCCCCAAATGAACATTAAAATAAAAACAAAAAAAGGAAAATTAATCTACCACTTAGAAAAATAGAAGCAAAATACCGCCCATGATAAGCTTGGGCTGTCTTATCTAAAAGATGGCTGACCATTACAATTATTAATCGACTCAACTTACCCTGGTCAAAAGATCCACTACATAACACATGCACCTAATACCGTGATGAAAGGCTGCAGAGTATCAAATAGAGAGCTGAGTTTCAATATCATGTTTTTAAAATATAAAATATCCTATTTTGCACTGAGCTGTCTAGCTGATATTTATCCTGGATACATCCAACTCAAATTATAAATTATTATCCACATACTTCAGTCCTCGTACTATCTTTCAACACTGTATCTCTGTAAGTAACTCCAGTCCAACTACTTCCTCTCCTGAGCATGTTATTCCTCATTTCTGCTCCTTTATGTCCAGCCCTCCCTTAAACTCCAACTTTAGTGCACGTGCTTTCAGCCACTAATGCACCACATTATGGAAGTCCCTACTTGAATGTTCCATTTGGCAGGCTTGCTCTTCTGCTTTAAGCCCTTATGCAAAACTTAACTCAATTGTCAAGCTTTTGGCTACACTCTGTAAAGTCTTCTTCTTTGGCTCAGTGTGAATTCTGTGTTAAAGATGTTGTCCATAGTTGTTCACTTATTGCTGTAATATTAGTTGTAGAGGATAATCAAACATGTATGGCAAGTGTGGGCGATGGAAGAGGAGGACAAGGGGATGACTACTTTCTGTTGTTGAGGGATGGAGAGATGTTAAGAGAAAAGGCTCTCTTGTGTTTTGTGCTCATGGAAATACTGCTTTCAAAAGAATGACTGACTGGTAGTGTACAATTTCCTTTCTCCTATTGATGCTTTGTTGTAGTTTATCAGTTTCTGTAATTGAATCTGCCACAAAGCTGAATTTGTCTTGTTTCCACTGACAAACAGGTTGAACATAAGAAGAAATGCTTTAAACTAGGCAAGGAGGCTTGTTCAGATTGCAAACTTCAGCCTGCTTAACCAGAATGTAGTGCTGAGCTAGTGTGAACAGCCTGGTGGCTCAGTGGTTAGCACTGCTGCCCCACAATGCCAGGGACCTGGGGTCAATTCCAGCCTCAGGTGACTGAGTAGAGTTTGCACATTCTCTTTGTGACTGTGTGAGTTACCTCCTGCAGCCCAAAGATGTGCTGGTTAATTGGATTGGACATGCTGAACTTTGTCCAGGTGAGGCGGATTAGCCATGGGAAATGCAACGATAGGGTGGGATAGTCTTTCGAGGTTCAGTGTGGACTTGATGGGCTGAATGGCCTACTTTAGTGATTCTATCATTAAAATCCATCAATTCCGCTAATTGTACTACACTGATCCCTGATATGGGGAGATTATCCTATGAGGTGAATTTGAGTAGGTTAAGCCTATAGCTCCTGGAATTTAGCAGAATGAGAGGTGATCTCAGTGAAACATATCCAACTGTTAACGGATTTGATAGGTTAGATGATGGGAGAGAGGATAATTCCCTTGATAGGGTAGTCTAAAATAGGAGGCATTTTCTCTGCAAAAGAGGTTAGCCATTTAAAACTAAGTTAAGGAGAAATGCCTTGACTCAAAGTGATGACTTCACATTTGCCTACATTGACACAGTTTTTGACAGTCTCCCCATTCACTTAAGCTATCAGTATCACTTTGCAATTTATACTTCCATTGAAACTGCTTACAATGCCACCTCCCTTTGTCAGAAGTCACACGACACCAGATTATAGTCCAACATGTATTTATTTATTCGAAATCACAAGCTTTTGTAGCACTGCTCCTTCATCAGGCGAAGTGCTTCACTTGTCCACTCGTCCACCCCAGTCGAACACCCACGCCTCCACATCATATCTACCTTTGTGTCATCAATGCAAACGTGACATGTGGTTTTCTATTCCATTGTCAAAGTCATTAAAAACATAGTGAATAGTTGAGACCCAAACAAAAGATACATGTGGGGCTCCTCGAAACACATCCCACCATTTATTGGGTCATAGAGTCATATAGCATTTGAAACAGATCCTTTGGACCAGCTCGTCCATGCCGACCAAGTTTCCCAAAGTAAACTGATCCCACTTACCTGCTTTTAGCCCAAATCTGTCTAAACTATTCCTATTCATGTACTCATCCAAATGTCTTTTCAATATCGTAACTGTACCTGCACCTACCATTTCCTCTGGCAGTTCATTCCACTTACGAATCACTCTCTGTGTGAAAAAGTTGCTTTTTATGTCCCTTTTAAATCTTTCTCCTCTCACCTTAAAACTATGCCCCCTAGTTTGAACTCACCCACACTAGGGAAAAGACCTTTGCTATTCACCTTATCTATACTCCTCATGATCTTATAAACCTCTGTAAGGTCCCCCCCCTCAATTTCCTACGCTCCAGTGAAAAAAGTCCCAGCCTATCCAACCCTTCCTTATAATTCAAATTTTCTAGCCCCGGCAACATCCTGATAAAACTTTTCTGATCCCCCTCCAATTTAACAGTATCCTTCCTAAAGCAGAGCAACCAGAACTGTATACAATATTCTAAAAGTGGCCTCACGAACGTCTCTACAATCTCAACATGACTTCCCAACTCCTGCACTCAGTGGTCTGAGCAATGAAAGATGGTTAACAGATTCATTCAGTTCCTTCCTGCCACACTATCATCAGCCAACTACATGTGTACAATGCATTGTTGGAAAGAAAAGAGAAAATGGTACAAGAGTGAGGCCAAAGAGCGTGCAAACTTGAACATCCTAACTTTAACCAGAACAAAACATGCAAGTCTGAGATTTTCGTGGAAAGATGTAATTGGCCTAGGTCATAGGAAGGTGTAATGAGCAATGGTCAAGTCCTGCGAAGAAACAAGATAACATTACAGGTTGTTTTTCTTGCAACAGAGGAAATTGAGGGGCAGGGGGACACTATAGAGATGCATAAAGCTATGAGGGGCATAGACAGGGTAGACAAGAAGAAAACTTTCCCCTTGATGGAGGGATCAATGACCAGGGGGCATCGATTTAAGGCAAGCGGCAAAACGGGATGTGAGGAATTTTTTTTCACCCACAGGGTAATGGGTATCTGGAACTCACTGCGTGAAAGGGTGGTGAAGGCAGAAATCCTCAACACATTTAAGTATTTAGATGTGCACTTGAGATGCAAAAGCAGAGAAAGCTATGTGTCAACTGCTGGGAAATGAGTTTCGAATAGTTAGGTGCTTGTTTTGGACTGTGCAGACTTGATGGCTGAAGGGCCTTTTTTCTGCACTTTAGACCTTTATGACTCTGACTCTATATCTGAATTACAAATCACCAACCACACAGGATGATGACTTGGATATTGAAGTTATCAATGAAACTATGCCAATAAGCTGCGATAATTGCGTGTACAAGATTCGGTTATGTTATATGTTCATCAAGATGCCATCAGAATGTATTGGGAGAATAATATATATTTGTATAATATACATGCATCCTTGTATATGTTGTCAGAAAAGAATTCCCATTCTTTACGGGGACAAGGAGGGGGATTGCTTTATAGCATAGATTCCAGATTACACAGGCCATGTACCTTTAAGAAAGTTAAACATCACAACATGACATTCGGATTTAAAGGTACTTATTTTGCCTGGAGTCACTCTATCTTTGTAGTGGAGTCTGAGTAATCAGTTTATTATAGTTATATAATATAGTCTTATCAATAAACATATAATTCAGTCGGTGTGTCAGTCTGTGATGTCATAGCCTTATAAATAACATTGTAATTAAACTTCAGATATCTGACTCAATAAGAAACTGACTATTTGTGATATATGCTTTGTGGGCTAACATAAAATGTACCATAAACTGCATCATCATCAACTGATTGGAACCAAAAAGGTAATGTAGTTACATAGTTATGCAATAACATAGGAACAGGTTATGGGTGAGTTCATTCAATACTGAATGAATCAAAATTCTAGCTGTTTTAGGTATTGCATTGAAAAGCAGCAGTTTTCAGTTAATATTTCCAAAGAGTCCACTTGGGAAATATCATTGTGCACATTCACAGTTCACAGAAACCAATATATTTTGTGAAATAGTCAATTTGAATGAAAACGAGCTAACCATTCTTGTTGCACAGAGGTAGTTCCATTTGACTAATGATTGCATTTATAAATATTTTACCATAAGTGATAGTGTCGGCAGCTCTTGTGGTGAAGTGGGTAGTGTTCCTGCTTCTGAGCCAGATGTTCCAGGTCTAAGTCTCAGTCTAGACTTTAATTGCCATGGACGAAATATGGTCAACCTGCAAATCCTTCCCATGCATGTCTTGCAGTAGGTAAGGGTGGTGGGGCATGTTTGATGTAAAGTAGCACCCCTTGAGCTACTGTTTCAGCAAGATCCAGCTTTGGAAACAGATATAAACACACACTTTGTTTGTATCATATCACAGTATCATTAAGTACTTACAATGCAGATAGAGGCCATGTGGCCCATCAAGACCATACCAACCCTCTGAATAGCATTCCACCCAGTCCCACCCCCCACTCTATCCCACATTTCCCATGGCTAATCGACCTAGCCTGCACATCTGTGGACTGTGAATGGAAACGGGAGCACCTGGAGGAAACCCACACAAACACAGGGAAAACATGCAAACTCCACACAGACCGTCACCTAAGACTGGAATCAAACCTGGGCCCATGGCAGTGTGAGGCAGCAGTGCTAACCACTGAGCAGAACAAAATGTAATGCTTCAGGTCGATGACCCTGCATCAGAAGAGTTCTAATTCTAGGTGACTGATCTGGAGCATTATCTCCTCTTCTCCCCAAAGATGCTGTCAGACCAGCTGAGTGTTTGGAACATTTTCTTTTAATCTAAATGGTTGCAAGGTAGCACAGAATCCGAGTGTTGTTGAGAAAGAGACACGGTTTTGAAGCTTTTCAACTTGCACCCATTAGGACAGATGTAAGTATACCAAATCAAAAAGGAGCAACAATTCATACTAAATGAGAGGAAGGTGCTGTTTGGGGTTGGCAAGTGGACTCAGGTCGAGAAAATATGATGGAGATTGTACCAGAGAAGTAACTGCCAAGTTAGTTTACAATTAACTGTAAACTATGGAAAAATTGGTGGCGAGCACCCTGCACCTGCAGAATTATTTGAGTGGCCTGGTGGCAAAGTAGTTAGCACTGCTGCCTCAAAACAACAGGGACCTAGTTTTGATTCCAGCCATGGGCAACTGTCTGTGTGGAGTTTGCATGTTCTTCCTGTGTCTGCATGAGTTTTCTTTGGATGCTCCAGTTTCTTTCCACAGTCCAAAGACATGTAGGTTGGGTGGATTGGCCATCCTGAATTGTCCCGTTGTGTCCAACGTTGTGCAGGCTAGGTGGGTTAGCCATGGTAAAACAAAATGCAGGCAGGGTTACAGGGATGGGGTTGTGGTTGTGGTTCTTGATAGATTTGTTCTTTGGAGGGTCAGTGAAGCCACGACATGCCAAATGGCCTCTTTCTGCATTGTATGGAATCTATAAATACATGAGTCACTGTGCTACTAATCCCCACTCCCCCCTCACCCGCTTCTCCAGAAATGTGTCATAACACAGATGTATCTGTGCAAGTTGATTAGAAATATCTAGCCTTTGGGAGGGAGTCTCAACACAGCACGTCAAGGCCAGCATCCAATACCAGTCCAGGTACTTAGATATGGTCAGAGTCAGGTTGCTCTCCTCAGAAGGGATGAGGGGCCAAATAATAGGCAGTCCACTATCCATCTAGATTCTTTTTGCCCTATTATGGGCTGTTTTTCTCCAGGGATGAAGGTGAAACAGGTATTGAGGAAGATGAAAGAGGGTGCACAGCTGCTACTTTTTGTACAAGTGGGGAAATGTCCTGAGAGAGTGAATAGGTAACTCTGAAGATTTGCAGGATTAATTGTGTCAGGGGTTTGGACGGGTGACCGCGAGTGAGTGAAGATGTTGAGGGTAATAGCAAGAGTGGCAGATAAGTTGCCTTGTAGGGAGTTTGGTACAATAGCAGAGGTAGTGTGCATGTGAGGTATTGGAGAGGAAATGCTGGCACTTATGCTGGAAGAGTGCTGCCATTCTTCCAGATGATTGAGACTGCAGTGGCCCAGGCTGAATGCTCTGGTATCATGGCTTCTTTTCATACTCCTGGGGGAGGAAGACATCTTCCCTCTGTATCATCCCACCCAGAAGGACCTCCAGGTACCAGAATTTCCCTTGTTTGCCACGTCTGGGATAAGTATCAGGAACCATGCTGGGCAGCACCAAACTAACAGTGCTTGCCTTGGTGCATGCAGGCTTTTAAAGACGGCTTCAGTACAGGGGATGCCAGTGAATTATGGGCTATTCCAGCTGTGGCAAGTTGTTCTGGGAATGGTACATGGTAAGGTCGGGGTAGAATTAATCGAATTAATAGAATTAATCTTAGGGGTGAGTAGATGGTTAATGAGACAAGTTTGGTAAGATACAACGAGAAAACTGCTAGGCCTAACCATGAAAACCCTCCCCCCACAAAACTTAGCGAGACTGGCATTTCATCAAAACAATATAAAATTCAGCCCCAAATAACTATTTAGTGCAATTGATATTGTTTCCAGGTGGCTGCGCAAGGGTTTAACGTAACTGAAAAACCTAAACAAATTGGCTTAGCATGGCTATCTGAATAGCATATAACTATTATCAACCTGATGATTCTGCAAATCAAGAAATCATCAGCCAGATTTCCTCTAAAGCTTTAAATGTCTGACTTGAAGGATTTCATACAGTGAGAACTAACTGCATTAATTTTTGCTTCATTGCAAAGCTGAAGCAGAAAATCTTTAGATTACTGCAGTCACCAAAAATTCAATTCTCAGTAGGTTTTTCTGGAAATAAAGCAAGAATGAAGTTGTTTTTGTTTTAAATATTTTTAATAACATTTATGAAAATATTTTGATGTAGTGGCATATATTATTTTGTACCTTATGTCTCGGTTTAATACATTTAAGACATTAGATTTCTATTTTTGCATATTGTTGTCATCTATTGCAGTATTTTCATCACTATAGTACTTTATTGATATTTCATATTTATCATGCGGCATTCAATTACAATTGAGCAGGAATGGAATTGCAAGTTCCTGAGATGAGTTAAGATAACCAGACAACAATAAAAACAAAAATTACCAATTATAATGAAATTCTTCCACCTTTAAGTGAATTAGTTTCTTCTGAATTTACCATTGGATTTCTTGGTCATTACTTTGTATTTAGTCAGATACATTAGGGACATTTAAGTGACTCTTGGATAGGCACATGGATGATAGTAAAATGTAGGGTATGCAGGTGAGTTTGATCTTAGAGTAGGATAATAGGTCGGCACAACATCGTGGGCTTAAGTGTCGGTACTGTGCTGTACTGTTCTATGTTCTATGTTTGTATGGCTTGTAGTTATGTTCTTGCACAGGAGGAAACATTCCATCCATGCCCATTCTCTTAAAAATCTTTCATTATCTTAAGATCTCTTTTGGTTTCCTTTTTGTTTCAAAAGAAAAGAGATTCAATTTGTCAATTTATTCCTGAGGAGTACATGCAAGCATTCCTGGTGTCATCTTTGTAAATCGTCTCTGCATCCTCTTTGATGTTTCCATATTCTTTTATCAAACAGAATCACACACAATTCTCTAAGTATCTGATTAAGATTTGCTGCAAGTTTAGAATAACTTCTGTAGAAATATTTCTAGAAATAAAACAGCATTTAATTGTCCTGCAACACCACAGGAAGCATTTCCTGTATGTGGCAGAATGTAGAATCAGTGTCATTCCTTTTCGAGTCAAATATACTTGTCAAGTGAAGTTTTGCTTTCTGTGTGGAATTAAGCTTTTCTTTTGTTAGCTGGTGTCTTATAACTGCATCCGTTGTAAACAAAATCAATTAATGGAAAGTGTACAATTAGTCAGAGCAGCTATTTGGAAGTCAGGTTCTTGTATTGGTAAAAATTGTCTTTTACTCCCTCAATAACTAACTTTTTTGGGTGAGAGATAGTAGGAACTGCAGATGCTGGAGAATCTGAGATAACAAGGTGTAGAGCTGGATGAACACAGCAGGCCAAGCAGCATCAGAGGAGCAGGAAGACTGACGGTTTTCTGAAGAAGCGTCTAGGCCTGAAATGTCAGCTTTCCTGCTCCTCTGATGCTGCTTGGCCTGCTGTGTTCATCCAGCTTTACACCTTGTTACCTCTATTTTGGGTGAGATCCAGTTCTGAAAACTTAGACCGTATGCTCTTCATTGTGGAGTTTGTACATCAGCAAAACTCAGTTAAAAAAAAATTTTGAACAAAATCTTTGAGAAAGCGTTATTTGCCAGTTTGGGCTTAAAACAATATATCTGGCATTAAGAATTCAATTATCTACAAATTTTGCTAATTGAGCAAATTCGTTTTTAACTTGGTCACTTTTTCTACTTATTCCCATAAATCAAAAGAAAAACATCATTCATGGTAAAATTTGCAGTGCTGATCTGGCCCTTTTACTGTGTTACTGCATTTTCACTTTTTTTACTTATATTTTCATGGATGTTGGTGTTGCTAAGTGAGGTCAAAATTTATTGTCTATCTGCAACTGCCCTCTTGAAATCCTGCACTCCTTGGTATGTAGCGACACACACAGTGTTGTTAGGAAGGGAGCTCCAGAATCTGGGGAAGTGGTGTTTCAGTGGTAATGTCACTGGATTAGTAAACTAGAACCTCAGGCTAATGTTCTCATGTTCCTTCATGTTCTTTCCTCATGTTCTGAGGAAGGGTCACCGGACCTGAAACGTTAACTCTGTTTTTTCCTTCACAGATGCTCCCAGACCTGCTGAGCTTCTCCAGCAACTTTGTTTTTGTTCCTTGTTTTAGAACCTCAGGCTAATGTTCTGGTGACATGAGTTTGAATCCCACCATAAGAGGTGGTAAAATTTGAATTTGATCTCTGGAATTAAAATATCTGGTCTCATGGCAAACACATAGACACTGTCAATTGTTACAAAACCCTTCTGGTTCTCTCATGTCCTTTTCGGAAAGCAATCTGCCAACTTTACCTAGTCTGACCTGCATGAAACTCTAGATCCAACACAATGTAATTGACTCCTAAATATTCTCTGGACAATTAGAGATTGGCAATAAATGCTGACCTAGCCAATGATACCCACATTCCATGAATGGTAAAAAAAAGACCCTGCAACAGTGAAGGAACAACGATTAAAGTCCCATGTCAGGATGGCGTGTGGCTTGGAGGAAAAATTGCTGGTGATGGTGCTCCCATGCATTTCCTGCCTGTGTCCTTGTGGGTGGCAGAGGTCTCATGTTTGGAAGGTGTTGTCAAAGGTGTCTAAGTGAGTTTAAATTACTCTGTTAGTTAATCACAATATAGTATAATTGGTAGTCTTCTCGTACAACACTGCACCTTTGAATGTTTTCACTTGTGCAAAATGACAGTATTTCATACATTCAATTTGAAAATATTTTGGGGTAACCAGCTCCATGAGAGAATATGTGCATATTCTGGCAGCCTGAGTATGGGCTAACTGCCCATGTCTACTTGTTCCTGATGCCACTCTGGTTAATGGCAAGGGGGCACTTGGTTTGTTTTTTTTCCCAATGGCCTTGCTAACTATGGAGCTTTTATAAATAATGGAATTTTTTTTCTCCTACTCCATGTGGACACCTTCTAAGTACTGAGAGACCTCCCTGTTCTTCCAACAAAGAGATACTATCTCACTTACATGTATTGAACTTAATTTGCCAATTATTTACCCATTCTGATGTTTATTAATATCATTGTGTAATTTGCTATGATCCTCTTCAGTAATGATTATCTCCTCTGTTCACCAATTTGGAGTCAAAATCATCAATGTAGATTGTGTCAAAACAGTTCCTTGTGGAACTCCACTTTGCCACTCTGAGTAACCAGCCTTTCCTCCCATTTATGCTCTCTGTCTTGAAGCCAACTAGCAATCCACTCTGCCACTTGTCCACATTCTCTGACGTTGTTCACTCGTCCATTATGAGGCAGCTCATCAAGGGTCTTTTGAAAATAAATTAGATTTACTGCATTACCATTGTCTACTCGCTCTCTGTTCTTCTTTTGTTCTCTGCCCAAAGGCAGATCCTGAGCAATTATTCACTGAGCCATGACTTTTTATTCTGACTATCATGAGAAGGAAGATTCCAGATTTATCTTAGCAGGCTAGTGATCAAACCTTGAGCTGTTGGTGTTAACTTGATATACATGCTATTCAACTGAACTAACTGGTTCCTACTCACTTTGTTACCTCTCAAAAAATGCAATGAGTTTGGGTAGGTTGGTTATTCATTGTTTATTGTTTTGTTTTGAAATGTTCATATATTGTCTCATTTAGTTGGGATTCCATTATGTTCCCAACTGTTGATATTAGTCTGATTGGTTTTTAATTCCCTGGATATATTCTGTGCTCATTCTTAAGTATGGGTATTACATTTGTTATCTGTAAGTTCCTTTCTTGCACTATACCTTTTTCCTAGTGATCTGTTAAATATGCATGTTAATCCCTCTGCTATCTCCATTAATCTTTTAAAACATATTCTATATGGACCTGGGGCTCCTTTATCCTCTTTGAATTTGCTTAAATTGAACGCATCTTCCTTTTTGGTTTTAAATGCACTTTTCTCATTGTTCATCATTGCTCACTCATCATTCATTGTCAAGTCTATCTGTTCTATTGCCCTGGTAACTACTGAAGAGAAACAATTATTTCATATGTCTGCCACCTCTCTCTCATTATATGTGGTGGTAACCTGTTCATTCCTTATTGATCCCATTGCTGTCATAATAATATTATTGCAGCATTATATTTTTATTGCCCTCATTGCTTCAATTTTATATAGACAAATATAAATGAAGTTCAACTAACAAGGAATAAAATGAAAACTATCTTCTCTGATGAGTCAAGCTAAGAACATGGTCATAGCCTATTCATATTTATGTGATCTGGTAATTAGTCAGATAATAGATATTGTCTCAGTATTTCAGTTCTTCTTTATGTGAGACTTTGATGAGGCATGAATGTTTGCACGTCAAAGGTGGCAATGTTCCAGACTGTCCTTTATGCCTTTGATCTGTGTTGAATAATTGATCTGAATTCTCGCAGCTTAAAATAATATGAAGGTTTTCACCCTTTCTGTAGTTCACTCACATCAAACACATTTTTAGGTCAATGTGAAGATACAGAACTCAGTGAATAATGAAGTGCGAATTTATTTGAATAAACACAATTTGAGGGTCTCTGAATAAAAGTACCCTGAAAAATTACTTAATTATATTAAACTTATGATATTCTCACACAACCTCATCTCTCTCAGTGCCGTCACATTGTGCAATCTCTTCTCTTTGAGGTAAAGAAAGTAGCGGGTGGAAATATTAGGAATGACTTGTGCTAAGAGGAGTGAGGGATAGCTATTGATTATGGTAACTGTGGGGCACGAGTGTGGAAGGCAGTAAACTGAGGGTGAATGTGAAGAGAGACAGAGGGATGAGGGGAGCTGCAAGATGTGTTAACATCTAGCATAATATACTAGAGGTAGTTAAATACTGATTTGATAATGTTATCTCTAGATTTAACTTTGTATTCTAACAAATTAATTATAGTTTAGCTTGAACTAAAGGACCTGTCAACACAATGTTTTATCAACCTAAGCAGGATAATCGGAAATATATGGTCAATACTGAACAATCCTTCTATGACTGAGCTGACTTTTTTTTCAATTTGTATTTTCTATTGCAAGGTTAATGCAGTGCTCAAATGTTTTGTTTCTGGCTTCTTTCAGACATTTGTAAGCAATACCAGTATCAGTCAATCTGAAGTTCATCTTTGCATTAGATAGGTGATCGTTGCCATATTTATTGAAGCAAATACTTCCATCAGGCTTCCCCTGAGCAACAAGATGTAACAGGGTAAGATTTTTGGGGTGTTCACAGATTTCAGACTTCTCCAAGGGCTTAGTGCCATTTAATGGGATTCAGCTCACTGTGTAGACTCCTCCAGATTTCTGTAGACAGCTCCAAAGCCTATATGAATGCCAAGGGCTCTATTCCATTAATGTGAAAGTTAGGAGTAAATTATCGACTGTGCATCATACAGGCCTGAGCCTATTTTGACATTTTATTCTGCAACAATTTTTGGCCAGGTGCAGGTGAGCAGCTTAAATTGTCAGGTGTCAAGTCACAAATCGTGAGTAGCCCAACATTCTCCTGTAATACACTCCAAGTTAACACATCTTGCAGCTCCCCTCATCCCTCTGTCTCTCTTCACATTCACCCTCAGTTTACTGCCTTCCACACTCGTGCCCCACAGTTACCGTAATCAATAGCTATCCCTCACTCCTCTTAGCACAAGTCATTCCTAATATTTCCACCCGCTACTTTCTTTACCTCAAAGAGAAGAGATTGCACAATGTGACGGCACTGAGAGAGATGAGGTTGTGTGAGAATATGTGGGGCAGGTCTGTAAGTCAGGTTCTTTGTTGGGCATTGTCAATGCATGCCTCCTTAGGCCACTGAATATTCGTCTATCAATAGCAGGATGAAAATGTCAGCTGTAACTGTTGCCAGAGCCTGAACATCATAAGGCATGATGCTTGCATATGTTGGTATCATTGGTCTTCTGCCTGTAGACTCTCAGTTGGAGCTCCTTGAATCTGCATCTTGGTTTCCATTTCCCCTGCTCTTTTAAGAGGTATATGGACATGTAGTGACAGCTGATGCTGCTGCTGGTATGCCTGCTGCTAGATCATATTGCAGCAGAAGCTACATCCTTGAAACTATTGGCAGGGGGGGATAGCTCAGATGTGTAATCTGCCCTCCCACCATGTCACTCAGAAGGCTGGCATCAGAGTAATGCATCTTGAGAGTGAATGAAGTGCTGGTCAAGTGGAGAGCCTTCTAAGCAGTTGGCACTCACCTACCAAGCAGGGATAGCACTAACAAGCCCTGAACAGTCCTTCCAGGTGAGACAGAGTTCACCTGCATCTCCTCCAACCTAGTCTACTGCATCCGGTGCTCCTGATGTAGTCTTCTCTATGTTGGTGAGACCAAACGTAGACTAGGTGACCGTTTCACCGAGTATCTTCGACTGGCCCGTATCAGCCAGCCTAACTTCCCGGTCACCGCCCATTTCAACTCCCCACCCCACTCCCACTCCGACATGTCTGTCCTCAGCCTCCTCCAGTGTTGCAAATGACTCGGAACGCAAATTTGAAGAATGACACCTTATCTTCCACCTGGGCACTCTATAACCTGGAGGACTCAATGTTGACTTCTCCAATTTCAAATAACCTTGCCACCCATTCCTCGGCTTCCCTTCTAGACCCACCTCCTCCCTTCTGTCCCACCTTCTGACCCTCCCTTCCAGCCACCAACCAGATTCATCCCCCCATCAACCAACCAAGTCGTACCTATTACCAGTGGCCACTTATCACGACCATTCCACCTCCACCCCTTCCCCAAACCCCCAACTTTATCTGCAGCTCCCCTTAAACCAGACATCCAGTCCTGTAGAAGGTAATACCTGAAAGGTTGACTGCTCCTTTCCTCTAGATGCTGCCTGGCCCGCTGTGTTCTTCCAGCCTCCTTTTTGTCTATAGTACTTTCTACAGACGGAGTGTTTTGTATGGCAGCTCTTGGTCCAGCCATTTCAGCAGATGTTTACTACAGTGGATCAAAGCTGTCACGCAGCTGGTCACTTTTACTGCTGCAGTCTCTCCCACTATAATCTCAACTTGTCCACGCTGCCAGATTGGAAACAATGTGGAGCCACTACTGTTTGTGAAGGAGCGATGTCACTTGGAAAATGCCCCTTTACCACCTCCTTAATGTGTTCAATGACTTTCCTGCCTCAGCCAGCTATGTTTCTCACTTATCCATGAACCTGCCCTTGCGAAAAACAACTGGAGGTGGGAAAAAGCTAGAAAGCCAGCCCATGCATTTTTTCTGATTCTTCAAAAACTGTCTCATGGGATTGGAGAAGTCCAGTATTTGTTGTCCATCCCATTAGAAGATGAAAGAGATATGCTTTCATGAACCATTACACATTATGGGGTGGAGGAATATTGTTACAAAGTTACATTGTTACAAGCATAGTCGCCTCTGTTACAAAGGGAATTGCAGGATTTTGAGCCAGTGAGAGAGAATGAATGATAATATTTTGCTCCCATGGAAAGATGTGTACTTACCATACCTGCTTTCAGTTCCTGTCCTTGGGATGACACATGCATTAATGAACCATGACTGAAGGCTATAGCTTTGATATTACAGTTAGCTTTCTGGATCAAATATTCATATCAGGTTAAAACGCTTTCAAATGAAGGGGCCAACACAACTCCTGGGATTGGAGTATTGACTTGCATAATCATGTGATGATGATTGCAAATGAGCTGCACATTGAAGTAGTTGAATCATTTGTGATTTATGTGACAGTGACTTTGTGCAGTGTGTGTGCAGAGTCATGTAATGCAATCTATAATCTCTCAGTCCTTTAGCATTCCTGCCACTTGTAGAATTTGCAGCTCCTTCATTCTATTGCCTGCATAGGAAGAAGATTAAATTATTTTTGCAGGAATTTCCTCAGACCTTCTCCCATTTTCACAAAAAAAGAGGATTTCAGCAAGCATCCAGTGAAACAAGTCCCAATGTAATTAGTTGCTCTTTTTTGAGCTAAGGCTATACAGAATATTGTTTTACCCTTGTAATTCAGGTTTGAGGACTGATTAATTTTCTTTATTCAATCGTGGCATTAAGAGCACAAAATACAACTTCAAGCAGTGGACATAAAATAAGCATGTCCACTATAATATTCAGCTCACATACTAGGGATTCCTGGTTGCCAGGTCACTGTGATTATCTACCCTAGCTCCACTAAACATTTTTTTATATTCCAGACATTTTACTCAAGGTTTTGTTTCTAGCGTTTGTTCTTGGTAGTGGCCATTGCTAGCTGGGCCAACGTTTATTGCCCCTCCCTAAATGCTCTTGTAAAGGTGGTTGGTAAGCCGCATTCATTAACTATTACAGTCCATTCAATGTACGTACACTCATAATGCTGTTGAGTGAGTTCCACAATATTAGCTCAGTGACACCGATGGAGCAACAGTATATTTCCAGGTCAGGATAGACAGTGAGTGACTTGGAGAAAAACTCTCAGGTGGTCGTGTTCCTATTAATCCCTAGCCCTTGTCCTAGATGGTAGTGGTCATAGATTTAGAAGGTGCTGTCTAAAGAGATTTGGTGAATTTCTGCAGTGCCTCTTGTGGATAGCATATGCAGCAGTCGTTGCGCATCAGTGGAGAAGGAAGTGCATGTTGCCGTTCAGTTGGGTTGCTTTATCCGAGATGGTGTCAAGTTTCTTCAGTGTTGGTGCAGCTGCCCTCATCCAGGCAAAAGGGGGGTATTCTATCACAATGCCCTTTTGCTCCTTCCCTCCCTCCAATACTGCTGAGTGAAAATTGCTCTTCAGCTCAGACATCAATGCATTACCCAAGCTGGTTGGGGACTTGTTGTGATGACAGGCCGGATCACGAGAGCTTCTATCTTGTCCTGAGCACACTGTTTTCATGGTCAATCTCTCACTAAGTCCATATCACTGCTTTTTATTGGTTTTTGATACCTTTGGGTCATTGAGCTGTCCGAGAACTTGTGCAACCAGAACCAAAGTCTCTCCAATTTCTATTTCATGGTACAAATGAGGGGCTGCTTACTTAGCCTGCGTGCAATATAACAATACAACTTAATTTCTCCTTGTATCCTACACCCTGAATTCTCCCATGCTGACATCCCTGACCCCTTAGATAGTCTTACAGGGTTTTGTCATCTCACTGTTAACCTCTAACTTCCCCTGTCATATTGTCGACATTTCCTCTTTTTGTCGATTTTTCTGTTCCACTTAATCCCACATTCCGTGAGGCTCCTTGGCCCAGCCTAACGATGACAACCACATCTTATACACTTTAACTGCTCCTTCACGCTCACAAACTCACCTCATTCAGAAGCTTATTTCCCTCATGGTAATGTGGAGTTTCACTGTTCCTCATCCCTCTGGCCCTGTTACTGAAATTTACCCCTTGATTTCCCAGTTGCCCTAATTACCTTCTGTTGACACTAATGGCCATGCCCTTCAATTTTATTTCTGTCTGAAACCATCAAAGGTTTCCCTGAAGCATTAAAATTTACACTGAACTCTCCCTGCCTTCCCCAGATAGCATTTCTGTGATGAATCAGTCTTGCTATTTCCCTTAGGCAGGCTCCTTGCCCCTGACAGGCTGCCCTCCTTAAACAGTAAAGCTTGACTTCCCAGCTATCACCATCAAGAAGGCTGATCTACCTAATACTTTCTTATAACTTAATAGCAGATCTTCAACTCACTGCCAGGAAACCGAGTTTTTGCCTCCTGTGCAATAGAGGTTCCCTGCTACTTTACTGCTTGAGATAGACAGGCCCAGAAGATTCCAGAGGTAGGTCAGGCTGGAGTTTAACCGGTCTGTGGGATTTTTGACATAAGTTCGCAAATGTTTGCACCAAGGATTTTAGAGAACTGGATGTGCCATTCCCATTTATGGTGCGACATTGATGAAAGTTGGTCACTCTGATTTCATTCCTTTTAGACTTTCTCTATCCAGTTTGATATAACTGAATGGCTTGGTTGCCATTTCAGAAGGCAGTTAAGAGTCAACCATATTGATGCGAATCTGAAGTCACATTTGGGTCAGACCAGGTAAGGATGACAGATTTCCTTCTCTAACAAACCAAACGGATTATAATCGTTTCACCTTCACTGTTCCAGAAGGTTTCCAAACATTTATCAATTGAACTTAAATTTAATAGTGGGATTTGAACCCCTGTCTCCAAAGCATTATGTTGGGACTTTGTGTTGCTACCCCAATGTATAACCACTACACGACTCCCTCCACACCTCAAACAGCATGACAGATAGCTAGCGCAGTTCCCTTGGCCATCATTCCCATGTGTCTTTCTATATTCTTCAATCTCATTGGTCTGTGCCTCAAAATGGCTCTATCTCTTTCGTGCCAGAATAAGCAGTTGACACTACGTACTCTGACAGTCTGTCACTCAAAAGTTAAAATCTACACCAATGCCTCCTCTCATTGCATTCTTCTGGTTCTGTGTATTTATCTTATCTGTAAATAAATTATATTTACACTGTAAGATTGAATTGACTGTCTGCAATGTATTGAGTATGGAGTGAGAGTGAGGTCAGCCCATATTATCTTCATCACATGGTGAAAAGGTTAATATTTCTTTCTGTGACATGCTTTCCCTTTCAACTTATATATAGCATTTCTGTTCACTGGGACCTTTGTTAAAAAAAAAGTTTCTTTTGCTGTAAATGTATGTTTAAAATTTTGTGCGAAAGTCTAAGTTGTAACAAACCCATTTAGAATAAATATGTTCATGTCTCTAATTTCAAACAGTTGTCATCTAAGTATATATACACTGGTTACCACAGCATAATTTCAAAGGACACATCATTTTCCACTTGTGATAATCAGCAGCAATAAAACTTGACAGTTAGTATCAGCTATAATCTTCCATGCCACCTAATACATAATAAAATTATAACAGCAACAGCATCTTGTATTTATCTAGCACCTTTAAGAAAACAGTCTGCTCCAAATGCTTATACAAGAGGGGTGCCCTTCACCTTTCAAGTTGTTTTCACTGGTTGGGTGTTAGCCCTGTTGCACCTATGGTAGTATTGGTTTCTCACTGTTTTAAATGAAGACCCTTCTTTTGGTGAGAGATGAATAAGAGACAGAATAGTTCTGGATTTACACTTCCATTAGTTTAAGCTTGCTGTCACCATTGCTGCTTTGTCTTTTGTCTTGTGCAAAGGCAAATTGTGAAGATTATAATTCTGGTATGAAGTTGAATGTCTCAAATGGGCCATTTTCAGGTTGACAGGTTATCATTAGTGGACTGGGAAAGGATCAGTGCTTGGGGCTTAGCCAACTTTGACTTCTTTTCCTAGTCCATAATTTGTTTATTACACTGCGTGGTTCCTTTTAGATTGCTGCATGGTGACAATTGTGCACGTTAAAGGACTGTTGCCTGTGTGTTGCCTGTTTACTTCACTCTGCAGTCTGTTGTGGATTGCTGCACAGCCACACACCCACGCAGTTTACAGGGAACACTGGCCTCATCTACTTACAGTTAATATCAAGGATTTAGATGAGAGGACTGAGTGCAATTTAACCAAGTTTTTGGATGATACAAAGCTGCTGGGAGAATATTCTCTGAGGAGAACATGAAGAGACAGCAATAAGTTTTGGATAAGTGAGTGGGCAGGAAAGTAGCAGCTAGAATATAAAGTGATGCAATGTGAAATTATCCACTTTGACTAAAAGGAATCAATTTTTTTGTCTTTTTGAAAGATTAAAGACTAGTTTATGTTGGATTTGGTGTCTTTGTACATGAATCACTGAAAATTAATACACAGGTTCATTCATTCATGCTGTGCTTCATTCTAAGCTGTGTTTTGGTAATTTTGGCTGTGGTGTTTTGCACTCTCAAGGGATGAACAAAGAGGCAGGTCCCAGGTCTAAGTCAACCAAAATGAGAACTGAATCTGTGCTGTGGGTGTTATGATGAGTCACACATTACTGATCTAAACTAGCAGGCCCCAAGCAGCAGGTAGAGCATGTAATCAGGAAAGCAAATGGTATAATAGCCTTCATTAAAAAGGGATTAGAGTGTAAGACTAAGGAAGTCCTACTGCAGTTATATAATTGGCATTGGTGAGACCAGTTTTATCTCCTTATTAAGAAAGGATATACTTGACCTAGGAATGGTGGATGGAGTTTAATTTAGATAAATATGCAGGACTTGTACACTTAACTCTCCTGGGGAGACTTGGTGAACAAAGTGACTTTGGGGTCCAAGTTTATAGTTCCTTGAGGGTAGAGTCAGCGGTAAACAGGGTAGTGAAGAAAGTGTTTAATACACTTGCCTGTATTCATCAGTGCATTGGGTATAGGAGTTGGGATGTTATGTTGCGGCTATATTGGATAGGCCACTTATGGAATACTGCAATCAATTCTGGTCTCCCGGCAAAAGGAAAGATTTTCTTAAACTTGAAAGGGTGCAGAAAAGATTGACAATGTTGGGGGAGTTGCATTGCTGGTAAAGGCGTATCTCACAGCTGTACTGAGGGAGGATATATCAGAGGACTCGTGCAGTGAGGCAGTATGGGTAGAACTCAGGAATAGGAAAGGTGAAATCACAATGCTGGGGGTATACTACAGGCCTCCCAATAGCCAGTGGGAGATAGAGCAGAGAATATGTAGACTGGGACTCACTTCACGCTAGGGCCTTGGATGGAGCAGAATTTGTAATGACCATTCAGGAGCAATTCTTGACACAGTACGTATTTAGTCCAATCAGGGAAGTGGTTATACTGGGCCTAGTTTTGGGAAACGAGCCTGGCCAGGTGAGTGAAGTTTCAGTGGGGGGGCATTTTGGGAGTAGTGACCATAATATCGTGAGTTTTAAGTTACTTATGGATAGGAATAACAGCAGTCCTCAGGTGAAAATGTTAAATTAGGGGAAGGTGAACCACAACAATATTAGGTAGGAACTGGAGAATGTTGATTGGAGGCTGTTTGAGGAGAAAATCCACATCAGACATGTGGGAGTATTTAAAACACCAATTGATAAGAGTTCAGGAACAGGATATTCCTGCAAGAATGAAGGATATTTATGGCAAGTTACGTGAACCTTGGATGACCAGGGATGTTACGATCTTGGACAAAAAGAAAAAGGAATCATAGGTAAGGTCTAGGAGAATGGGAACTGATGAAGCCCTTGAAGCATATAAGGAAAGTTGGAAAGAGCTTAAACAAGGGCTAAAAGGGGTCATGAAAAGTCATTAGCAAACAGGATTAGAGAGAATCCCAAGGCTTTTTATACATATATAAAAGCAAGAGGGTAACCAGGGAAAGGGTTGGCCCAATCAAGAATAAAGGAGGGATCCTATGTGTAGAGCCAGAAAAGGTAGGTGAAGTCCTAAATGGAAGACGAGCTCTGGGAAGGGAGTGTCGAATTTGTAAGCCAAGTCACTATTAAAAAGGGAGAGGTGTTGTGTGACTTAAAAAGTACTAAGGTAGGTAAGTCCCTAATTGCCCAGAGGGCAGTTAAGAGTGAACCACATTGCTGTGGATCTGGAGTCACATGTAGGCCAGACCAGGTAAGGATGGCAGTTTCCTTCCCTAAAGGACATTAGTGAACCAGGTGGGTTTTTCCTGACAATGGATTCACAGTCATCATCAGACTCCATTCCCGAATTTTTTTAATTTGAATTCAAATTCCACCATCTGCTACAGCATGATTCAGGCCCACATTTTTCGAACGTTATCTCGTTCTCCGGGATTAACAGTCCAGCAATAATACCACGAGGTCATTGCCTCCCTCTTATGCTGGGAAAATCCCATTTGGTTCAATCATTTCCTGTAGGGAAAGAAATTGCTGTTCTCATCTGGCCTGGTCTACATGTGACTCCAGACCCACAGCATAATATTTGACACTCAACTGTGCTATGAGTAATTGGGCATGGGCAATAAATGCTGGCCTAGCCAGCCAGGCCTACATTCTGTGAATTAATTAAAAGAAATGTTGTTAATTTAAATTTAGAATACCTTAGCAAATGGGGTGTTCACTTAAAATAACATATGATGCATTTATTTATTGTATAATTCTTCATTTTGTTGAATGCATGCAGTTCTCTTTGCATTAATAACCTTTGAGAAAATCTATAACACTGCCCATGGATTTGATTTTCTAAAAAAAAATAGTCTTGTATGCAAAGTTTTTATCTTGTTTTTAAAGATCTGTAATAATTAAGACTTGGCATCTGTGCCAATATTAACAGTGAAACTATCAGCGCACACTGTTAGAATGGATAGAATCCAACAATAATGTGTGGAATCCAAGAGGCTGGAGAATTGCAAACTTTGCATCTCTGTTCAAGAAGGTTGTAAGGATAAGCCTTGCAATTACAGGCCTGTCAGTTTAACTTTGGTAATGAGGCCATTCCGGGAAACAATAATTCAAGACTGAATTAGTTCTCACATGGACAAAGGCGAGCCAATTAAGGACAGCCAGCCTGGATTCTTTTTTTAAAAGAAAATCATGTTTAACTGAGTTGTTCAAAGTAGTAGAGAGGGTTGATGAGGGCAAAGGTGTGAATGTGGAGTACATAGACTTCCAAAACCCATCTGACACAGTGCCACACTATAGATTGTGAGAAAAGTATAGCTCATGGAATAAAATGAATAGTAGAAACATAGATACAAAATTGTCTAAATGATGAAACTTCATGGTTAATGGATATTTTTCAGACTGGAGGAAAGTTACTACTAGATCTCCACAGGGATTGATTTTGAGATCCTTGCTTTTCCTGATTTACACAACTGATCTAGATCTTGGTACACAAGGGACAATTTCAAAGTTTGTGAAAGGGACAAAACTCGGAATAATTGGAGGAGGGCGGTGCAGAATTTCAAATGAGCATTGAGAATTTGCTGGAGTGGGTAGGTGCATGGCAGAGACATGTGAGATGATACATTTTGGTAGGAGGAACATGGAGGGACAGAACAAAATAAAGGATAGTCATCTAAAGGCAGTAAAAAAGCAATGGGTGTATATATGCCTAAGTCATTAAGGTGGCTTGGTAGGTGGAGAGAACAGTTAATAATGCACGCAGCATCTTAGGCTTTATTAATAGGGACATGTTAAGAGGGACAAGATGGGCAGTGAGATTATCCTGAACCTAAACAAGACTGTAAGTAGACGTTAGCTGGAGTATTGTTCCCAGCAGTGCTTCCCAACTTTTCAGTAACAGAACACGAGGATCAAATGTATTAATGTTTAAATCCATCAAAAAAATAGTTGTCTTCCCACAGGAAGCTAACTTCTGTTGGAGCATCTCCTTGATATCAGCTGACACGCCATCAATTTGCTGTTTAACTGCATTATCAGAGAATGGGATTTTATCAATCTCTTTTGCAGGATCAGCTCCTCACATCAAACTTCTTTTTTTTTACATGCAGCTATGATTAAATTTTCAACAATGGTATTGGGCTTCTTAGATTTTGATACAACCTCAGCCACCACATAACTGGGTTCTTAGGCTTTATCTATATCCGTTCACATTCTATCAAATACTGTGTCTGCTGCATGTTTTGTTCCTTCAAGTACTTGAAGTACTGAATATGCTTGTTTGGCAGAGATGGATGTTCTGTACGTAAATGGCATTTTTAATTACTTTGGTACCATCGCAGTGTTTGCTGACTTCTCTTCACAGATGGGACACTCAGATAAGGAAAAAAATGACACCTCCTGTCCATAAAAATCCAAAGACCAAATAGCTTTCATTGTATTGTCTCTGAAAAGTTCTCACATTGTTCTTTGAGGTTCAGATATTTCATCAATGACTTAATTAGCAGAGGAATTACCTCTTTTGACAGCAGACTTAACCATTTCTTCTTAGATCAGGGAGAACAACCTCTGGGCGCTCCAGTTTCCTCCCACAGTGCAAAGATGTGCAGGCTAGGTGGATTGGCCATGCTAAATTGCCTGTAGTGTTCAGGGGTGTGTGGGTTATAGGGGGATGGGTCTGGTTGGGTTGGTGTGGACTTGTTGGGCCAAAGGGCCTGTTTCCACACTGTAGGGATTCTATGATGATTTTATGAAGCAAGTTTAACTGAGGCATTCAAAAAGGTATTAAGTAAAAAAATTAAATAAACGTAACATGCTGAGTTATGGGAAAAGTGCTAGAGAATGACACTGTCAGGATGCTCATCTGAAGAGACACTGTGGACACAAAAGTTAAATGACCTCATTCTGCACTGGAATAATTAAGGGATTCTGAAATCACTACGTGTTCCTTTTCATAGTCATATTGTTCATTAATTTTGTAAATCAGAAACACTTATGAATAACTGAAAAGGAAAGCTCAAAATCACAGATTGTGGAGAACGTAGCAGGAGATGTACCTTTAGTTAAATCACAACTATGTGTTTGAGAAGTAAAATTGCTTCTAAGCAACCAATGTGGCCTTGAAAATTTAATTTTAAAGGTCTGAAGGCACTTCCGGAAGGCATGAAATTAGTATTAAAGACTAGGATAAGTAAATTTCTTTTACTCATTCTCTATGTCTCTTCTATCTCTATCCCTTACTCTAATCTGCATTTTCCAATCCTTTATTACCTTCTGTAATAGTATAATAATAATCTATATTACCCACTTTATACTTCCTAGGTTGAACTCTAGTGCCTCAGTAAGGATTCTTTAATCTAACGGGTTAAAGAATGTTGCAGCTGCTTGTATGGTTAGCATGCTGCACCTATCGCTTGTCATGAGCACTGGACTGAAAAATACATTGGATAAGAGGAAATCTCTTTTAAAAAGCCCTCAAAATATCTGGGTAGCAGTTGATGAGGTGAATGGTGAGCACTGTTCCTTAGTCACTGATAGGAAATGTAGATTACTGTCTTTTAAGAATATTAGTCCAGATTTTGATGCATAGCAATTACCATCATACATCTGATAAATATGAGTCTTCTGCATTCTTCCAATTTGAAAGGAAAGCATGTAGCTTGTGTATAAATTAGAAATTGAGTATTCACTCATAAATATTATTTGTCACTGTTGGTTTTATACACAAAATGTGCAACAGTGAGCTGAACTGTGTTACATCTCAATTAGATTAAACTCTGGCTTATTTTTTTTTATTCATTCGTGATATACTTTCATCATTGTAGAGACCTGCATTTATTGCCCATCCTTACTTATCCTTATGATGATGCTGGTGAGCAACCTTTTGAACCACAGCAGTCTATGTGGTGAAGGAACGTCTGCAGTGCTGTTAGTGGGGCTACTTCCAGGACTGTGACCCACTGATGATGAAGGAATGATGATGTATTTCCCCACTTGGAGGGGAACTTGCAAGTGGTATTGTCCCATTGCACCTGCTGCTGTCATCATTCTGAGCAATGGAGATTTTAGGTGGAATCTTAGTGATGTGGGCTAGGGTGAGATTTATGGAAAGGCCATGAGGATCCTTAGAATCTGGCACATGTCCATGGATATGGCATGTGTATTACTAGTGTCCGTAGGGTGTACCCTGAGATCTTGGTGCCCAGTGTCTGACGTGGAGTCATAGAGAATGGAAGTCCTTCAGGACAAGCGACAAACTAAAGTCAACAGGTAACCAATATGATTGCCATGTTGGGAATTCTCTGGCTTGTTTGGTGCATTTGGTAAGATAGGAAACCGAATATTAATGAGGTGAATTGTGATGCTAATAAAGTGTTTAATAATCTATATTCCCTCTTGATCAGCAACTTGCCACTGCCCGAGAGAAACTTACCTTGCCACTCGGCAAATGAAGAAAAAATGAGTTGTCTCAGTGTTGAGCCGGGCCTTGTCAGATTACTGATCAATTCTGCTATAAATCTCGCCATAGCCCATGTCGCTCAGACCCCTGTAAGATTCCACACATAATCTCTATTCACACACACCCAGCTCATTGACTGGACCAGGCTGCATCTCCAGGCTTTTCACTTGGTGTCTTAGAGCTCATTCTCTCTGAGTTACCTGGATGTTCACAACATCCTTGTATTTCCTTGCCTTTTTGCACTTTGCCCCTTCAGCCAGACTCACAGTATTGTTGTCTTTCTGTGCCACTTAGTGCAGACACAAAACCAGGAAGCTTGTCATGGTTGTTGGCAACCCTCAGAGATATTAAAGGAAATAGCCTTTGGTCAGAGATCCTGGCACAGTAAGTCAAGGAGTCACTGGATGTGAAATGTTAACTCTTATTGTTCTTCACAGATGCTGCCAGACCTGCTGAGCTTTTCTAGCAACTTCTGTTTTTAACTCCATCACCAGTTGGGTAGTCCGCCAGACATCTTGACTCTTTTTTGTCCTATTCAGGGCTGTTTCACCCCTGAAATGAGAATGAAGTGGTTATTAACAGAGGTGAAAGTGAGCGACACACTGTTACTGTTACCGCAGGTGGGGAGGTATCCCGCTGAGTGAGTCAGTAGTGCAGGGGGCATACCAGTGTAGTCAGGGTTTGGGGTCAGTGGCAATGAGTGAGGGAAAATAATGCAGGCATATATGAGAATGGTGGAGCATCAGCCTTTGTGGGAGGTAGTTACAGTAGAAGCCAAAGAATAATTGAGAGATATACTGGTCGCACTTACCTGGTGGAGTGAAGTAGGACATTGAACTTCTTCTTGTAGAGCTGAGCATTCATCCAGATGACTCTGACCTGGGTGGCAACCTCTGAAAAGGCTGACATTGTTTAGTGTCATGGCTCCATTCCTGATGGGAGAGGGCATAAGACATTAATATGCCCTTTTCTGGGGCAAATGATAGCATGTTTCTGTGTACATTGGCCTTTTAAAGATAGTGCTTGCACAAGAATGCCAGCCAGTTTTATGATATTCCAACAGTGGTGAGTTGTTTGGGAGCGACTTGTGGTAAAATTGGGGTGGAATCAGTCATGAGGTATGCCATCAGATTTGAGTATGTTGTTAATGAGGTGGGTTTGTTAAGATACTGCAAGTAAACTGACTAAGCCTTGTGGCAAAAATTACCTCCAAAACTTCAATGCAATTGGAGCTGAGACTAAAGAAACATAAGATCTGGCCCTGTGTCTTTGAAAGGTGGCTTTGAAGGCGCATTAGAGAGTTGCTGTAGTTTCTTGTAAGTGGTTCACATTGCTGTCTCTGTGTGCTGCTGGTGGAAAGAATGAATGTATAGGGCACCAATCAAGTATTTTGATTTGTCCTTGATGTTGATTTTTTTTGATATGTTGAAACTGCACTCACCCTGATAAGCAGAGAGTATTCTCTCACATTCCTAACTTGTGCCTTGTAAATAATGAAAAAGCCTTGGGGAATTAGAAGGTGAATTACTCACTACCTTATATCCAGTTTCTAATCTGCGTTAGTAGTCATAGGATTAATGTCACTAATCCACTTGGATTTCTAAGAAATGCTGATGCAGGAAGTTCATGATAGTTGACTCAACAATAGTAAATGACCAAATGTAAAATGTAGGCAGTTATATTCTGCAATCTTTGTAATAGTATTCATGTGGCACAAGTGTTGCATGCCACTTATCAGCTCAAGTCTAGATGTTGTACCTCACAATCTTCTTTCTTACTTGAGGAATTGCATAAAGCACTGAACACCACAATTATCAGAAAACATCTTCACTGCTGAATTCTGATGGAGGGAAGAAGTGGTTGAAGACATTTTGTTTGAGCACAACACCCTGAGAAATTCCTGGAGTGAGGATCTCGGGCTGAGATGATTGGCCTCCAATAACCACAACCAACGTTCTTTGTGCTCGGCATAATTCCAACAAGTGGAGAATTTTCGCCCGATTCCCATTGACTCTCGTGTTTCAAGGGCTCCTTGATTACAGGCCTAGTCAGTTGTTGCTTTGATGAGATCCATCTCTCCTCTCTGGAATTCAACTCTTTTGTTTATCATTAGACCAAGGCTGTAATGAGTTCCAGAATGACATTGTTCCTGGCGAAAACCAAATTAAGTTTCGGACAGTGTAGGAATACTTTTAGCATTTTCTAGGAGCTCGAGACATATGAACACTAAACACCACTCTACGTCTTGCCCCTAAAATTTTATCTTTGCCTACTATTTACACCACTTACACATCTACCACAACTCTTGCCAATGACCTTATAAAGGTTAATCTTTGAAGTGGTTTCACCAATCTCCCCAAGCATGTAAGGAGTTTGTTTTAAGATTGTTGAGGACCTGCATATTATAAATTTATCCTGAGTGTCTTAATTCCTTGTCTCTGTTGTCACTGATTTTGTAGACATAGTTTCCTCCTGAGAATCAGACTACGCAGCCCACCCAACTAAAAGCTTCATTTTCAGGGAAATCAGGGAAGCTGGGATGAAGCAGTTTGTGTCTGGGCAAGGTATGACTTTGCCTGCTATAACCAAGCAATCATGACCCCTTTCACTGCTGATCCCTGAGGCAACATGTTGTGTCCTTTTCAATGTGGGCAGGGCATGAGCACTGTGTCTCTTATTGAAGATGGGGTCTGCCAAATGATGATCTTTCTCCTGTCTTGTTTGTTTGTGGCCCTTCACTGTGACAATTGGCAATAAAGCACAGAATAGGGAGGGAAGGTTGTAAGTTGCAGCATGACTTTTCAAAAGCTTACGCGTGGCAAAGTTGTTCTGTAATGGTCTAGAAGATAGTTATGTAGGAATAAATGAAAAACCTTCACTCTTTTCAGGAGGTTTTTAATGATCTGATTCCCCCCACTTGATTTCACCATTGGCTTGAGAAATGATTTTTCACCACCACAAGGACCATTTCATCAAGTCACAAATTGCTAAAGGTTTGATTGTGTAGATGTTTAGTTTAGAGAAGGAGCTGGACAATAAATGTTAGCTGCTACTTTTTGCAGGCAATTTAGTTTGTGACTGAAAGACGATTTTCCACTGGACATCTCTCGTAGAGTGGTACTACTACCCAATGAAACAAAATAATAATTATGTTCTTACCCTGTACAGGCTTAAATGATTTTTATTTTTGAGAAGACATAGCAATCTCTGTTTTTTAAATTTTCTTTTCTAGCCAAAAAAATCCCCAAAATTTAGATCAGCAAATGTAAGTATTTATTTCTAAAAGTTCTGCCATTAGCTTCAGTAATAAAAGTTAAGCTATGGAAAAACAAAATGGTATAGAATATGATATCTCAATATAAATATGTGTTTAATTTTTTTTTATTCATTAACAGGTTGAGGAGTGTCACTGCCCTGGGCCAGCATGAATTGTCCATCCCTAATTGCCCAGAGTCAACCACATTGCTGTGGGTCTGGAGTCACATGTAGGCCAGACCAGGAAAGGATGGCAGTTGCCTTCCCTAAAGAAAATCAGTGAACCAGATGGGGTTTTCCAGACAATTGACAAGGGATTCATGGTCATCATTAGATTCTTAATTCCAGATATTTTTACTGAATTCAAATTCCACCATCTGCTGTGGCAGGATTTGAATCTAGGCTCCCAGAACATTATCTGCATCTCTGGATTAACAGTCCAGCAATAATACCACTAGGCCATCACCTCCCCCCAGGTCTATCATTAAATATATATTTAACATATATATATCTAAATATCAATTTATGAGTTATAATTTGATGCATTAACTACCAGTTCTGTTAAATATTTAGCTGCATCTTATAAAATATTATTACAAAGACCTCTTTATTAACTCATATTTGTTTGCATTCACTTTCTTTTTGACCTCACATCTCGTTGTTGATTTCCCTGTCATTTTCCCTTAATTTGTTTCAACCTAGACCAAAAAATGTGGATATTTTCCTTTATGATATACAAACAATTAAATAGATTTTGCACATTTTCATGTCATCTTTGCAAGAATGTCAATATTCTGTGGGTGGGAGTAGGAGGAGAAGAATGCTATGAACACGATATTAAAAGGAGCAAAAGATATGGAGATCAATTTCATTCGTTCTGATTAAGTGATTTGTAGGTGGCATATTTTCCACATGCTCAGTAAAGTCACTGGGAAACTGATCCATATTGGCAGTCAGACAATATTTAAATACTAACTGAGCTTTCAGAATTAATTGTGCTGTTTATAAAACTCTCTCTGAGAGCATGGAAAACGCATTGGGTTTGCCTCTCCTTAAAGCTAGTCTACCCTTCTTAAAGAAAGGTAAACCTTTAAGTAGTGACAAGTATGCAAACTTAATGTAAGAAATATGGCCCCTAGGGACTGTTTCACCTTTCAATATGATCATGGATGATCTTCCACCTCAACTCTGCTTTCCAGTCCATGCTCCATTACTTGTGACTTCTTGAGAGAGCAAGAATTAATCACAGCCTTGACATATTCTGTTCTTCAGTATCCACAGACATTTGGAGTTAAGCATTCCAAAGAAGCACAACCCTCTGAGCAAATAAATTCCTCTTCATCTCACTCCTAAACAATCACACTTTATTCTGAGAATGCGCCCCCCTGAATCACCTCTCAGGCTTCCAAACCCCCGATTAATGCGGCCTCACATCATTCCAGGAACTTATTCAATGGACTTTCATTGTACCACTTCAGAGGCAAGTAAACTCTTCGTAATATATGGAGACCAATACTGTGAAGTTATTCAGATGTAGTTTCACAAGTAATCGACACAACTGTACTAAAATCTGTTTGTCCTTGTGCTCCAATACCATTGCATAAAAGCCAAAGTCATGTCCACATAATGTAAAAAAATCATAAATTCATTCAAACATCACCCTTCCTTGTTTAATTTTAAAATGGACTTTGCTATATTAAAATAGTTGCTGCAGATCTAATGATGCAAGTTGAACAGTCATGAAGCCAGAGTCATAGAGCAAAGAAATGGGCTCATCAGCCCACCATGTCATTGTTGACCAACAAAAACCAAACTACACTAATCCTGTTTACCTGCAGTTGGTCCATAGCCTACTATGTCCTGGCATTTTAAGTGCTCATGCAGGTACTTCTTAAATGCTGTGAGAGTACCTGCCTTCACCACCCTCTCAGGCAGCACATTCCATATTACTACCAGATCTCAGCTCTCCTTTATTTTCAGATCTCCTTAAAACCACTTTTTCCTCACCTTAAACTTGTGCTGAGATAGTAGGAACTGCAGATGCTGGAGAATCCGAGACAACAAGGTGCAGGGCTGGATGAACACAGCAGGCCAAGCAGCATCATAGGAGCAGAGAGGCTGACGTTTCAGGCCTAGACCCTTCATCAGAAAAGGGGGAGGGGAGGGGGGTTCTGAAATAAATAGGGAGAGAGTGGGAGGCGGATAGAAGAGGGATAGAGGAGAGGATAGGTGGAGAGGAAACAAACAGGTCGAAGAGGCGGGGATGGAGCCAGTAAAGGTGAGTGTAGGTAGGGAGTTAGGAAGGGGATAGGTCAGTCCAGGGAGGACGGACAGGTCAAGGGGGCGGGATCAGGTTGGTCGGTAGGAGATGGAGGTGCGGCTTGAGGTGGGAGGAGGGGATAGGTGGAAGGAAGAACAGGTTAGGGAGGCAGGGACGAGCTGGACTGGTTTTGGGATGCGGTAGGGGGAGGGGAGATTTTGAAACTTGTGAAATCCACATTGATACCATTGGGCTGCAGGGTTCCCAAGCGGAATATGAGTTGCTGTTCCTGCAACCTTCGGGTGGCATCGTTGTGGCACTGCAGGAGGCCCAGGATGGACATGTCGTCTGAGGAATGGGAGGGGGAGTTGAAATGGTTCGC